>NC_041383.1:66752960-66808715 GCF_002162155.2 Triticum dicoccoides
GGACATGAAATATCGCCGCTTAGTGGCCAATCGACGGTAATTTCATGGGGGGCTCGGAAGCCGAGCCCCAAGTTCGGCCCCCCAACCGCCGATTTCGGCCCAAATTTGGCATGCTTGGCCACAAATTCAACATAAACTAATTTTATCACATAGTTCAATACAGAAATCAATACACATTAAATAGTTTAATGAATCAAACTCATAATTCAAACACAAATTAAAACTCATAGTTCATCACACATCGAACTAGGTGTTGCCCTTGAGCCTTCATAGGTACTCCACCCGATCGTGCTGCAGTTGTTGATGCACATGTGGGTCTCGGATCTCCTGATGCATATTGAGGAAGGCAGCCCATGATGCCGGTAGCTGGGGATCAACTTGGGCAAGAGAACCCTGCCTGTAATATGGTTCAGTGTTGAATACTGGCTATTCTTGCTCACTCTCAATGATCATGTTGTGCAAGATGACACAGCAAGTCATGACTTCCCACATTTGATCTTTCGACCAAGTCAGAGCAGGGTACCGGACAACAACAAATCGAGATTGGAGCACACCAAATGCCCGCTCGACATCCTTCCTGCAAGCCTCCTGACACTTGGCAAAGTAGGAGTTCTTGCCTCCTGGCACAGGGTTTGAGATTGTCTTCATATATATGGACCATCTCGGATAGATGTCATCTGCTAGGTAGTATCCCTTGTTGTAGTGGCGCCCATTGACCTCGAAGTTCACTGGAGGAGCATGACCCTCAACAAGCTTGGCAAAGGCATTCGAACACTTCAGTATGTTGATGTCATTGTGAGTTCCTGGCATACCAAAGAAGGAGTGCCAAATCCAGAGGTCATGTGTGGACACTGCCTCAAGTACCACATTGCAAGCTCCGTTGATGCCTTTTTACATCCCCTGCCAAGCAAATGGAAAGTTTTTTCATGCCCAACGCATGCAGTCGATGCTTCCAAGCATCCCAGGAAATCCTCTTGCTGCATTTTGTGCTAGGATCCGACCAGTGTCTTAAGCATTGGGTGATCACAAGTATTCTGGGACAAACACTGCCACCATTGCCCTGTAGAACTTGTACAAACATTCGATGGTGGTGGACTCGGCCATGCGTCCATAGTCTTCCAGTATATCACCGGGAGCTCCGTATGCAAACATCCTCATAGCTGTCGCGCACTTCTAAAGTGAGGTGAATCCAAGTGTGTTGGTGCAATCCTTCTTGCACTTGAAGTAGTTGTCAAACTCCTGGATGGAATTCACAATCCAGAGGAAGAGCTTTCGGCTCATCCGATAACGGGGCCAAAATACTTTCTCGCTGTGTAGTGGAGCGTCGGTGAAGTAGTCGGCATAGAGCAAGCAATAGCCCTCCGGTCGATGCCTCTGCTTGCTCTTACGGCGGCCCGACGCCGAGCCACCTTGCCCCGGCTTTGCATTGCTCGACCTATGTTGGCCCCCCACTGACAGAGTCGATCCGGCAGATCTAGACGGCCCCAAACTAATGGCCTAGATGTGATGGTAATAGAGACAAGAGATTTTTATCCAGGTACGATGTCTTCCAGGAGATAAAACCCTACGTCCTACACTACAAAAAAAATACACTTCCGTGATGATACGTGTTTGTCACAGTAGGTCGCATTTTTTGTCATGCATGTACATCCATGACAAATTTATGACAGAATCAAGATAGTCATACTTGTGCTGTCGTAGAAGTGTTCCATGACGTTACCAAAATTATCATCACGGAAGTGTCCACGTCCATGACGATAAATCGCGCGTCACAGAAGTGCTTTCGTCAAGGGTGACCGACATGTGGCATCCACCATAACGGAACGCCATTAAGCTATTGGGTCGGGTTTTGGATCCGATAACCCGTTAACAGCCCCGACCAATGGGGATTTTCCACGTGTAAAATCATCATTGGCTGGAGGAGACAAGTGTCAGGTCCGTGCTGGCACAGGTGTCACTCATCCAATGGGCGAGACGCGCCTATGATATGTTGACACGTGGACCGGCCCATCAAGTTTAAATGGGCCGGCCCAACTAAAGGACCATAAGATTTTGCGAACCATAATGGGCCGGCCCAGCTAAAGGCCCATGAGATTTTGCTGACCATAATGGGCTGGCCCAGCTAAAGGCCCATAAGATTTTGCGGGCCATAATGGGCCGGCCCAGGTAAAGGCCCACAAGATTTTTGTGTGCCATAATGGGCCGGCCCAGGTAAAGGCCCACAAGATTCTTGCAGATCATAATGGGCCAGCCCGGCTAAAGGCCCACGAGATTTCGCCGACATTAATGGGCCGGCCCAGCTGTAGGCCCACAAGAATTTGAGGACCCTAGTAGGCCGGCCCATTAACTGGTTGCCATGTTTTGGGCCAAATGCTGGCCCATATTTGATTCGGTCCATTAATGGTCTGCCACGTTTCGGGCCTAATAGTGGCTCATATGAGATCCGACCCGTTAAAAGCCTACCACGTTCTGGGCCAAATTACGGCCCAGATCAGGTCTGGCCCTTTAAGAGGCTATGGGCTCAATTATGGCCCATATCGGATTCGGCCCGTCAACTTGGCACTATGCTTTTGGGCCCACTTGCTAAAGGCCCACTAAGTAGTTCGGCTTGATATTAGTTTTGGCCTCTTAAGGGCCCGTTTAACATTTCGGCCCTATATTAATTTTGGCCTGTTAAATGCCCGTCATATAGTTGGGCCTAACTATGGCCCGGTTTGCATCCGGCCTACTCGCAGCCGATATCTGATTGGGCCAAACAAGGACCGAGACAATTTTGGCCTGTTAAAAGCCCGTGATTTGATTCACACAATCATGGGCCAGGGTTCATTTCGGGCTGCTGCCGGCCCGTTAGCTGTTCGGCACGTTTCAGGCCCAACCTACATCGTGATTGCATGACGGCCCGATTATGTACCGTAATTTTACGGTTTGGCCGGTTTACTGCGAAAATAGGATATATATACAGTAAAATAATTGCAGCATCGTGAATAAGAAAAAACCTAGACTATACAATAAAGAAATTACAACATATTACATCCACTGGGCATCAAAGTTCGCCACTATGATAATAAAGCACAAGCAGACAGCAGATTACATACATTGGGCATCAAAGATCGCCACCAGTGCAAATAAACACGCCGACAAAATAATATACAAAACCGACAACACTTCAATAGAGTTCAAGAAAGGTTAGCCCTGCTGGGGAGCTGCAGCGCAAGCAGCTGAGCAAGATGATGAGACTGCGCTTGTTTAACACTTAAATCTTCCTCACTCTGAAAGATAAACAAGCAGATGACAGGTTTTGCACATAAAAGTATCAGTGCTGATAATTCATCACATTTCTTACTGACGAATAAAGTGACACAGTTTAAAATTTCATTAATAATATGGTATTGTTCAGGACAAGACATGGCAGGAAATGACATTGTGAAGGAGTTGGCAGCTTCACGACACCACTGGATTACATATCAAGAACTTATAAGTATCAATGGTTAGTGTGTTGTCAATTTATCCCATTTCAGATTGGCAAATAAAGAGACGGTTTAAATAATACTCCCTCCATCCGGAATTACTTGTCAAGTTGTCATCAAAATGGATGTGTCTAGAACTAAAATACATCTAGATACATCCATTTCAATGACAAGTATTTTCGGACAGAGGGAGTAGTAGAATGATATGACATTGTTCATAATTAAGACATTGCAGAATATGACTTTGTGCTGTAGTGGGTAGGTTCACCACACCACTAGATTACGGATGAAGAACAGAAGCATACATGCAGTGCAAAAGAAGATCACTTGCTCTGTATAGTTTAATTTACATGGTATGAATAAGGAACTTGGTTGTACAACAGAAAACTTAAATTGAGAAAGGACAAACTTTTGTTTATCAACTACATAATAAACTTTAAACATGCAATTTGATGCAAACACCAAAAATAAACAACTGTTGCAGTCATGCCTAACCAAATATATACAACAAAGTTTGAATGCTTGAGATGGACAAACTTACATATTGGTGAAGACAGGCTCTATAAAGGCCTTGTCCATGCTGATGGGGGGGCAATTCAAGAAGTTTACCACAGAATCTTCTTCATAAGCATTGCCTTTATTCTACATTTTGTTAAGAGTAAATATAGATGTGATAATATACGAAAAAATGGAGAATATTTAAGATAAGATGAAGAGTGATGCTACATAACCAAGTAGCTATAAATGTAAGTGCAGCGATACAGGCAAAAGGTACAACCAAGAGCAATGCACAGCTAAACTTCTTCAGTACCAACCTTATGGTAAGAGTAAATATAGATCTGATGTGTAGAAAATGGAGGGCAAAGGAAATAAGCTGCAGAGTGATGGTACATGAACAACTACCTGTCATTATAAGTACACTGATAAAGGACAACATGTACTTACAAGAACAATGCAGAGCTAAAAAAACATTGGCATTGGATATATTCTACACTAATGTAACCATTCATATAGATCAGATAATTTGGAGCGAACAATTGATAAGCAAGCTATCATGCATACTGTTGTCACATAATGAACCAGGTATGTATGCAAGTACAGTGATACAGAACAACAGGTACTAACAAGAGCAAAGCAGCGGGCAACATATTTGCGATATCCTGTCGTTCTTTTTAAACCGGAATTCTTCTTCGAGCAGATTTCCTGCAAAAAAGATCCATAAGGCACATGCGGAAAAGTAGAAGTTCAAATTGTCATGTGATTTCATAGACAGTACCTCATCCTGGGAACGAGACCAGTGCATAACAAGGTTTTTCCATTCAATGTCTTCTAAATTTAGCACATGAGACTTCACCGGAAATTCGTTTATAGACTTGCTACCAAAGTGTGATTTCCTCAGGTAACACCGATACTGCTGCAATGCTTCCTTGAAAAGCACAAGCAAGCTTTGCTCGTTATGACTATCCAGATTGACCCTCGCCTAGTTACAACAATGTAATGTAAATTATTTATGTGTTCAATCAGCAGAAAATAGGAAAATAATAACCATGAATAATATCACTTACACGTAACTTGGACAGGAAGATGTGAAAATGGTGTTTGTCTTCACAATAATCTTCCCATGATGGGAATATATGCATGTAGTCCCTAACAACATTAAAAGCATTGTCTTTTAAATTGGGAATAAATGGAATGGGGTTCCAATCTGCAGGAATTGGCCGTCTCTGCAGTTGGGATAGGTCTTCGGTCGGTGGACTTGTTGTACTTTTTGCTGGAGTGGGATTTTTCTGTGGTACAGCTGGTGCTATGGCAAATGAAATCGGTATAGCTTTTGCTGGAGTGCAGGTCCTGTGTGGTGGGGATAGTGGTGTGGCCAGTGAAGTATGGGTACAGTTTGCTGGAGTCGGTCCTACGTTTTGTGTCACTGGTTGTACAGTCAATATAAGTGGGGTGTTGTCTGATTTCTCCGGCACCACCACATTTTTCAAGGACTTTGCTGGTGCTCCTTCAGGTTCGGCAATCACCCTCTTCCTTTTTGATGTCTGATGCACACGAACATCATTTGAGTGAAAAAACATGGTATGATGACAAATGGAATATGTATTGATAATGGATGGGCATGGCATCTCGACATATATGATGAGTAAACTAAGGAGATGGCGGTGCAACAAAGTAGAAGAAATGCAAGACAACATATGCAAGATACCCACAATCAATAAAACATTACCAAATTAGAACAAGCACCTTGATGGGTGAACAGGACAGGCCATCTGCCTTTGACTCCTCGAGGTTAGAATAGTCATTAGGATCATATTCTGAACAAGAGTCAACAGGTGGGGAGCGTATGAGTTTCATTGCATCCAGAATGGCACTCAATGCCTTGGTACCAATTTTGTAAGTCATTGCAGTGTTTAGCTTCAAGAGTGGACTGCTGCTAGTGCGACACAAAGCAGCTACACAGATCATAGTGTAGATATCACGGGAAAACCTTAAGCATCAGAGTAAAATCAGCAAAGTGGAACTTGCTGGAATATATGTGCTAGTATTGCCGGTACGGCTAGAAAGGCTTCGGATACCAGCTCTTTTCAAGTGAAGGTGTGGTACTGTTAATATCAGTGTAACTCTCAAAGGCGACACAGCTCCGCGCATTTCCTTGCTATTCTTATAGTATTCAAGTGGGCAGGCCACTACAAATCCCATTCCTATGTTTACAAGATCCTACGAATCAAAGAGGCTCAAAGTGTCCATCACAACCGACCGTATAGACCTCTACACTGCAAATGTCCCTTCTCATCTTCAGTACAAGGAACATACTGTACTACTAGCATACTCCCTCTGTTCCAAAATATAAGTCTTGGTAGAGATTTCCACTATGGATCACATACAGATGTATCTAGATACATTTTAGAGTGTAGATTCACTCATTTTGCTCCATATGTAGTCCATGATGGAATCTATACAAAGACTTGTATTTAGGAATGGAGAGAGTACATATTAAAGAAGAACGGAAGAGGAACATGGTAAAGAAGAGCAAGCAGATTTTGGATAATAAAATGTTGGTTGCGCAGTGCCCACACATGATGAACCAGAGCGCATTAAGAATGCAACTCCCAGCTGTCTCTCGACCATTTCAGGCGGTTGGATGAAGATCCTACATCTCCTAACCCTTCTTCTTCCTCGTCTCTTAATTCTTCCCATACAGAACACCGCACAGGCCGCCGGTCGGACCACCGACCCCCACCGCCTGTGTTCCTCCACCACCCCCACCCCCCACCCGCGTCGAGTTTTCTTCGTTTGGTGAGGCCCCACAACCACCCGAGCCCCTTGGATCGCACCGGTGAACTCCGCCGAGCTCTGAAAAATCGACTGACCCAATTTTGAAATTTAGTCTATTGTGATTTAACTAGTGTGGAATATAAAAGGGGAAAACCATAAGCATTGGGAGTATAGTGTTGTGCGTGCCATGGCGGATCTGAAGCTGCAAACCGGACAAAGGCAAGTTCGCAACCAAGACAAGAAATCAGAGTAAAGCAGTGGCGATCTATTTTCTTGCTGCGATAAATAAGTTGAGCAGATACGAAAGAGTACCGCCTCTGTTGCAGCGCCGTGTACCCATCTCCTGAGAATTTGACGGTGCTATGGTAGCGATGGCTGTCGGCGGCGTGGAAGCAGATATAGGAGGGTAGACGGTGGCGGCGGGGCGCGGTGGACGAGACGGTCGTAGGAGCGGCGCCGACAAGGTGGATGACGACGGGGATGAAGCGAGAGGACGGGATGCAAGGATCCCGGTCCGAAGGCGTGGATGAGAGAGGTCGATCTCTTGTAATGGACGGCGGCGTCGAGGTATCAGCTCCGGCATGGTGGAGGAGGACGACGGTGGATGGGGTGGCGGACGGCAGCGGACAGAGGAGGGTGGGGTGGAGAGGGTGTTTTGGCGCCCACGAAGTACGAATGGGGAAAAGGGGGGTAGAGAGGAAGGGGGGAACCATGTATTCAGGGCGCGCTTGTCTCAAATGCGAGGAAATTTACAAACTTAGCCCCCGTTTCAAATTTCTACTACATCACAGCAACATTAGTCGGTTGTGGATAGGATGGTAATCTCGCATACACCAAATATTTGCCGACGAGAGTTTGTTTTTGGCGCCCACCGTGTATGAATATGAATCGGGGAGGGAGTCGATTTCGGCCGAGGGCATGCTGTGTTTTGGTGCCCACCGTGTATGAATCCGGGTGAGAGGTGGTTACGTCACGTTTGGGTGAAATTACAAACCTACCCCTATCGAAACCTATAGAAATACAGCAGATAGGATTTGCGTGGCAGGGATAGGCAGTAGTGATTTCCATCTCGCAGATTTTGGTTTCGGGCGGTTACTGCGACTTTCCCCGATTCGTTCAAATTTTGCACAGTGCACGTTTACCGTCCCAACTCAATTCGAATCCCGTTTATATTCTACTATTTTTTTCGGGCGGGATCCATTTTCAATTGGAATTACATTCTATATACATTATTTTTTTAATATATACTTTCAAAAGCACAACAAAGAATTCTGCTCCTTTATATGTATAATATGATTTACAAATACAACGATCTCGAAATCTTAAGGTTGAATTCGAAAAAATTTAACCAAATTATGTTCTACTAAAATGTATGGATCAGTAATATCTACATATTAAATAACATAGATGTGCGTGAATTCATATGAGTATGCATGTTTGATAGATCAATTTTGGTTCGAGTGTGGATTACATGTATCATCATCTCGAATTCAAATATTTGAATCCCTTTTTTGTTCACTCCTTTCATGCCCATCTCTCTCGCATGCATGCTCCTTCAGGTAGCTATCACTCTCTTTTCTCCAGCTCACCCGCATGCTCACTTCATGTTTCTGGTATCCTCGCAAAGATGGTCTCTCGACATCTCCCTTGAGAAGTGTCACACTCTCCCTATCATTATACATTACACGGTTTTCATTATCTCTCACGTCTCTATTGTTCTATGGTATCACTCGGTGCCTAAGCTTTCTTTTTCACCGCCACACACACAGTCTCCACTCGTCTTTCACTTTGTCTTTCTCTCTATGGGATTCTCTCACACACTCTATATGTCTCTACATATGACTCATACCACTAAAATTACTCTCTCTCTCTCTCTCTCTCTCTCCTGTAGACACAACATTTGTTGCGGTCTCCTTTTCGTCTCCATCCCAGACTGACATTATCATTTGTTGACCGATCAGACAACCCCGACTACCATCTCCTCTCTCTCCCACACAGACACACACACAACTCCTGCTTCCACTCCCCTTCCCGACTACCGTCTCTCTCTCACACACACAAAACTCTCGCTTTCGCACCCCAACTCGTATTTCTCTCACAAACATTTATCGACTAGCTAGCCTCTAGATAGGTTTATACACCCGCACACTCGTGCTTCCACCATCGCATACATGTCTCTCTCCCGCTCCATGTATCTATGTAGCTTTTCCTTCCCTTCTTGAGACACGCCCTCTCGATCGTGCAGACACACACTATCGCCTCATTTTAAGCTGATACCTATAGCGCACACACTACTTGTGTCTTTGTCACACATGCACTCCGTGCTCCTCCACTCTCCCTCTCTCTCACACATACATGGGCTTTTTGCAACAACTAGCAAGATGCCCATGCGTTGCACGGAACATCAAGATGCATTTGTATGAGTAGTTTATCTTGTGGGGAAAAGGATAAACGAGGGAAGGCCTTAATTATTTGCAAATGTGGAGAGGGGTGTGGGTATCTTTTTGCAAAATTGCCATAGTTTCCTTCCTATCCATCAGATATAGATCAGACGGCCTATATTGCAGGATGGCAGGCACACGATCATCACCGACAATGCTTTTTATAAGAGTAGGGATAAAAAATAGAGTTGGTGATGATGGTGGGCCTGCCATCCTGCAATGTAGGTCGTCCAATTTATATCTGACGGATAGGAAGGAAAATATGGCAATTTACCCGCACTCTTCACCACATTTGCAGATAAGGCCTTCCCTCGTTCATCCTTTTCTCCCACAAGATCTTGATGTTCCGTGCAACGCACGGGCATCTTGCTAGTAAGAGTAGAAATTAGCCATATACCACTTCTCGAATCTTGAAACCAACAACATTCCTCCCTTATCTCATCAAAACCGCCAAAGGAATATATTTTGAGTGAAACATAACATATTTTTAGTGATATACGTATTTCAAAACGGTGAATATGTATTAATCTACTTTGATCGGGTGGCAACGCATTGGCACATTGCTAGTAGTTATTATAATTTTTTGGACACCATACAAACGGTGGAGTACATATACGAAGAGAAGAGGCGCACGCACGCAGTCGGCCTCTCGTTGTCTCGCACACATGAGTGTTACATAAATGCGACGTTAACAAATAAACCCTAAAACCCTAGGCGCACGATTGCTACATTCGCGGGTACCGGGTACGTGGTGGAGCACCTTTGTAGGAGTTGATGGTCGGGACCACAGGTGAACAACTTGGAGCGCGGTGGCTCGCCAGTTGCCACAGATCGAGTAGCCACGTTTAAAATATTGTTTTTTTAGTGGGGTTAAGAGTTCCGATTTTCAATGGCACGTTATAAGTAGTAAGTAGTTTTTAGAACGATTGGTATGGAGCGAAAATGGAATTCATAGTACTACGTACCTCCTTGGCGTATGGTTGTATGGGTTTATGTTGCGAGATGTTGAACCTGGTAGTTCTAGGGCAAATACTATGGTTTATATTTAGATGATGGTTTTCAGTAATCGGAAGGGGAAACCCTTCTTTTATTAAAAAAACTACTACCTCCATTCTGGTTTACTAGTCCCCATCGTACTTTGGGTGAAAGTTTGTCCATGAATTTTACTTGTATAATGTGAATGGAAAATGAGATTTTGTTATACCCAAACAAAAAAGGACTGGAGGGAGCGATTGCTCTGACATGGACGCGACCTCTCATAGCGCAGGCATTGAACCGGCGCACCGGCCAAGAGGGCCGCACTCGCTGCAGGCCCGGCTGAGCATGCCTCCTCGCCGCGTGCAACCAGCTTAAGACTGCCCCGCCTGCCTTCATTGAATCCGCGCGTGTGCCGGCAACACGTCCTTCCACGAGCCGGCAGGCATTTTTGAACAGAAAACATGAATAAAATATAATTAATTTACGCATGGTCTTGACTTGTTATGCTCGCACTGGTAGCAGGAACTAGTAGAGGTTTTTCTTTATTTATAACTCTCCTCACATTTTTTGGCTTTAAAGTGAATCATGGTTGTGGACATTATGTATGAATGTGCAGATATCTGTAAACATGAGTTTGATGTGGAAGTTGAACTTGGAATGTCGGGCTTGCGCGTGAACTATACCATGTCCAATGCTTCGTCTGTTATTGTTTGGAAAGTAATTGCTGTTATTACATGACCCAAAAAAAACATTTTGTGCCACATCAGTAGATGCACAAACATCACAACAGGCATGCTGACTGGATAAACATTTGATCCTAGCTATTATGAAGGAAATTTTGTATTGCCAACAGTTTTAGATAGCAGGAGACGCCTAGCCTGCTCTGCCTCTGCTAGCTTATTTCTGGCTTCTTCCATCTCTTCTTTGGCTTGGGTGAAGAGAGCATCTGATTGCTCTTTTCGCTTCTTCAGGAACTCAGCTACATTCTCAAGGGTTGCTGCACGCTTTCTTTTAGCCTTTAGTAATGCCACGAGGACAGGAACAGCTGACAACTCCACCTGGCTTGTGTGTAATCCAGCATCATCTAGGAATTTGCACCTTGTGTCTAATCCAGCATCATTAGGGAACTGGCACCTTATGTGTAATACAGCCTCATTTTGGAAACATGATCTCGAGGTTGACCATACTTCCCTCCTCGCAGGAACTGCATCCTGACATGAAGTTACTTCTTTTTTAGATCAATACTTAGAGAAACCTAGATCCATTTAGTAGAAGCCAGATAAACTGAACTCGGAGAAGTGAATTCAAAAGGAAAAGAAATATAAAAACAGACAACAAGGTGAGAACACCCACTTCCTACATCAAGTTAAAAACGAAAGCATTAGGACGATTAAGACTCTTCTTATTACACATCGAAGAACACCACACTTAAGAGAAACAGAAACTACAACATATACACATCAAAGAACACGAGGCTAAACGAAAGTAATTGAAAGGGTGTTACTTACCAAAGCTCATTTTATAGGTTCGGTGCAGCTCCTCTTTAACTTGCCACGCTCCTTGAAGATGTCCCGAATATCCCGTGTTTGGTCTTCATTGCTCCTCTGCATGTTCACACTCATTGTTTTAAAATCTCAACATGGCAAGAAAAATACTACTAGTAATACTCGCACATCTTGTGGGCAACATTAAAGCACTCGTCTGCCATGTTAGAGCATCTCCAACAGAATTGCAACGCGCGGCGCTTTAAAAAAGCGTTTACATTGCTGAGATCGAGAAGTAGATACTAGAGAGTAGAGGATAGTTCTCAGCGTAGATAGATAAAAAAAGATAATTCAACTACTCCTCCTCGTCCGACTCCTCCTCGGTGATGTCCTCCTCTGACGTCTGACTGTAGGCGTGAAGATACCGATTATCTTCGGATTCCCAGGGCGACGATGCTCCTAGCCTCATGTTGAATTGAGCGCCCGCTTTTCGCCAACGCTTGTCCTCACGATAGGCGGCTCGCTCCGCCCTCTTCTTATCCCTCTCTGCCCTCCTTTGCGCGTAGAACTCGCGCTCGTTGATGATGTCCTGCGAGAAGTGTTGGCGCCATAGCGCCATGGCTTCCTCGTCCATCTCGGCGATGCCGAGACAGTGCTCCCGCCTCCGGTTGTCGCGAAGATCCTCGTCGGTGCTAAGCCACGGCAGAGGCGCGAGCTTCTGTGCCCGCTCCCGCGTCGGCACGTTGGGGAAGTTCAATGTTCTATGAGGCCACCGAAGGCTCCACACCTCGCGTCGTACGCGCGGGCGGCCTCGTTGGCGGTGTCGAAATTGCCGAGGCCGAGGCGCATCCCGCGGAACCGGATCTCGGCGGAGAAGCCGCCAGAGGGGCGCGCGCGGACGCCGCGGTATCCCCAAGTTTCCCGGCGATGCGGCGGCATGGTGGTGGTGGCGAGGCAAAAAAGAGCGAGGAGAGAGCAGTGGCGAGGCACAGAGCGGTGGCAAGGCACAGAGCGGTACGTGGGAGGGCGTTGGATTTTATAAAGCGCGCCGGACGCCGTGCGCCAAAACTAGCGCACGCCCGGCCGCTTTTTCCCCCGCGCGCGCGATCCTTTCCCTACATCTCTGCTATCTCTACTCTCTTCTCTGCAGTTATATTTATTTTACATTTAATATTTAATATTTATCTCTACTTCCTTTACTGTCTACTTTTTCTCTCTATACTTTTTTTCTTGCAATATAGGTCGTCCGGTTTATATCTGACAGATAGGAAGGAAACAAATGGGAATTTTGCAAAAAGATACCCATACCCCTCTCCAGATTTGCAAATAAGGCCTTCCCTCATTCATGCTTTTCTCCCACAAGATAAACTACTCATACAAATGCATCTTGATGCATGCAACGCATGGGCATCTTGCTAGTTCTAAAAGCCTTTCCATCATTTGCCACACTACAGGTTGCAGATGAAAAACCTACCCAAGCACAGTGTGATACAGGAGCGACGAACAATTACAAGCTGATATTCTGTTGGACAATGGAGGCTATAACCAATTACTTTTACGGGAACAATAGCACCCAGGAAAATTGAAGGGTAGGTATGAACAAAATTGGAACTGCACATGTACTGCTAAGTGATTCAATACACACATTACCAATCGAGGAGGAGAACGATGGTCGCGGCGGCCTCTGTGAGTCATGGTCGGCAACGGGAGTCAGTTCATTGTCCATGACGGTGGTACTTCTGTGCTTGGCATCGGCTTCCGGGAAGCAGATACGAGACCGTGGAAGACGATGCCGGGGAAGAGGCTCCGTCTATGACAACAACGGTGGACTGGCTCCAGTGCGGCGTATGAGGTCGTCGATGAGGTAGATGCGCTGCGTGTTGGGGAACGTTGCAGAAAATTAAAAAATTTCCTACGGTTTCACCAAGATCCATCTATGAGTTCATCTAAGCAACGAGTCATGGGAGAGAGATTGCATCTACATACCACTTGTAGATCACGTGCGGAAGCGTTCAAGGGAACGGTGATGATGGAGTCGTACTCGCCGTGATTCAAATCACTGATGACCAAGTGCTGAACGGACAGCACCTCCGCGTTCAACATACGTACGGTATGGACGACGTCTCCTCCTTCTTGATCCAGCAAGGGGGAAGGAGAGGTTGAGAAAGAAGGCTCTAGCAGCAGCACGACGGCGTGATGATGGTGGAGAGGGAGTACTCCGACAGGGCTTCGCCAAGCGCTCAACGAAGGAGGAGAGGTGTTGGGGAGGGGAGGGGCTGCGCCTTGGATCAGGTATTCAGCCCTCCCCTCGCCCCTCTATTTATAGGGGAAGGGGAAAGGGGGCCGGCCCCCTCTAGATGAGATCTAGAGGGGGGGGGGGCGGCGGCCAGGGAGGGGGCTTGCCCCCCAAGCAAAGGGGTTGCGCCCCCCTTAGGGTTCCCCCCCAACCCTAGGCGCATGGGCCCAAGGGGTGCGCCCAGCCCTCTAGGGGCTGGTTCCCTGCCCCATGCGGCCCATGAGGCCCTCCGAGAGGGGTGGCCCCTCCCGGTGGACCCCCGGAACCCTTCCGGTGGCCCCGGTACAATACCGATATGCCCCCGAAACTTTTCGGTGTCCGTATGATAGCTTCCCATATATAAATCTTTACCTCCGGACCCTTCTGGAACTCCTCGTGACGTCCGAGATCTCATCCGGGACTCCTAACAACATTCGGTAATCACATACAAGTCTTCCTAATAACCCTAGCGTCACCGAACCTTAAGTGTGTAGACCCTACGGGTTTGGGAGACACGCAGACATGACCGAGACGGCTCTCCGGTCAATAACCAACAGCGGGATCTGGATACCCATGTTGGCTCCCGCATGCTCCTCGATGATGTCATCGGATGAACCACGATGTCGAGGATTCAAGCAACCCCGTATACTATTCCCTTTGTCAGTCGGTATGTTACTTGCCCGAGACTCGATCGTCGGTATCCCAATACCTCGTTCTGTCTCGTTACCGGCAAGTCACTTTACTCGTACCGTAATGCATGATCCATGACCAGACACTTGGTCACTCTGAGCTCATTATGATGATGCACTATCGAGTGGGCCCAGTGATACCTCTCCGTCATACGGAGTGACAAATCCCACTCTCGATCCGTGTCAACCCAACAGACACTTTCGGAGATACCTGTAGTGCACCTTTATAGTCACCCAGTTACGTTGTGACGTTTGGTACACCCAAAGCACTCCTACGGTATCCGGGAGTTACACAATCTCATGGTCTAAGGAAGAGATACTTGACATTGGAAAAGCTCTAGCAAAACGAACTACACGATCTTGTGCTATGCTTAGGATTGGGTCTTGTCCATCACATCATTCTCCTAATGATGTGATCCCGTTGTCAACGACATCTAATGTCCATAGTCAGGAAACCATGACTATCTGTTGACCAACGAGCTAGTCAACTAGAGGCTTACTAGGGACATATTGTGGTCTATGTATTCACACGTGTATTATGATTTCCGGATAATACAATTATAGCATGAATAAAAGACAATTATCATGAACAAGGAAATATAATAATAATGCTTTTATTATTGCCTCTAGGGCATATTTCCAACAGTCTCCCACTTGCACTAGAGTCAATAATCAAGTTACATTGTGATGAATCGAACACCCATAGAGTTCTGGTGTTGATCATGTTTTGCTAGCGAGAGAGGTTTAGTCAACTGATCTGCGACATTCAGATCCGTATGTACTTTGCAAATATCTATGTCTCCATCTTGAACATTTTCATGGATGGAGTTGAAGCGACGCTTGATGTGCCTGGTCTTCTTGTGAAACCGGGGCTCCTTGGCAAGGGCAATAGCTCCTGTGTTGTCACAGAAGAGTTTGATCGGCCCCGACGCATTGGGTATGACTCCTAGGTCGGTGATGAACTCCTTCACCCAAATTGCTTCATGCGCTGCCTCCGAGGCTGCCATGTATTCCGCTTCACATGTAGATCCCGCCACTACGCTCTGCTTGCAGCTGCACCAGCTTACTGCTCCACCATTCAACATATACACGTATCCGGTTTGTGACTTAGAGTCATCCAGATTTGTGACGAAGCTAGCGTCGACGTAACCCTTTACGACGAGCTCTTCGTCACCTCCATAAACGAGAAACATGTCCTTTGTCCTTTTCAGGTACTTCAGGATATTCTTGACCGCTGTCCAGTGTTCCTTGCCGGGATTACTTTGGTACCTGCCTACCAAACTTATGGCAAGGTTTACATCAGGTCTGGTACACAGCATGGCATACATAATAGATCCTATGGCTGAGGCATAGGGGATGACGCTCATCTCTTCTTTATCTTTTGCCATGGTCAGGCATTGAGCCGAGCTCAATCTCACACCTTGCAGTACAGGCAAGAACCCTTTCTTGGACTGATCCATTTTGAACTTCTTCAAAATCTTATCAAGGTATGTGCTTTGTGAAAGACCTATGAGGCATCTCGATCTATCCCTATAGATCTTGATGCCTAATATATATGCAGCTTCTCCAAGGTCCTTCATTGAAAAACACTTATTCAAGTAGGCCTTAATGCTGTCCAAGAATTATATATCATTTCCCATCAAAAGTATGTCATCTACATATAATATGAGAAATGCTACAAAGCTCCCACTCACTTTCTTGTAAACGCAGGCTTCTCCATAAGTCTGCATAAACCCAAACGCTTTGATCATCTCATCAAAGCGAATGTTCCAACTCCGAGATGCTTGCACCAGCCCATAAATGGATCGCTGGAGCTTGCATACTTTGTTAGCATTCTTAGGATCGACAAAACCCTCCGGCTGCATCATATACAGTTCTTCCTTAAGATGCCCGTTAAGGAATGCCGTTTTGACGTCCATCTGCCATATCTCATAATCATAGTATGCGGCAATTGCTAACATGATTCGGACGGACTTCAGCTTCGCTACGGGAGAGAAAGTATCATCATGGTCAACCCCTTGAACTTGTCGATAACCCTTAGCGACAAGTCGAGCTTTATAGATGGTAATATTACCATCCGCGTCCGTCTTCTTCTTAAAGATCCATTTGTTTTCTATTGCTCGCCGATCATCAGGCAAGTCAGTCAAAGTCCATACTTTATTTTCATACATGGATTCTATCTCGGATTTCATGGCTTCTAGCCATTTGTTGGAATCTGGGCCCGCCATCGCTTCTTCATAGTTCGAAGGTTCACCGTTGTCTAACAACATGATTTCCAGGACAGGGTTGCCATACCATTCTGGTGTGGAACGTGTCCTTGTGGACCTACGAAGTTCAGTAGCAACTTGATCAGAAGTACCTTGATCATCATCATTAATTTCCTCTCTAGTCGGTGTAGGCACCACAGGAACGTTTTCCTGCGCTGCACTACTTTCCGGTTCAAGAGGTAGTACTTCATCGAGTTCTACTTTCCTCCCACTTACTCCTTTCGAAAGAAACTCTTTTTCCAGAAAGGATCCGTTCTTGGCAACAAAGATCTTGCCCTCGGATCTTAAGTAGAAGGTATACCCAATGGTTTCCTTAGGGTATCCTATGAAGACGCATTTTTCCGACTTGGGTTCGAGCTTTTTAGGTTGAAATTTCTTGACATAAGCATCGCATCCCCAAACTTTTAGAAACGACAGCTTAGGTTTCTTCCCAACCCATAATTCATACGGTGTCGTCTCAACGAATTTAGACGGTGCCCTGTTTAAAGTGAATGTAGCTGTCTCTAGAGTGTATCCCCAAAATGATAGCGGTAAATCGGTAAGAGACATCATAGATCGCACCATATCCAATAGGGTGCGATTACCACGTTCGGACACACCGTTACGCTGAGGTGTTCCAGCGGCGTGAGTTGTGAAACGATTCCACATTTTCTTAAGTGTGTACCAAATTTGTGACTTAAATATTCTCCTCCATGATCCGATCGTAAGAACTTTATCTTTCGGTCACGTTGATTCTCTACTTCATTCTGAAATTCCTTGAACTTTTCAAAGGTCTCAGACTTGTGTTTCATCAAGTAGACATACCCATATCTACTCAAGTCATCAGTGAGAGTGAGAACATAACAATATCCTCCGCGAGCCTCAACGCTCATTGGACCACACACATCAGTATGTATGATTTCCAATAAGTTGGTTGCTCGCTCCATTGTTCCAGAGAACGGGGTCTTGGTCATTTTGCCCATGAGGCATGGTTCGCATGTGTCAACTGATTCATAATCTAGAGACTCTAAAAGTCCATCAGCATGGAGCTTCTTCATGCGCTTGACACCAATGTGACCAAGGCGGCAGTGCCACAAGTATGTGGGACTATTGTTATCAACTTTACATCTTTTGGTATTCACACTATGAATATGTGTAAGATTACGTTCGAGATTCATTAAGAATAAACCATTGACCATCGGGGCATGACCATAAAACATATCTCTCATATAAATAGAACAACCATTATTCTCGGATTTAAATGAGTAGCCATCTCGTATCAAACGAGATCCAGATACAATGTTCATGCTCAAACTTGGCACTAAATAACAATTATTGAGGTTCATAACTAATCCCGTGGGTAAATGTAGAGGTAGCGTGCCGACGGCGATCACATCGACCTTGGAACCATTCCCGACGCGCATCGTCACCTCGTCCTTCGCCATTCTCCGCTTATTCCGCAGCTCCTGCTGTGAGTTACAAATGTGAGCAACGGCACCGGTATCAAATACACAGGAGTTACTACGGTACTGGTAAGGTACACATCAATTACATGTATATCAAATATACCTTTAGTGTTGCCGGCCTTCTTGTCCGCTAAGTATTTGGGGCAGTTCCGCTTCCAGTGACCCTTCCCCTTGCAATAAAAGCACTTAGTCTCAGGCTTGGGTCCATTCTTTGACTTCTTCCCGGCAACTGGCTTACCGGGCGCGGCAACATCTTTGCCGTCCTTCTTGAAGTTCTTCTTACCCTTGCCCTTCTTGAACTTAGTGGTCTTATTGACCATCAACACTTGATGTTCTTTCTTGATTTCAACCTCTGCTGACTTCAGCATTGAGAATACTTCAGGAATGGTCTTTACCATTCCCTGCATATTGTAGTTCAACACAAAGCTCTTGTAGCTCGGTGGGAGCGACTGAAGGATTCTGTCAATGACCGCCTCTTCTGGGAGATTGATCTCCAACTGGGACAGGCGGTTGTGCAACCCAAACATTTTGAGTATGTGCTCACTGACAGAACTGTTTTCCTCCATCTTACAACTATAGAATTTGTCGGAGACTTCATATCTCTCGACCCGAGCATGAGCTTGGAAAACCATTTTCAGCTCCTCGAACATCTCATATGCTCCGTGCTTCTCAAAACGCTTTTGGAGCCCCGGTTCTAAGCTGTAAAGCATGCCGCACTGAACGAGGGAGTAATCATCAGCGCGTGATTGCCAAGTGTTCATAACGTCTTGGTTCTCTGGGATGGGTGCTTCACCTAGCGGTGCATCTAGGTCATAATCTTTCTTGTCTGCTATGAGGATGATCCTCAGGTTCCGGACCCAGTCCGAATAGTTGCTGCCATCATCTTTCAGCTTGGTTTTCTCTAGGAACGCGTTGAAGTTCATGTTGACATGAGCGTTGGCCATTTGATCTACAAGACATATTTTGCAAAAATTTTAGACTATGTTCATGATAATTAAGTTCATCTAATCAAATTATTTAATGAACTCCCACTCAGATTAGACATCCCTCTAGTCATCTAAGTGTTACATGATCCGAGTCGACTAGGCCGTGTCCGATCATCATGTGAGACGGACTAGTCATCATCGGTGAACATCTCCATGTTGATCGTATCTTCCATACGACTCGTGTTCGACCTTTCGGTCTCTGTGTTCCGAGGCCATGTATGTACATGCTAGGCTCGTCAAGTTAACCCTAAGTGTTCTGCATGTGTAAATTTGTCTTACACCCGTTGTATGTGAACGTAAGGATCTATCAAACCCGATCATCACGTGGTGCTTCGAAACGACGAACTTTAGCAACGGTGCACAGTTAGGGGGAACACTTTATTGAAATTATTATAAGGGATCATCTTATTTACTACCGCCGTTCTAAGTAAACAAGATGCATAAACCATAATAAACATCACATGCAATTATATGGTAGTGACATGATATGGCCAATATCATATAGCTCCTTCGATCTCCATCTTCGGGGCTCCATGATCATCTTCGTCACCGGCATGACACCATGATCTCCATCATTGTGTCTTCATGAAGTTGTCACGCCAATCAACTACTTCTACTTCTATGGCTAACGCGTTTAGCAATAAAGTAAAGTAATTTACATGGCGTTCTTCAATGACACGCAGGTCATACAAAAATTAAAGACAACTCCTATGGCTCCTGCCGGTTGTCATACTCATCGACATGCAAGTCGTGATTCCTATTACAAGAACATGATCTCATACATCACAATATATCATTCATCATTCATCACAACTTCTGGCCATATCACATCACATGACAATTGCTGCAAAAATAAGTTAGACGTCCTCTAATTGTTGTTGCATCTTTTACATGGCTGCAATTGGGTTCTAGCAAGAACGTTTTCTTACCTACGAATAACCACAATGTGATTTTGTCAACTTCTATTTACCCTTCGTAAGGACCCTTTTCATCTAATCCGCTCCAACTAAAGTAGGAGAGACAGACACCCGCTATCCACCTTATGCAACTAGTGCATGTCAATCGGTGGAACCTATCTCACGTAAGCGTACGTGTAAGGTCGGTCCGGGCCGCTTCATCCCACAATACCGCTGAAGCAAGAAAAGACTAGTAGCGGCAAGCAAGTTGACAAGATCTACGCCCACAACAAAATTGTGTTCTACTCGTGCAATAGAGAACTATGCATAGACCTAGCTCATGATGCCACTGTTGGGGAACGTTGCAGAAAATTAAAAATTTTCCTACGGTTTCACCAAGATCCATCTATGAGTGCATCTAAGCAACGAGTCATGGGAGAGAGATTGCATCTACATACCACTTGTAGATCGCGTGCGGAAGCGTTCAAGGGAATGATGATGATGGAGTCGTACTCGCCGTGATTCAAATCACCGATGACCAAGTGTTGAACGGAGAACACCTCCACATTCAACACACGTATGGTACGGACGACGTCTCCTCCTTCTTGATCCAGCAAGGGGGAAGGAGAGGTTGAGGAAGAAGGCTCCAGTAGCAGCACGATGGCGTGATGATGGTGGAGAGGCAGTACTCCGACAGGGCTTCGCCAAGCGCTCGACGGAGGAGGAGAGGTGTTGGGGAGGGGAGGGGCTGCGCCTTGGATCAGGTATTCAGCCCTCCCCTCGCCCCTCTATTTATAGGGGAAGGGGAAAGGGGGCCGGCCGCCTCTAGATGAGATCTAGAGGGGGGGGCGGCGGCCAGGGAGGGGGCTTGCCCCCCAAGCAAAGGGGTTGCGCCCCCCTTAGGGTTCCCCCCCCCACCCTAGGCGCATGGGCCCAAGGGGGGGGAGCTCCCAGCCCTCCAGGGGCTGGTTCCCTACCCCATGCGGCCCATGAGGCCCTCCAAGAGGGGTGGCCCCTCCCGGTGGACCCCCAGAACCCTTCCGGTGGCCCCGGTACAATACCGATATGCCCCCGAAACTTTCCAGTGTCCGTATGATAGCTTCCCATATATAAATCTTTACCTACGGACCCTTCCGGAACTCCTCGTGACGTCCGGGATCTCATCTGGGACTCCGAACAACATTCGGTAATCACATACAAGTCTTCCTAATAACCCTAGCGTCACCGAACCTTAAGTGTGTAGACCCTACGGGTTCGAGAGACACGCAGACATGACCGAGACGGCTCTCCGGTCAATAACCAACAGCGGGATCTGGATACCCATGTTGGCTCCCACATGCTCCTCGATGATGTCATCGGATGAACCACGATGTCGAGGATTCAAGCAACCCCGTATACTATTCCCTTTGTCAGTCGGTATGTTACTTGCCCGAGACTCGATCGTCGATATCCCAATACCTCGTTCAGTCTCGTTACCGGCAAGTCACTTTACTCGTACCGTAATGCATGATCCCGTGACCAGACACTTGGTAACTCTGAGCTCATTATGATGATGCACTACCGAGTGGGCCCAGTGGTACCTCTCTGTCATACAGAGTGACAAATCCCAGTCTCGGTCCGTGTCAACCCAACAGACAATTTCGGAGATACCTGTAGTGCACCTTTATAGTCACCCAGTTACGTTGTGACATTTGGTACACCCAAAGCACTCCTACGGTATCCGGGAGTTAAACGATCTCATGGTCTAAGGAAGAGATACTTGACATTGGAAAAGATCTAGCAAAACGAACTACACGATCTTGTGCTATGCTTAGGATTGGGTCTTGTCCATCACATCATTCTCCTAATGATGTGATCCCGTTGTCAACGACATCTAATATCCATAGTCAGGAAACCATGACTATCTGTTGACCAACGAGCTAGTCAACTAGAGGCTTACTAGGGACGTATTGTGGTCTATGTATTCACACGTGTATTATGATTTCCGGATAATACAATTATAGCATGAATAAAAGACAATTATCATGAACAAGGAAATATAATAATAATGCTTTTATTATTGCCTCTAGGGAATATTTCCAACACTGCGATGGACGAGTGCGCCGATGTAAAGGGGAGGAGCACGAAGGCTGCGGTGCCGTGGAGAAGTCTATTTTGCGGTGGGGATAGAAAATGGGGAGTATTCAGGTGTACTACTCTGGGTGCCGGGGTGGGGTTGGCTGGGTAGGGTGAACCTGAAGTTACAAAAACAGCCCCCTACCAAGCGTCGTCCGTAGGCCTGTTCCGAAGGCTATGATGGTAACTTCCCACTGCTCGACTCAGGGTCGCGGGAGATTTTCCCGCCGACCTCAAAATTTTGTGACACTGGACTCCCCGTGTGGCGTGTTGAGTGATTCGGCTAAGCAACTAGCGAGTAGTAGTAGTAAACTCTGCATATTAGGTTTGACCAAAGTCGAACTTCTGAAAGTTTGACCAAGTTTATATAAAAATATAAACATTTACCATAACAAATATGTATGATGTGGAAGTACATTCAATAATGAATCTAATGGTATTTATTTGTTATTGTATATGTTAATATTTTTTGTTATAAGCTTTCTGAGAGTTTACAAAACTTGACTTTGACCAATGCTAATACGCGGACTTAAATAATAACGGAGGGAGTACTCATTTGTTTTCTTAGTTTGTAGTGAACTAATCATTTGTTGAAATTGTGAAATAAATATATTAGGCTATTGACTTCGAATGTAATGGTCTATACAATTCAATAGTTACAATCATTGTCGAATCCCAAGATGTATACAAGGTCTATAGTACTTCACAACATGCTCAAACTCACATAATCCCAGTCAAATGAGAATCTAAATGCATTTCATAGTTATTACTTTGTAGGATGCAACAAAAACAACCAAAACTCTACATCATCCATTGTAGAAGCAACATTTTGACATATCCCATTGTGTGAATGAAACGTGCAGAGAGAGCTTTTGAAGATGGAGCAGATAGGGCGGGAAAGATTGTATGTATGTGGACGAGAGAGTAGGAGAAAAACCTAACGAGACAGAGAGAGAGAGAGAGAGAGAAAGAGAAAGAGAGAGGAAGAAGTTAGGTCCGTGCGAAAGATGGAGACATGTAATATATGTGAGATGCGTGTGCATCCGGATTCTGTATACGTGGAAGGAGAAGAGACAACATGTTTGATGAGAGAGCTAGAAAAACATGGACGAGAGGGGAACGATCTCATGGGTTGAGGGATTGAAAATTTTGTGCGGGGGAGAGAGGGATAGGTTATTTTGTGCAAGAGAGAGAGGGTGGGGGAGGAGTCAGTCAGCCGTCGTCACATCACCCTGCTTCCAAATGACCCTGCATTCTCTAGCACCGTGTGGTCGATGTCTTCGATCTGCTCGATGCCCTCTTTGAAGATTGAGGTGTTGTGCATGTTGGGGTGCAAAGAAGCACAAGCGAGAGTGGTCGCCGTATAACCTTGGATGGGGATGAATTGTGTGCTCGGGGGAGTGTGTGTGTGTGTGTTGTGCTGCGTGTGTGTGTGTGTGTGCGTGCGCGCGTGTGTGTGTGTGTCAGATATTGAGTGAAAACAAACCTAAGGAGAGAAATGGGTATTCACGAAGAGATTGTGCGGGCCTTGAGCTGGGCAGGGGCCGAGTGAGTGTGTCAAAATGTGCGCGTTGATGCATGTGTTGCATGCGATCGTGCGAGGGACGGACGAATCGAGAGATATGGTTGTTGTGTTACGGATGCTCCTCTCTCTCTCTCTCTCACACACACACACACACACAAGTAAACTAGAAGACCGTTCTCTCATGTATACACAACGTATCGGCATATGTCTATGTCTCACTCATGCATGATCATTTGCACATTCACACCTCTCTATGTCTGTATCACACGCACACCGTCTCCACATTGCCCTTCCGCCACAACACACATATGGACACATACACACGTTCTCTCTCAGTCACACACACAAAATAAGTATTAAAAAAAACTAGGGCGCACCTAAAACGTCCAAATCCAAATAAACACAAACTAGAGCTAAGTTCAAATATATGGAAATATTGCAGTGTCAAGAACTTTCCCAGGAAAAAAAACTTGAGTAATATTCGAGGATTGTTTTCACACACACAAAAAGGTTCGGTGGATGTCCTTCGAGCACGACATGGTGACGCACCGTTCGATCGACCGCGCGACCGCGGTTCACGCGCTTGCACAGGATTCCGTATCATGGTTGTGGTACTAACTTCATTTTTTTAATAAAAGCGCTGCCTAAGTCTAATGTTTACGTGTACTAGTATGGTTTTCTTTTAAGTTTGACCAACCTTATATAAAACTAAAGTAAGCTCCCATACACGCAATCATCAATGTGCCGCCGCCGCCGTTGCGCATGCCGGTGTGTCACACCCTAGCTAGTTATGCATTAGAGTGTTGCATCATGTTTACTCATTCATCAGAAACTTGAAATGGGGATGACAGAACCCCCAGTCCCCTCTGAAACCAACTAGGGTTTACTAAAATAATTTTTCAATGAACCTGAAATGCCCTTCTAAAATGCCCATCATTTTTGCCTTGGTTCAGAACCTCTGCCAAAAGTGGTGCACATTTTCCTAGGCCATCCTAGGGTTTTGAATTAAATCATAACTATTTGAATTTGGGCATTTAAAATTATATAAAATATTTAAATGCTCAAATATCTCCAAACTAAAATGTTTCATGTTGGAAATAATCCAACTATGGACCAGGAGTAGTTTGGTGATTTTTGGAGTTGCCTAGGTATTTTATTTAATTCAACAAAGTTGCAGTTATATTAAATAAAAACAGAAAACAGAAAAGAAAGGGGAAGACTTACCTGTGCGGCCCAGCCAGCTGGCCGGCCCAGCCAGCAACCGACCCAGCCCAGCACTGTAGCTCCCCGTCGTCTTCCTCCCCTCGCCCCGAAGCTGTTGCGTGCTCGCGCGCGCGCGGCCGCGCGGCCACCTCCTGCTTGCCGACGCCCTCCTGGCCGTGTGGACGACGCCCGCAGCCCGTCCCGATCCCCCCTGCTCTCTCTCACTCTCCCCGGCTCTCTCCTTCCTCTCCCTCACTCTCTCTCTCTCACGGCCGAAGCTCACCGTCGCCGCCGTTCGCCTTAGCCACCGTCTCCGACCACCCCTCGCTTCCCCGACCAGCTCAGAAGCTCCGCCTCGACTCCTTCTTCCTCCCCACCGCTCCACGGGTCCCCGGAAGCCCTGCATCGCCGCCACGTCGCCGTTCCCCTCTTCGGACTCCGACCACCGTCGCCGTCAAATTCGTCGTCTCCGACGCGTCCCCGAGCCCGCTTCGACGCCCACTACAACCGCGGTGAGCTACGCCACCGTTTCCCCCTTCTCCCCTGCTCTCTCCCGACCCCTAGGCCCTAGCCCCACCGCGGCCGAAAGCTTCACGCCGCCGGCGATGTCGCCGTCGTGGCCACGATCGCCGTAGCGCCCAACCGAGCACGCCATCGTGCTCCACATCTCACTAGGAGCACGTAGCACGCTCCAACACCCCCCCTAACACCCTGCAACACCGTTCCCGTGCACGACCGAACCCCGGCCGCCGCAGCCGAGCTCGCCGCCGTCGACTCCGGCCACCCCGACCCCAACGGACTCCGCCAAGAGCCGCGGGTCGTCCTCAGCTTCACTCCGGTGGCCTCCGCGGTTCATTTGGTGGCCGAAACGACCAAGACCACTATCGCCGCCGCACTGATGGTCGCCGCCGGCCAGAACTCCGGCGAGCTGACATGGCCTAGTTAATTAGCCACTAAACCACCACCCACTGACGCTGACAAGTGGGCCCCAGGGCTTAGTCAAAGCTAACCAGCCCGGGTCAACACGGGATTAGCCCCTGTGTCACTGACGTGTGGACCCCACACGTCAGGTTTGACCCGAGCCAGCCCTGTTGACCTGCTGATGTCACTGTGACGTCAGGCTGACGCAGTAAATGATATTTCTGGATTTAAATTAAATCAGGAAATTCCAGAATATTAATTAAACTTCAAAAATTCATAACTTTTATTCTGTAACTCCAAATTGGACAAATTATATATGAAAAATGATCAGAAAAATCCAATCTATCCATCTGTACTATTTTCATGCATGATCCAACAAGTTAAATGGATGTTTTAATCAGAACAAGGAAAAGCACTTTAAAAGGCCATATTTGAAATTGAAATTTGAATCTTTGATTCAAATTTGTTCAAACCCTTCTGGCTTTAGTTGCATTAGCCCAACACACTCATATTGCCATGTTTCGTGCATGCATCATATTGTTGCACATTGTTTGGTGATGCCTGTGTATCGTTATTCTTTACGACAGGATCTGTCCCCGAGGAGTACCGTGACTACCCTAACGAAGAACCGTATCCGTGCATCGAACCATCAGGCAAGCAACCAACCATTTGATCATATCGATACAATCCCATGTTCTCGCTCCTGCTCTCTTTTACTGCATTAAGACAACGCGATTCAAACTACTGTGTGCTACGGTAGTTGAACCCATTTCCTCTGCATGACCTGTCATTGCCACAGTAACTAGATGAAACCCACTAGCATGTGTAGGAGTTGATTGAGACATATGTATGTGTTGTTCCTACCTTGCTATGCCTGCTATGCTTAGAGTCGTGTCAGGTCTGGTTCATCTGGGTGATGGGCTAGAGTGAAATGATTATGTCGGTAATGAGAGTGGTGTGGTGAACACGATTTGGTAAAGGTATCGATGAGAGGCCATGTAGGAGTACATGGTGGGTTGTTTCATTGAAGCCGACCTTAAGCACTGAGATCTGTATGTGTGATTTAAGAATCAGCTACTACCATGCATTGGGCCCGAAACCAATGGACCCTCTCGACTTCTTATTCACCCTAGTTCTCCGTCCAGGAGTTGCAAGTAGTTTCTGGTGTTTGTAGCCTACTGGAGGCCGTGGACAGCGCTGACCGTAGGGGTGGGCTGTGATGCGGTAGGTACGTGGCCGGGTGTACCGAATACCCGTTAGGTATCTCGGGAACCCCGTTCACATCGTTCGGGGCCGTATGGGAAACCTCGGCCGGACTCCCTGCGGATGGAACCTGAATAGGCGATAAACCTGGACTGGAGGCTTAGGTGATTAGGTAGGTCGTGGCCGACACCCACGTTGGGCTTCCGCTTGAAGGTTGCCGAGTACATGTCGTGTAAACGACGGTAAGTGGTGAGAGCGTGTATGAAGAAGTACCCCCTGCAGGGTTAACATGATCTATTCGAATAGCCGCGTCCGCGGTAAAGGACTACTTGGTTGCCTATACAGTTCATAGACAAGTAAATGGAAACTACTAAAAGCCTCAAGATAAGTGTGAGTGCCGAGGATGGCTCCTCCATAGGAGGACGGAGGTGGATCCTCGGTAGTGTATTGAAGTGGTGAATAGTGGACTCGTGTGCGCAAAACTATTTCAAGTTGAAGTATCGTAGGATAGCCTAGCCAAGAGTCAAAGCTGGCTTGCTGCAATAACTCCACCAACCTTCTTGATACTATGCATGTATGTAGGATCTGATGTAAGTCTTGCTGAGTACCTTTGTACTCATGTTGCTATAATCTACATTTTTACAGAAGACGCTGCAACCCCTTCTGATGGGTTCTATGTAGACGTTGACATCAACGAGTAGGCTAAAGACCCAGGTGGTGACCCTGAGCTTGTGAAGGACCACATAGTATAGCCAGAGGCTTTCCAAGCCTCTTTTATTTTACTAGTTGTCTGTACTCAGACAAGTTACTTCCGCTGCTAGCTTGTATGATTGTATGACTTGTATGTTGGGTCGTGAGACCCGTACCTTTGTGTGTATGTTATGTATGGCTCACTGAGCCTTAAATAAAGTACTTGTGTCATAGAGTCATGTTGTGATGCTTCGTTGTATTTGCACATATCGAGCATATTGTGTGTATGATTGAAATGCTTGGTATGTGTGGAATCTGACTATCTAGTTGTTTATCTTTAGTAGCCTCTCTTACCGGGAAATGTCTCCTAGTGTTACCGCTGAGCCATGGTAGCTTGCTACTGCTCTGGAACACTTAGGCTGGCCGGCATGTGTCCTTCTTCGTTCCTGTGTCTGTCCCTTCGGGGAAATGTCACGCTTTGAGTACCGGAGTCCTGTTAGCCCGCTACAGCCCGGTTTACCGGAGTCCTGCTAGCCCAGTGCTACAGCCCGGACCCACTTGCTGATGACCGACACGTTTGAAGCTGGGTCATGGATGCCTGTCCCTGTAAGTCTGTGCCACTTTGGGTTTACGACTAGTCATGTCAGCCCGGGCTCTTTATCATATGGATGCTAGCGACACTTTCATATACGCGAGCCAAAAGGCGCAAACGGTCCCGGGAAAAGGTAAGACGACACCCGTGGGGATACCGTGCGTGAGGCCGCAAAGTGATATGAGGTGTTACCAGCTAGATCGATGTGACATCGAGTCGGGGTCCTGACAGCGTTGGCATCAGAGCAGGACTGCCTGTAGGTTCTCCAAGCCAAACTGGTCGATGTTGAGTCTAGAAATTCTTTAGTTATATGTAGGGGAATTGTTTGTGGGTTGGAACGTAAGGCTCTTTTTACTCCTTATACCTTATGACTTTCTGATCTGAGTCAGTCCATTCTTCCACCGGGGGTTAAGGAATTAGGATCTACTCTCTCTATCAGGATCACGTGTTACTTATAAGTTTGATGGTTACAAGCCTAGTTCAGTTCTACTACCACATTATGTTGTTAGAATGGTTCCAGAACTTTGATATGATGATGTTGGGTGTGTACGAAATCCTTTGTCAAAAGTCTCAATATCCTTTTTGAGCATTTACAGCTGTTATGCTGCCGAAATTTTGCTAGAAATTCTAATGCCTTGCATTATGATTATGCTTTCAGATGGCCACTCGCGACCTCAATCAAGTGGTTCGCCTAACTCGATGCCTAGATGTACCCGGCCATACTGCTAAGTTGGTCAGGGTAATGACTGAGGCTGGATACCGCTGGTATCCTGAGTACACGGTCGAAGAGCAATTCCGAGATTTTAATCAAAGCCAGTATCTCTGCACTGTCAGGATATTTCCATCTTATCCTGGATCCACTGAGCCTCTTCACTGCTCCTATGGACTCGGGGTTACTATCGAGATGGCTGTGCAGGATGCCGCCTACTCTATGATGACCATTATGCGAGTCAGATCTGGTTTATTTCGGGACTCTGACTTCCGGTATATGCCAGGATCACTTCCGGGAGCACAAGGATATCTCCAAGCTATTTATGCTGACTCCACTCAGGAGGATTCACGGACTCGCACCACTGCTGAGATGCTCGAGGATAAGGACCGTGAAAATCGGGCCTTAAGGTTAGAGCTCTTCAATACCCATGCCGATCACTGGGCCACTTTGACTCGGTTCGCACCGGCGGTGCAAGCTGGATATTCGGATATGCGCGATCTCTATCCTGTGAGATCTGCTCTGCCGGACGTGATGGTTTGGCGTGATGTAGGAGGCATCACCCCACCTCGCGGTCCCCGCAGGCCACCGTTTGTTGGTCCAAGGCCTCATCCTAGCCCCTCTGGTCCACAAGCTCCGCGAGATCGTCTGTTTCCGGATGAACATGTTGAGCTTCCAGGCTATGGAGGTGACTTTTATGAGGACTACTACGGATCGGTCTGAGTTAGGGGTAGCATCACTAGTTCGCACTAGCTGTGTCATCTATCGTTCCGCGTGACTCGTGGGATATGTCCTAGTTTGTACTCTTTCCGGAGGTGTAGAAAATAATGTATAGGAGCTTGGAATGCCTCTGACGAGATGTAATCCTTTTCTCACCATAATAGTACTTTGTTTGGTCTTGTACTAAACCTTGTATGGTGTGCATGACGATGGAATAAAGAAGCAGTTTCTGTATCTACCATGTCATACGGATGATCATCTTGCATTTCGAGTTATTCCTTACCTTATGTATCCTATGTCGGAATTTTACCATCCTGACTAAATCATTGTCTTGTCTACCTAGGATGGTCAACACGCGCGCTAATCCAGCTTCCCAAGAGCAGGCCGAAGGCAGTGAAGCCAGGAATGAAAATCTGCCTCATCCTCCTTCACTAGCCGAGGTGATGATGGAAGCTGAGAGAAACAAGCGGGAGACAAACCGTTTGTTGGAGCGTATAGAACAGAATACAGCACACCATCAGAGGGCTAACGTGGTGTCACTCAGTGATTTTATCAAATTGCATCCACCCACGTTCCACCACTCCGTCGAGCCTCTCGACGCTGATGACTGGCTTCGCAGTATCTCTCACAAGCTGCGTTCCGCGTTGGTAGCGGAGGCTGACAAGGTCACCTTCGCCGCATATCATCTTGAAGGCCCCGCCAGTCTATGGTGGGAGAATTATGGAGCCATGCGCCCAGCGGGCCATGTCACCACTTGGGATGAGTTCAGTGAGGCTTTCCATGAACATCACATTCCGGAGGGTCTCATGGACCGTAAACGTGAAGAATTTTGCAGTTTCACCCAAGGCCGACTTTCTGTGGATGCCTATAGCAGAGAGTTTGGTAATCTCGCACGATATGCAACTGAGGAAGTTTCTACTGACGCCAAGAAGCAAGCAAGGTTCCGAAAGGGCCTTAGCCCTGAGCTTCGCCGCGACCTCCGTCTGCATGAGTGCACATCTTTTTCGAAACTTGTCAACAAAGCCATCAGTGCTGAAACTGGTCAGACTGATTATGATGCAACACGCAAGCATGGACGTGATATGGGTTCCTCATCCGGTGCTGGTCCTCAGAAACGCCGCGTGTGGGTACCCAATACCGCCCTGCCACCCAGGTTCACACCGAGGCCATCTTTCCAGGCGCCTCGCCCTGTTCAATAGTCTGCACCGGCCAAGCCCTATGGGGGTCCATCCAATAATGCTCCTCCACGTACCAGTTCCGTGACTTGTTTCAAGTGTGGGGAATCTGGTCATTATATGCGCGAGTGTCCCCAGACCAACCCCAATCAATCTGCTAAAGCTGTTGGCCGTGGCAAGCCGACAGGGAAGGTGTTCCATGCCAAACCGGTCACCGCTTCACGTGGCCATGTCAACTGTATCTCTGCCGAAGAAGCTCAAGAGGACCCCAACGTCGTTCTCGGTACGCTTCTTGTTAATTGCCACCCGGCATCCGTTCTTTTCGATACAGGAGCCTCTCATTCTTTTATATCTGAAAGTTATGCCCGTTTGCATAACGTTGCATTCTGTGACTTGCCATCCACTATGGAAATCTCTACCCCTGGGTCTAGATGGTAGACCTCTAGGGTAAGTTATGGAAATGAGATCCAAGTCGACAGACTTGTTTTCCTTGCATCCTTGATAGCCCTTAAATCTTCGAATATTAATATCATTTTGGGTATGGACTGGATGTCAGCTCATCAAGCCAAAATTGATTGCTTCTCTAGGACTGTTCAACTCACCCATCCTTCGGGGAAGATAGTCAATGTCTTGACCCGAATAGCCAAGCGACAATTATATTCTCTTAACGCCAGCCCTTTGCCAGACCTTGAGGACGTTCCGGTAGTCCGTGACTTCCCGGATGTCTTTCCAGAGGAATTGCCAGGTGTTCCACCTGACAGGGATGTTGAGTTCGTAATAGATCTCATTCCAGGAACCGTTCCGATTGCTAGAAGACCCTATAAGATGGCACCCCTAGAACTAGCCGAGCTTAAGAAACAACTCGATGAATCCTTGAAAAAGGGTTTCATCCGCCCTAGTTCATCTCCGTGGGCTTGCCCCGTCCTATTCGTTAAGAAAAAGGATGGTACGGACCGGATGGTTGTAGATTACCGACCTGTCAATTTGGTCACAATCAAGAACAAATATCCACTTCCCAGGATCAACGACCTGTATGATCAGTTCGCTGGATCCTCAGTCTTCTCCAAGATGGATTTGAGGTTGGGCTACCATCAAATCAAAATCAGAAACGGGGACATTCCTAAAACGGCCTTTGTTACTCGCTATGGCCAATACGAGTACACCGTTATGTCCTTCGGATTAACCAACGCTCCAGCCACCTTTTCTCGGTTAATGAACTCAATCTTCATGGAGTATTTGGATAAATTCGTCGTGGTTTATCTCGATGATATACTCATCTACTCCAAGAACGAGGAAGAACATGCCGAACATCTAAGGCTAGTGTTGAAGAAACTTCGAGAGCATCGCCTTTATGCCAAATTCTCTAAATGTGAATTCTGGTTGTCAGAAGTGACCTATCTGGGTCATGTAATATCTGGTAAAGGTATTGCTGTTAACCCTGAGCGAGTTCAAGCCGTCCTTGATTGGACTCCACCCGAATCAGTCAAGCAAGTTCGGAGTTTTCTAGGCTTAGCGAGCTATTGCCGTCGCTTTGTCGAGAACTTCTCCAAGGTTGCTAAACCTCTAACTAAACTCCTCAAGAAAGATAAGAAGTTCGAATGGACTCCACAATGTGAGCACAGCTTTCAGGAACTGAAAAGACGCCTGACCTCTGCTCCCGTACTGGTACCGCCAGACTTCTCCAAGGACTTTGTTATCTACTGCGACGCCTCGCGACAAGGACTAGGTTGCATTCTCATGCAAGATCGACACATAATTGCTTACGCTTCACGGCAATTGCACCCACATGAGGAGAATTATCCCACTCATGACCTAGAGCTTGCAGCCGTAGTCTATGCACTTAAGACCTGGCGACATTATCTCCTCGGTAATCGTTGCGAAATATTCACTGATCACCAAAGTCTGAAGTATATTTTCACCCAACCGGATTTGAATCTCAGGCAGAGACGTTGGGTTGAATTGATCACAGACTTCGACTTAGGGATAACCTATACCCCAGGGAAAGCCAACGTCATGGCTGATGCGCTAAGTCGTAAATCTTATTGTAACAACCTGATGTTACAACAAAGTCAACCGCTTCTCCATGAGGAATTTCGGAAGCTTAACCTTCACATTGTACCTCAAGGTTTTCTCTCCACCTTGGTGGCAAAACCTACCCTTACGGATCAAATTATCAACGCACAGAAGGTAGATCCGGGAATCTCCCGCATCAAGAGAAACATTCAGAAAGGAATTGCGAATTGTTTCTCCGTTAATGATCAAGGAGTCGTATACTTCGGGAATCGACTAGTAGTTCCCAGAGTGCGCAACCTAAGGCGATTAATCCTTAAGGAAGCTCATGAATCTCCTCTCACCATTCACCCCGGTAGCACAAAAATGTATCAGGACCTACGCCAGAGGTTCTGGTGGACTAGGATGAAGAGAGAAATCGCTCAGTATATTGCTAATTGCGACGTCTGTCGTCGTGTAAAAGCAGAGCATCAACGGCCTGCTGGCACCCTTCAACCATTAGCTATTCCTGAATGGAAATGGGATAAAATTGGTATGGATTTCATTACCGGTTTTCCCAGGACCAAAAGAGGGAATAATGCTATTTTCGTTGTGGTCGATCGTCTTTCCAAAGTAGCTCATTTCTTACCTGTTCGTGAGAGTATAACCGCTAGTCAGCTGGCAGACTTATACATCTCCCGAATAGTGTCTCTTCATGGTGTCCCTTTGGAAATCAATTCGGATCGAGGAAGTCTTTTCACCTCCCGATTTTGGGAAAGTTTCCAAAATGCTATGGGAACCCGTCTCTCCTTTAGCACCGCTTTCCACCCTCAGTCAAGTGGTCAAGTGGAACGCGTCAATCAGATTCTAGAAGACATGCTTCGAGCCTCTGTTATCTCGTTCGGAATGGACTGGGAGAAGTGCCTTCCATTTGCCGAATTCGCTTACAGCAACAGCTATCAATCCAGCTTGGGTAAAGCCCCTTTTGAAGTCCTCTATGGACGGCGATGTCGAACACCCCTTAACTGGTCAGAGACCGGGGAAAGACAATTCTTTGGCCCGGATATGATTCAGGAAGCAGAAGAACAAGTTCGTATCGTTCATGAAAAGTTGAAAACAGCCCAATCTCGTCAAAAGAGTCAATATGACCGAAAACATAAGGCTATGACTTTCGAGGTTGACGAGAAGGCTTATCTTCGGGTCACCCCTCTGAAGGGAACCCATCGTTTCGGTATCAAAGGCAAATTGGCTCCTCGTTACATTGGACCTTTTCGCATTCTTGCCAAACGAGGAGAAGTTGCCTACCAATTGGAACTACCTCCGCACCTCTCCAGAGTTCACGATGTCTTCCACATTTCTCAACTCAGGCGTTGCTTCTCGGATCCTATCCGTGAAGTGGACCACGAAACGCTTGATCTCCAAGATAATCTTACCTATCGAGAGTACCCCATTCGTATCCTCGATCAAGCCGAACGTCCCACGCGACGTCATAATATCAAGTTTCTCAAGGTTCAATGGTCGCACCATTCTGAAGATGAAGCAACCTGGGAAAGGGAGGATCGTCTCCGACTTGAATATCCCGCCTTCTTCCCGGAGGAACCCAAATCTCGGGACGAGATTCTTTTGAGTGGGGGTGAGTTGTCACACCCTAGCTAGTTATGCATTAGAGTGTTGCATCATGTTTACTCATTCATCAGAAACTTGAAATGGGGATGACAGAACCCCCAGTCCCCTCTGAAACCAACTAGGGTTTACTAAAATAATTTTTCAATGAACCTGAAATGCCCTTCTAAAATGCCCATCATTTTTGCCTTGGTTCAGAACCTCTGCCAAAAGTGGTGCACATTTTCCTAGGCCATCCTAGGGTTTTGAATTAAATCATAACTATTTGAATTTGGGCATTTAAAATTATATAAAATATTTAAATGCTCAAATATCTCCAAACTAAAATGTTTCATGTTGGAAATAATCCAACTATAGACCAGGAGTAGTTTGGTGATTTTTGGAGTTGCCTAGGTATTTTATTTAATTCAACAAAGTCGCAGTTATATTAAATAAAAACAGAAATAAAGAAAGGGGAAGACTTACCTGTGCGGCCCAGCCCAGCCGGCCCAGCACTGTGCTGGCCCGTGCCAGCCAGCTGCTTCCCCTCGCCAGAGCAGGCAGGGAGGTGAGCATGGCGCGCCCGAGCTCGCCACGCACCACCCAGCCTCTCTGCATCGCCCTGGTCGCCGTTGCGCCGCGTGGATCGTCTTCTGGTCGTCGCCCCGACCTCGCCGACACCCCATTCACTCTCCCCCGGCTCTCCCTCACTCTCTCTCTCTCACGGCCGAAGCTCACCGTCGCCGCCGTTCGCCTTAGCCACCGTCTCCGACCACCCCTCGCTTCCCCGACCAGCTCAGAAGCTCCGCCTCGACTCCTTCTTCCTCCCCACCGCTCCACGGGTCCCCGGAAGCCCTGCATCGCCGCCACGTCGCCGTTCCCCTCTTCGGACTCCGACCACCGTCGCCGTCAAATTCGTCGTCTCCGACGCGTCCCCGAGCCCGCTTCGACGCCCACTGCAACCGCGGTGAGCTACGCCACCGTTTCCCCCTTCTCCCCTGCTCTCTCCCGACCCCTAGGCCCTAGCCCACCGCGGCCGAAAGCTTCACGCCGCCGGTGATGTCGCCGTCGTGGCCACGATCGCCGTAGCGCCCAACCGAGCACGCCATCGTGCTCCACATCTCACTAGGAGCACGTAGCACGCTCCAACACCCCCCCTAACACCCTGCAACACCGTTCCCGCGCACGACCGAACCCCGGCCGCCGCAGCCGAGCTCGCCGCCGTTGACTCCGGCCACCCCGACCCCAACGGACTCCGCCAAGAGCCGCGGGTCGTCCTCAGCTTCACTCCGGTGGCCTCCGCGGTTCATTTGGTGGCCGAAACGACCAAAACCACTATCGCCGCCGCACTGATGGTCGCCGCCGGCCAGAACTCCGGCGAGCTGACATGGCCTAGTTAATTAGCCACTAAACCACCACCTACTGACGCTGACAAGTGGGCCCCAGGGCTTAGTCAAAGCTAACCAGCCCGGGTCAACACGGGATTAGCCCCTGTGTCACTGACGTGTGGACCCCACACGTCAGGTTTGACCCGAGCCAGCCCTGTTGACCTGCTGATGTCACTGTGACGTCAGGCTGACGCAGTAAATGATATATCTGGATTTAAATTAAATCAGGAAATTCCAGAATATTAATTAAACTTCAAAAATTCATAACTTTTATTCTGTAACTCCAAATTGGACAAATTATATATGAAAAATGATCAGAAAAATCCAATCTATCCATCTGTACTATTTTCATGCATGATCCAACAAGTTAAATGGATGTTTTAATCAGAACAAGGAAAAGCACTTTAAAAGGCCATATTTGAAATTGAAATTTGAATCTTTGATTCAAATTTGTTCAAACCCTTCTGGCTTTAGTTGCATTAGCCCAACACACTCATATTGCCATGTTTCATGCATGCATCATATTGTTGCACATTGTTTGGTGATGCCTGTGTATCGTTATCCTTTACGACAGGATCTGTCCCCGAGGAGTACCGTGACTACCCTAACGAAGAACCGTATCTGTGCATCGAACCATCAGGCAAGCAACCAACCATTTGATCATATCGATACAATCCCATGTTCTCGCTCCTGCTCTCTTTTACTGCATTAAGACAACGCGATTCAAACTGCTGTGTGCTACGGTAGTTGAACCCATTTCCTCTGCATGACCTGTCATTGCCACAGTAACTAGATGAAACCCACTAGCATGTGTAGGAGTTGATTGAGCCATATGTATGTGTTGTTCCTACCTTGCTATGCCTGCTATGCTTAGAGTCGTGTCAGGTCTGGTTCATCTGGGTGATGGGCTAGAGTGAAATGATTATGTCGGTAATGAGAGTGGTGTGGTGAACACGATTTGGTAAAGGTATCGATGAGAGGCCATGTAGGAGTACATGGTGGGTTGTTTCATTGAAGCCGACCTTAAGCACTGAGATCTGTATGTGTGATTTAAGAATCAGCTACTACCATGCATTGGGCCCGAAACCAATGGACCCTCTCGACTTCTTGTTCACCCTAGTTCTCCGTCCAGGAGTTGCAAGTAGTTTCTGGTGTTTGTAGCCTACTGGAGGCCGTGGACAGCGCAGACCGTAGGGGTGGGCTGTGATGCGGTAGGTACGTGGCCGGGTGTACCGAATACCCGTTAGGTATCTTGGGAACCCTGTTCACATCGTTCGGGGCCGTATGGGAAACCTCGGCCGGACTCCCTGCGGATGGAACCTGAATAGGCGATAAACCTGGACTGGAGGCTTAGGTGATTAGGTAGGTCGTGGCCGACACCCACGTTGGGCTTCCGCTTGAAGGTTGCCGAGTACATGTCGTGTAAACGACGGTAAGTGGTGAGAGCGTGTATGAAGAAGTACCCCCTGCAGGGTTAACATGATCTATTCGAATAGCCGCGTCCGCGGTAAAGGACTACTTGGTTGCCTATACAGTTCATAGACAAGTAAATGGAAACTACTAAAAGCCTCAAGATAAGTGTGAGTGCCGAGGATGGCTCCTCCGTAGGAGGACGGAGGTGGATCCTCGGTAGTGTATTGAAGTGGTGAATAGTGGACTCGTGTGCGCAAAACTATTTTCAAGTTGAAGTATCGTAGGATAGCCTAGCCAAGAGTCAAAGCTGGCTTGCTGCAATAACTCCACCAACCCTTCTTGATACTATGCATGTATGTAGGATCTGATGTAAGTCTTGCTGAGTACCTTTGTACTCATGTTGCTATAATCTACATTTTTACAGAAGACGCTGCAACCCCTTCTGATGGGTTCTATGTAGACGTTGACATCAACGAGTAGGCTAAAGACCCAGGTGGTGACCCTGAGCTTGTGAAGGACCACATAGTATAGCCAGAGGCTTTCCAAGCCTCTTTTATTTTACTAGTTGTCTGTACTCAGACAAGTTACTTCCGCTGCTAGCTTGTATGATTGTATGACTTGTATGTTGGGTCGTGAGACCCGTACCTTTGTGTGTATGTTATGTATGGCTCACTGAGCCTTAAATAAAGTACTTGTGTCATAGAGTCATGTTGTGATGCTTCGTTGTATTTGCACATATCGAGCATATTGTGTGTATGATTGAAATGCTTGGTATGTGTGGAATCTGACTATCTAGTTGTTTATCTTTAGTAGCCTCTCTTACCGGGAAATGTCTCCTAGTGTTACCGCTGAGCCATGGTAGCTTGCTACTGCTCTGGAACACTTAGGCTGGCCGGCATGTGTCCTTCTTCGTTCCTGTGTCTGTCCCTTCGGGGAAATGTCACGCTTTGAGTACCGGAGTCCTGTTAGCCCGCTACAGCCCGGTTTACCGGAGTCCTGCTAGCCCAGTGCTACAGCCCGGACCCACTTGCTGATGACCGACACGTTTGAAGCTGGGTCATGGATGCCTGTCCCTGTAAGTCTGTGCCACTTTGGGTTTACGACTAGTCATGTCAGCCCGGGCTCTTTATCATATGGATGCTAGCGACACTTTCATATACGCGAGCCAAAAGGCGCAAACGGTCCCGGGAAAAGGTAAGACGACACCCGTGGGGATACCGTGCGTGAGGCCGCAAAGTGATATGAGGTGTTACCAGCTAGATCGATGTGACATCGAGTCGGGGTCCTGACAGCGTTGGTAGCTTTAGTTGCATTAGCCCAACACACTCATATTGCCATGTTTCATGCATGCATCATATTGTTGCACATTGTTTGGTGATGCCTGTGTATCGTTATCCTTTACGACAGGATCTGTCCCCGAGGAGTACCGTGACTACCCTAACGAAGAACCGTATCCGTGCATCGAACCATCAGGCAAGCAACCAACCATTTGATCATATCGATACAATCCCATGTTCTCGCTCCTGCTCTCTTTTACTGCATTAAGACAACGCGATTCAAACTGCTGTGTGCTACGGTAGTTGAACCCATTTCCTCTGCATGACCTGTCATTGCCACAGTAACTAGATGAAACCCACTAGCATGTGTAGGAGTTGATTGAGCCATATGTATGTGTTGTTCCTACCTTGCTATGCCTGCTATGCTTAGAGTCGTGTCAGGTCTGGTTCATCTGGGTGATGGGCTAGAGTGAAATGATTATGTCGGTAATGAGAGTGGTGTGGTGGACACGATTTGGTAAAGGTATCGATGAGAGGCCATGTAGGAGTACATGGTGGGTTGTTTCATTGAAGCCGACCTTAAGCACTGAGATCTGTATGTGTGATTTAAGAATCAGCTACTACCATGCATTGGGCCCGAAACCAATGGACCCTCTCGACTTCTTATTCACCCTAGTTCTCCGTCCAGGAGTTGCAAGTAGTTTCTGGTGTTTGTAGCCTACTGGAGGCCGTGGACAGCGCTGACCGTAGGGGTGGGCTGTGATGCGGTAGGTACGTGGCCGGGTGTACCGAATACCCGTTAGGTATCTCGGGAACCCTGTTCACATCGTTCGGGGCCGTATGGGAAACCTCGGCCGGACTCCCTGCGGATGGAACCTGAATAGGCGATAAACCTGGACTGGAGGCTTAGGTGATTAGGTAGGTCGTGGCCGACACCCACGTTGGGCTTCCGCTTGAAGGTTGCCGAGTACATGTCGTGTAAACGACGGTAAGTGGTGAGAGCGTGTATGAAGAAGTACCCCCTGCAGGGTTAACATGATCTATTCGAATAGCCGCGTCCGCGGTAAAGGACTACTTGGTTGCCTATACAGTTCATAGACAAGTAAATGGAAACTACTAAAAGCCTCAAGATAAGTGTGAGTGACGAGGATGGCTCCTCCGTAGGAGGACGGAGGTGAATCCTCGGTAGTGTATTGAAGTGGTGAATAGTGGACTCGTGTGCGCAAAACTATTTCAAGTTGAAGTATCGTAGGATAGCCTAGCCAAGAGTCAAAGCTGGCTTGCTGCAATAACTCCACCAACCCTTCTTGATACTATGCATGTATGTAGGATCTGATGTAAGTCTTGCTGAGTACCTTTGTACTCATGTTGCTATAATCTACATTTTTACAGAAGACGCTACAACCCCTTCTGATGGGTTCTATGTAGACGTTGACATCAACGAGTAGGCTAAAGACCCAGGTGGTGACCCTGAGCTTGTGAAGGACCACATAGTATAGCCAGAGGCTTTCCAAGCCTCTTTTATTTTACTAGTTGTCTGTACTCAGACAAGTTACTTCCGCTGCTGGCTTGTATGATTGTATGACTTGTATGTTGGGTCGTGAGACCCGTACCTTTGTGTGTATGTTATGTATGGCTCACTGAGCCTTAAATAAAGTACTTGTGTCATAGAGTCATGTTGTGATGCTTCGTTGTATTTGCACATATCGAGCATATTGTGTGTATGATTGAAATGCTTGGTATGTGTGGGATCTGGCTATCTAGTTGTTTATCTTTAGTAGCCTCTCTTACCGAGAAATGTCTCCTAGTGTTACCGCTGAGCCATGGTAGCTTGCTACTACTCTGGAACACTTAGGCTGGCCGGCATGTGTCCTTCTTCGTTCCTGTGTCTGTCCCTTCGGGGAAATGTCACGCTTTGAGTACCGGAGTCCTGTTAGCCCGCTACAGCCCGGTTTACCGGAGTCCTGCTAGCCCAGTGCTACAGCCCGGACCCACTTGCTGATGACCGACACGTTCGAAGCTGGGTCATGGATGCCTGTCCCTGTAAGTCTGTGCCACTTTGGGTTTACGACTAGTCATGTCAGCCCGGGCTCTTTATCATATGGATGCTAGCGACACTTTCATATACGCGAGCCAAAAGGCGCAAACGGTCCCGGGAAAAGGTAAGACGACACCCGTGGGGATACCGTGCGTGAGGCCGCAAAGTGATATGAGGTGTTACCAGCTAGATCGATGTGACATCGAGTCGGGGTCCTGACACGGTGCCCGCCTGCTCCGGCCAACAATTTCTCGCCCATCACCGCCGTGTCGCCGCCATCCCTGTGCCATGAAGCCGAAGGCTCGCCCGCTCACGTTGTCTGCAGTCCCTCCTCGCCATGCCGCCGCGCTGCCAAGCACGCGAGCAGCTGGTGGAGCCGCATCTATGCACGCAGCGTACGAAGAGGAGGACGAGCGCGTGCTCCAGCACGCCGGCGAGGAGGAACTAGCGTGTCATTGTCGTCTCCGCCCGCGCGGAGGAGGCGCGCATGGTGGCTATCGCGGCGGAAGCCGGTCACGCGCGCGTCGAGCCCGCAAACCGGGTGCGGACACAGAATCTACCTTCGCGACCTTGAATGCCACGTGGATCCTGCTATCTGAAGGAGCAATTTGGGTCAGTCGACTCATGTGAGCCGTTTGATGCAACATGGATGGCTAGAAGGGCTTCTTCCACCTCTTCTGTCGTCTTCTTCCTTCGCTCCGTCGAACTTCTTTCACAAATCGACTGACCCAAATTATACTACTAGTACGAACGTATTAAGTACAGTAGGAACACGAAGATACGAGCAGTAGTACCAACTGCAAGAAGAACAGTAGTAAGACATAGTACTAGTACCACTCTATGTACTAAAGAGTTCAAATAACGAGAAAGAACATAAACATAGTTCTGCTGGGGCCTCAGCACAACACACCCTTGAAAATAAACTAAGCAACTAGTCCGCTTGACACTGCAGTAGAACCAGCATGAGCGACAGCACTGACACCTACTCAGAGTCCGAGTCCACGTCCTCGACTTCGTCCTCGTCCCTCTTCCTCTTCCTCTTCGCCGACGCTTCTTTGCTTGAACGGGACACTGGGCTCTGCTTCTTCATCCAACCCATGTAGATATTTAAACAAAGGTAGGCATCCAATGCTGTGTACAGGATGTGATCTTCATCTAATGTCTTCGACTCCCATGCATGATGAAACTCGTGATGAGGTTTCTTCAGTTTAGCGTACAAAGGATCAATCATGGCTGATGCCAGGGTCAGCATTGAAGGTTGAGAGGAGGACACCAGGCTTGCCTTCTAGAGATCGAAGGGCTGGCCTACAACGAGACATATCCGACGCAAGACATCTCTGTCGTTCTTAAAGCCTACAGTAATGAATTTCACTCTTTTGTCCTTGAGGAAGTTCTTAAAATCCTGGCACTCAACGTCGGCATGGCATATGTGGTAGACCAAGCAAACGTTATGTACGCAAACCTGGATCATGGCGGGCTTCTTCCTCTCTTTGTCCTTTAGATCCTTCTCTCGTCCCAGGACTGTGGTGTACTCAACATCTAGCCCAGCGACCCACTCATCCGTTGAACTGTTGAACATGCGTAGGAAGCGAGCAAGCCATGCTTTCACCATCGCGGATCCACGTGTGTAGATGACGATGAATTGATCGCCGGTGATGGCTCTAACCTGGTACTCAGCGGCGACCATGGAGATTTGGGAGGCCATGGATTATGGAGGAGGGTCAGGATAAGTTGAACTGTTGTACCCCGCAAAAACTAGGAGCGAACTAATGTGAAAGGACGGGACTACTGGGAGCGAACTGTTGTGAGGTAGAAGACGGGGACGAGTAGGGCGTGCAAACTGCGTGGGGTTGCTGGCTTGCCCGGTGGATAAACGGCTGCAAGCCCACAAAGAGTTCTCGAGAACTATGCGGGACCCACTAGATGTCATGTCTACTAGACCCATATCATAGGCCTGATGGTATAGCTTCTGCCTGTTCGCACGCCATGCCGGCGCGTGGATGTAACTTCACTTAATTCCGTCAACCGTCGCGCCTCCGACGACCTTCGCCTCCCTCGCGCGGTCGCGCCCTTTGAGACTTCGACCGGCTATAAATGAGCAACTTTTTTTGCCTACTCCGCATGCATGATACTCCCTCTGGTCCTTTTTACTCCCGTCAACCGTTTGCAATGTGTTTGACCAAATATATACTTTTTTTAACACCACCTTATATTAATTAACCAGCCACACCAGTACACTCATTCGATACAATATTCACCACACAGGGCGGTATGTTATTTACAAGAATACCATCTAATCTATTGTCAAAGCTATACTTAGCGATTAAGTGTGCCACCTTATTGGCCGAATGGCTAATCTTTGACAATTGAAGATTGTTGATCAACTTCGAGATGCTCAACGCTTTCATCTTCTGGTCACGCATAGCAGACCTGTCATAGTCCCCCGATGCAAGAGACGCTACCACAAAAGCGCAATCAGTCTCTAAAATTACAGGATTATGAAGAGAAATACCTATGTAGAGACCGTCAATGCAAGCCCTAAGCTCCACTTCCTCCATGCTTTGACAGGCATCAATGAAATCCCACGACCAAATTTATACTAAAAATATCAATATCTACAATACTGATTATAATGAGTATAAGAACTACGTTTTATGATGAGTGTAAAAATATTGATTTGACATTGTGAATTTGATACTCCCTCCGTCTAGGTGAGTAAGTCATCTTAGGTTGTGCACCGTGACCGAGGAGGGGAAAACGAGAGACATTAATGTTTATTTGCTAATTAAATAATATTAATTGCATGCAATGAACTAACCACTGCATGTCATGTTTGATAGTCTCAGGTCATTAAAAGCATGCACACCCTCATCTCTTATTGGTTTATATGTCAAGAAACAAGAAACGAGGTAGAAGTTAATGCACCACGCCTACATGTTTTGGGATTATTTGATTTTCGTAAGATGACTTACACACCTAGCTATTAGAGTACCACTACCTCCCTTCTAGTTTAAAGGGCTCGACTCAAAATTTTCACCGACTCTTAGCAAGATAGTAGAGGCGGTGGAATAGTTTTTGAAGTCTGCAAAAGTACTCAACTAATGTTGTCATTCTTCACAAAAAAATGTGTTTAGCAATGCATGCATGAACACTAGTTACTCTAACCCCCCTCTCTTCTTTAATTCTTTGCCACATCAGCATGTTTGCTATTCCCGTGTGCATGATACCAGCTAAGATACCACCATTATGGCCAGCCTTAATCATCGCATGCAATAATTTAGTGCACCTTGAAATATGAACATGTGTGGGGCGTGTATGTTTTTAATGACTTGAGACTATACCTAGCCCGGCATGCAAGATGAATTATTATGCACCGTTCCCCATACTTGCAGGAAGCCCGTTCGTCTCCAAATATTTTCCTCTCCATGTGTGGAAACAATATGCCTGCCAAACTCTCCATCTCCCTCCGGCGGTCCCACCACTCCACCCCGTGTGAAAAAATCTGCGTGCATGACTCTCCACCCCCCACGCTCGTCCAATCCGTTGTGACCAGCAATATTTCCACCCCTTCGCTCCCCCGTAATTTACTCCAAAAAATATGCCACGTAGCTTTTACTTAACTTCAGGTGCATTGGGTCACTGACATACGGGCCCAGCAGTGTAATGGCCCACATGTCAGTGACGCAACTGGACCTGCAGTTAAGTTAGTGCAGCTCAGTCCATATCTTATGTAGGTGTGCCATTGCTCGCTATAAATATTGCGCCTTCCACGACATCGCTATCTCCTCTCCCTCATGTTCACGTTCATCGCTATCTCCTCCCCCTCCCTCTCACGTCGACCACCATGGCATCGCCTCCCAAGCCCTAGGAGCCCCTCGCTGCACCGTGCGGACGGTCACACGTCGCCGTTCCGTTCCTTGCCGCCACTAGTCGAGGAGGACGCATCGGCGTTCCGCTCCTTGCTGCTATGCGGCGCGTCTCCGTTTCGTTCCTCGCCGCCACTAGTCAAGGAGGACGCGTCGGTGTTCCGCTCCTCGCCGCGACGCATCGAGGTGGACGCGTCGGTGTTCCCAATCTCCCCAGCACGCGCGTCGGAGGGCACGTTGGCTCCCCGCTACGAGGAGAACGTCGCGCCGCCCGCCTAGCCCCCAGCCTTGAGGAGCTTTGGCAAGAAATGGATGTCACCTTGTGGGAGGCTTTGCCTCCAGCAGAGCGCGCCAAAATAGAGGTGGAGAAGAAGGCCGAAGAAGAGAAGCACACTGCGCAACAAGCTTTCTGGGAGATCTATGTCGCGTCCGAGAGAGTCAAGCAATTGGTTCTTTGGCAGAAGGCTCGTGCGAGGGCCGTGAGGGTGGCGGAGGATGCCCGTGCCGACGCCCTGAGTGCAGTCAGGCCCAAGCGCCTCATCTACGCTTGGCGGTACGTGGACCGGGTGCACGCTTCTAGCCAGGAGGAGTACCTGTTGGCGCCGGATCACCACACCGGTGAGATCACGCTCGCCCGCCGGCAAGCCGCCAATCAGCACCTCGCGAGTTGCGAGGCTGAGGAAGAGGAGTTGTGTCGGCGCGCTGGAAAACGACCATGCACCAGGGCACTCGTGGCACGCCACAAGCGCTCCTGCGAGCACCGTGGCTTTTAGCAGGAGTATAATGTTTGTTTCGTAAGGCGGTCTCATTAGTTTTGGGACGCAAATGATAAATCCCGAACGTTCAGGAATTTTTAGCGACCTTAATTAAGTATGTAAAAAGGGAAAGTTTGGAAACGTTGTGTATTATTACGCATTTTGCAAGTACGTGCATATATCACAAACTTTACTATATACTATTGGACTACACGTCTCTTTCGATATATGCTTGCAGACTTTTCTACTCCCTCCGTCCAGGTCAATAAGTCATCTTTGATTGTGCACGGTGACCAAGAAGGAGGGAAGATTTGTACACCTAGACGGAGGGAGTACTACTATTACTTATGTACGTGCAAATGCACGTTTTAACATTACGATGCGGTTTTTATAAAAGTAGAAAAACAACACTAGTCAAGCTTGTGAAACGATTCCAACGTGAGTACTACTACTAGTAGGAGTACCAGGGGCCAGTTCTTTTAGGCTTCTAGATTAGTAATCCCATAACTACTACCTCTGTCCTGGTTTATTGGTCCCCATTGTAATCTGTGTCAAATTTTGATCATAAATTTAACTAATGAAATGTTAGTGCATGTCACATGCACTACTCCATCCGTCTAGGTGAGTAAGTCATCTTAGGCTGTGCACCGTGACCAAGGAGGAGGATAAAATGAGAAATGTTAATGTTTATTTGCTAATTAATAGTATTGCATGCAATGAACTAACCACTGCATGTCGTGTTTGATATCTCAAGTCATTAAAAGCATGCACACTCTTTATCTCTTATTGGTTGATATGTCAAGAAATAAGAAACGAGGTAGAAGTTAATGCACCGCGCCTAAGTGTTTTGGGATTATTTGGTTTTTGTAAGATGACTTACACACCTAGATGCATCGCGCCTAAGTGTTTTGAGTACCATTTTATCAGTTAAATTTTTGGTCAAAATTTAGCACAAATTACAATGGTGAGGAATAAACCAGGACGGAGTAGTAGTTTAGAAGCCCAAATAAATGAGTGAGGCGCCTTATTGTTACTCTCCACTGTGACTAGTCTTGTGGGAAAGGCTGGGGAAGCCGCCAAAAGAACTGGCCCTAGGAGTAATAGCTAGGGATCGAGTGTGGGAGATGAACCGGAGAAAGTAAATGCAGAGAGATGAAATGCAAAAAATACGGAGGGATGTGAAGGTTGCTTGTCCGTTTATTTTATGAGGCCACTTATTACTAGGAGTGGTTGGGTTTTGTGATATGACGGCTTTACTGTCGCGCCACGAGTGAGAGGTGAGACTCCCATGCAGTGCCGCCCTCTACTCTTGTCCTACATCGGTCGTGGTTTATTAGTCCCCCGTTGAATTTGACTGCAGATTTAACTGACAAAATGTTAGTGCATGTTAACAAAAACTATATCGTTGGATTCATATTTGAACATAGTTTTGAATGATATAATTTTAGGTGACATGCATCAGTATTTATCGTACTATATATAATGTTAGTTCAATTTTTGGTCGTACTAATCTATAGTAGTAAGGTGCCCGTGCGTTGCACCGAAGAGTGAAATGCATTGATCGGGGAGTTGTTTATTTTGACAAAGGATGTGGGGGTCATCTCATGTGTAACGGGTATCGATAGGTTTCTTCGGATATTATCCCATCTCTAGAGCTCACAAACATCCGGGTGAAATAGATAAAAGGTATCTTTTGCAAACAAAAGCGTTCAACTGTTCAACCTGCATCCAAAACTTGTGAATAAATAACACTTATTGTGCTTTGCAAGAAATGATCTTTAAGAATTAGTTTTTTGAGTATTGATTGTTATACATGTTGGCTACAGATGACATGGCACTTTCTTATAGTCAACAGTTGGCTATACTATTAAGTAATATTAACCATGCCCTTATACACCTAGACGGAGGGATTAAATCAGGATGACTTGCAAGGGGGCAGAGGAGATGTAAGAAATGGTTCATCGTAAGTCTTTCACCAGTACTGTAGTAAAAATTCATACATGGAAGATTCTAGACTAAACCATAAACGGATACACTTTTATTCATGCGTGATACTCCAATAGAGGAAGATTCTGCATGGAAGTCTCCACATGCTTAGACAGCGGATTACATTGAGCGAAGACTAATGATCAACATTTAACTTGATAATGCGTATTTTTTTAGAAGAACGGGGAGGCTCCTCCCCGGTTCCATTATCAAATGAAACCCAAAGTGTCTTACATCAGCTCACTGAGAGGAGCAGTTCAAAGGAAGGACTGCGGCGAAAGCCACTCAAGTTTAACGACAAGCTTACAGAATCAAAAGCGGCAAAGACACGGGCCATAAGCGCCCACACACACACTACATGTTTTCTAAGTGCACTTGATAATGCGTATGTCCAGGTGAACCTCCTTGGAGTCCCCGTGCACCGAGTCGGCGGGTAAAGGATGGAACGGATGTCATGGGTTTTCCAGGTCCACATTGGCGGGATAGTCCCAGCTCCTCAGAGTCCAAGTCTGTCCAATGAGGCCGGTTTCACCGCCCACGCGACCCGAAGGGGTAGTAACATTGACCACGCACCCGTACATCTGCCTCGTGTCAGTGTTAGTGTCAGCGGCGAGGCCCCTAATGCACATTACAGAGACGGGGCGGCGGCCTGCGTGGGCCTCGCCGGTGCCCACGATCAAGAGGAAGTCGTTGTCGTCCTCCTCCGAGACTAGCAGGCGGCGGTGATCCTCCAGCGACTTCGGCATGGTGAACCGGTAGCACGTGTCGTGCTTGATGTTCTCCGCCAAGGGTCAGCAGTGACCGTTGCATGCATCCGTGAGGTGATGCACCATGTCCGCCGGCGAGCCACAAAACGGCATCGGGCACTCATAGCACCGGATGAAGGGCTCCTTGGAGGCATTGACCAGGCCGTCCATGAAACGGGAGTGGCTGTAGGGGACGTTGCGCCAGTTGAATATGTGAGCAAGTTGCTACGAGATTTAATCCGAATAAGCACAAAATAAATCATGACAGCTATAACAGAGATGAAACTAATCATGTGGACTAGCATAGTAGTAGGATACAGAGTAGAAACATGAATTCTACCACGATATCGAACAGGAAGGACAGAAACACATACGGTGCAACGGGAGCAGCACCATTGGCGTTGAGATTGTCGCCCATGTTGTTGAGGAAGAGGTTGCCGAGGTCGGGGAAGAAGTCGTCGTCGGTGAAGTCGTGGCTGCCAGCAGTCGCGAGAGTGCGCTCCCCAGATTTCAACAGCGCCCGCCGAATGGAGCACAGGAGGGAGTGGCCGTAGGGGACATTGCGGCTGCCGAATGGAGCGCAGGAGTAGCACACGAAGCAGTAGATGGTGTCCTTACTAGTACTCCCTAGTCTCTATCTATCTATATCTATTTATATCTACTCTTATAGAAAACCGAGTTGGTGATGATGGTATGCCTGCCATCTTGTAATATAGACCGTCCGATCTATATCTGACGGATAGAAAGGCAACTATGAGAATTTTACAAAAGATACCCGCACCTCTCTCCACATTTACAGATAAGGCCTTGCCTCGTTCATCCTTATCTCCAACAACCTCGTGCTCCTCCCTATGTCTCTATCTCTACTACTTTTTTTATAACAAATTGAATAGTGTTGCCTCGTCCACTGCACGCCCGACTGAACACGCCTCCTCGCCTCCATCATCACCAACTGAGTCTTTTATAGGAGTAGGAGTAGAGAAAAAACTGAGTTGGTGATGATGGTGTGCCGTGCAATGCATGTGTATCTTGCTATTTTTTTGCATATAAGTCCAAACACCACGTAGACACGGTCTTTGAGCACGATTCGTAGTCGTTCCACGCTCGGGCATTGAAGTTTGTAACTATTTTAGATTAGAATATACTACTCCTCCGGTGCTAGTAGTAGAGCAGAGTCCTACTCTACTACTCTACTCTAGCAAGCTAGGGCATAGTACTATAGTAGGTACTGTAGGGAGTACCAGTACTGTGACCACTCAAGCAAGTTGTCTGGCATCGATATGACCCTACGATGCTGGTATGTGTCTCGTAAGTCAAGCAGCGTGTTGTAGTCATCATCACATGTCCACTTCCTGCAACACATATTCGCTTCTCCATCTTTGTCCGCACATAATCTCGTCCAAGCTTCCATCCCCGCTAAGGCGCCTCCCCCCTCGTCCGAAACCCAAGCACTAACAATGGCAGAACCGAGCAACGTCCACCGAAAGAGTGGCTGGAATTCGCTCCCCATAGAGGTAATCAAGCTCATTATTTCGCGTGTGGACAATCTCAGTACCATGCCGCTCGACGCGTGCTCGTCGGGACTGTACCGTTTACTGAAAGCCCTCAGGACAGAGCTTTTTAAGCCAGCTCCTTGCTTGCTGATGCCGCCTGATCTTCAGAAACGGCGTGTCACGCAGCATAACGATCGTAGGGTGGCGAGCATCAACCCCCTTCACTGCGATCCGATCCCCGTCAGCCTCAGCTACATTAACGGTATGTACTGGGTCGGCATGAACACGTCTTGGATGGGCTCGTCGACGGTCGCGGCAGCTGGATGCTCATGGAGGTCTACACCCGGCGATTGATCCCCCTTTCCTTCGATTAACACTGCACTGCTTTGGCACCGCGGCCCAGAATACTCAGAATCTTACAGTAGCCAACATGATACCAAGTTTGATTTGCTCAAGGTTGTAATCTGCCAAGTGCCCACAAGATCTGTGAATTATAAAGATTTCAGGCTAATTGTGTTCTTCAACCGCGGTCTCGCCTATCTGACAGGTCACTGCGGTAAGAGGATAAATCTGCACGTCCATCGCAGGATCATACATCCTCCATGGTTCTCTGATGCCATTGAACACAAGGGCTTCATTTACGCTGTCAACTTCTTCTATGGCTGGACGTATTGCTGGCCTACTCCAGTCATCGCTACAAACGGCTGTTACAGCAGTATTTTACTTTCCTATGATATCATGATGGCTTGCTTATATTACTCTCAACATTTATTGAAAAATATTCATGCTCATAACATGTTGTTCTTAAGATTGACTAAATCAAGAGCCCTTTTTTATTTGACTCCAACTTGATATGATGTTGTAGGCCGCCTGGTGTCCCTACCCTTCCTAATCCCAGAACCTTTCAAAGAAAAGCGGCATGGCAGTTGCAGGTGGTTCCTGGCTCGATCAGACGACGGCGAAAGATTGATGATCGTTCGCACGTACCGGACGTGTTGTTTCATGGAATACAATCACAGTCACTGCAAGGTCTTTGAGCAGGATCCCCGCTTCTCTGGGCCTTCAGGAATTTTTGACTGGAGGCTGGTAAGTAGCCTTGGTACACTCTCTCTGTTTGTTGGACTGAATTATCCGATTAACCAGGACATAACTGACGGCAAGGATCATGATGGCAGCGCGGTTTCGTTCATCAGGCAAAACTATGTGTACACAGCGTACCATGCGTCTCTGCATGCACCATACCCTGATATGTGCCGCCACGGTCTGCAGCCCAAAGTAGAAGAGAGGGTCGCAAAAGTATCAGACTTCGACCTGCTGGCTGGAGTTTCCCCCGTCAGGCACCCATCTGGTTCAAGCCGTCAGCCAATCTCCACAGCTTAATAAATAGTAACGTCTAACTGAGCCAGTTAGTTAGATGCGTACACTTGGTGTAGTAGGATCTTTATTTAGTTTGATGTATACACTTGTTCTTTTTTGGTAGCCCTTTTGTAATGATGGCTGATGTTTGGTTTGGAAGAGAGAGCTGCGCCTTCACTCTTCTGGCCTGCTTATTGCTTCTGTTGCACCCTCAGCCCTGGTTGTTGCTGCTGCTATTTTCAATGTACAATTAGTAGTATATTTCGTCTGTTGGTTGAATAAATGTGTTGTTTTGGAAGTTGTTGCACGGTTCGATCCTTTAGTGCCCCGTACCGTACGTAGCTCATACTATTTTTCGTACGAAACACATTTTCCACTTGTTGATAACATGCAGCCCACTAATGAAGGCCCAATAAAGAAGCCCATAATTAACTGGAAGGGAGGCTCTCACATGAATCCGGCCCAGGTACATGCTCATGGTCCCCTAAACATAAATAAGTAAATAAATAAATAAAGCTAAATGCTCATGCACCAGTTCTTTGGGAAAATAGGTAGCCCAGTATTTCTTTTTGAAGAATACCCAAGCTAGGCCTATTTGTTTTCTCCGAATTACTGGGCTGCAAATCTTTCAAGACGAGGAGGGATGCATTCCGTCCTGGCCAAAGAGTATGGTCAATGTCTGTTAAAAGTAATATCAAAAGGGGTTGAAAATTCCAAAAAAATATAGCAAATGGGATATTAGTTTTTTTTGAATTTTGTTCTTCACTGATATCTTATACGTATTTCATTGGATTTAACATGACATAGTACTAATTTATTTTTAAATTTGTTTTAGTATGGCTATTAATTTTTGGATTAAGAATATTTCATTCCCCAGCAAAAATTTGCGAATTTTCAAAATTTACCACATATTTAGTTAATTTCTTGACCCTGGTACTGACCAGAAAATGGCCGGCAATTCTAAAAATGGAAAACGGGCTGCAATAAATTCCATATGTATTGGAAAATGAGTAAAAATTATAAAAATAATAGCAAATGGGTTGTACACGCCACAGATTTTGAGGTTGACTTGTTTACGCAAGGCTTTGTCAGTGAACACACGATTCTAGCAGCAGTGACTGTTGGATGTCCATCCAACGGCCGACGTGCTTCTTCAATCTCTGATCTTCCTGCTCCAGCCGCCTAAACTAGCGCCGGCGGGACTGCCTACTCCCTCCTCTTGTGGCCCGCTGTGATGCCGCCCAGGATTCCCCGGCCCACCCTACTCCCTCCGCTGGCCTGGCCGCACGCAATCAACTACCTCCTTATTACGTGAAAAAAATGATTCCTCCCACTGACATCTGGGGCGCACCGGTTGGGAGGCTAACCTGTGGGCCTACTATGTTGACGCGTACACAGGGCTTGTCAACTTAGTCAACAAACGATTCTAGCAGCAGTAACCGTTGGATTTGAATCGAACGGTCCTGCTGCTTCTTCAACCGCTGCTCTTCTTGCACCAGCCGCCCAAACCAGCGCCGGGGAGATCGCCTGCACCTGCCTCCAGTGGTCGGCTGTGCTGCCGTTGAGGCCTCATCGCCCCCTACTACTCCCACCGCTAGCCAAGCCCTGCGGCGACGGCAGCCTCACACCGCAGCCGAACCAGTGAACCTCGTACTCCTCTACGCGTGGGCATCCACTGCCGCGTCTTCCCCAGCTCCGCGTCGTCCCCTTCCTAGGCCTCGCCGTTGTCCATCGCCTTGGTGCTCTCGGCGCGGCGTGGTCAATGTGGTCAACGACATTCCATCGGAAGAGTACTGTACGTGGAGAGGCTGACAGCTGGGTCCACGGCCACAGCCCAGTTTTTTTGTGATTTTCCAAGTAAGTCGCTTTGTCAGGCCTGTTGGACTGCAAATCTTTCAAGACAAGGAGAGCTTTCATTCGACTGGCCGAGAAAAGGCCCATCAGAAATGAGAAATGGGTTGTACATTTTTAAAACACAACAAACCGGCAATTAGTTTCAAATATCTTTTTTTTCATTTCGAGATTTTAAATTACATTAATTTTTATGCATGGAGAATTTGTTGGATTTTATATTGATATACATTTATTTTTAAAATCAGTTTGAATGTGAGCCGAAATTTCGGGATTAAAAGCAGTTCGGACTGCACCGAAATATGCAAAATTTCGTATAATTTTTTAACCGTGGCCACAATATGGGCTGTAATGCTAACAAAAAGAATATGGGCTCCAAAAAAAACCTTAAGAATTAGCAAATGGGCTGTAAATTATTAGAAATAATGGCAGATGGGTTGTATGCTGTTTTTCACAGATTTGAGGCTTTCCTAAAAAAGCGTTGACGCACAAGTAGTGACTGTTGGATGTCCATCCAATGGTCGTCGTGCTTCTTCAATCTCTGCTCTTCCTGCTCCAGCCGCTCAAACAAGCACCGGCGGGACTGCCTGCTCCCTCCTCCCCGCGGCCGGCTGTGCTGCCGCGCAGGCCTCACCGCCCCACCGTACTCCCATCGCTGGCCTAGCCATCCCTCTACTCACTCACACCTGCTGTTATTCTCCGGCGACGGCAGACGAACCAGTAAACCCTCGTACAGTCATACTCCCCTCCGCGTGGGAAACAACTGCCAAATCTTCCCTGCCTCTGTGTCGTTCCCTTCCTAGGCCTCGCCGTCGTCCACCGCCCTAGTGCTCTCGGCGCGGCCTGGTCAACATGGTCAACGACTGACATGCATCTGAAGTGGACTGTACGTGGAGAGGCCGACAGCTGGGTCCACGGCCGCACACAAGGAAATGCCTCCTTATTACGAGCAAAATAATGATTCCTCCAGCTGACATCAGGGACCCACCAAAAGGGCCTCTGTATTTCGCGGAAAAAACGTTACCGCCGCTGACAGCTCGGACCCATCAGCTATATCTTCACACGCAAGGAAGTGCCTTCTTATTACGCACAAAAAAAATGAATACTCCCCCTGTTAGCTGGGACCCAGTATAGTGGCACGGTGACTTGTGGGCCTACTAAGTTGACAGGGACGGAGGGCTTTGTCAACTTAGTCAATATGCACGATTCTAGCTCCAGTGACTGTACGATGTCCATCCAACGGTCGTAGTGCTTCTTCAACCTCTGGTCTTCTTGCTCCAGCCGCCCAAACCAGCGCCGGTCGTGCCTCGTGCTCCTGCGTCCCGTGGCTGGCTGCGATGCGACGGAGGCCTCACCACCCCCTACTACTCCCACCGCTGGCCAGGGCATCCCTCTACTCACCCACACCCCATGTTATTCTGCGGTGACGGCAGCCTCACACCGCAGTGAACTAGTGAACCCTCGTACTCCTCTACGCGTGGGCATCCACTGCCGCGTCTTCCCCGGCTCCGCGTCTTCCCCTTCCTAGGCCTCGCCGTCGTCCACCGCCCTGGTGCTCTCGGCGTGGCGTGGTCAACGTGGTCAAGGAACGGCTTCCATCGGACATGGACTGTATGTGGAGAGGCTGACAGCTGGGTCCACGGCCGCAGCAAGGAAGTGCCTCCTTATTACGCGCAAAATAATTATTCGTCCACCTGACAGCCGGGACCCACCGGACGGGCCACCATATTTCGCGAAAAAACGTTTCCCCCCTGACTGCTGGGACCCACCAGCTACACCTTCGCACGCAAGGAAGTGCGTCCGGGCAAAAAAAATGATTCGCCCCCCTAACTGCTGGGACCCACCAGCTACATCTTCGCACGCAAGGAAGTGCGTCCGGGTAAAAAAAACGATTCGCCCCCTGACTGCTGGGACCCACCAGCTACATCTTCGCAGGCAAGGAAGTGCCTGACAGTCGGGACCCACCTAGTCGAAGCGTACATAGCGTTGTCATTCTGGTCGCGAACGTGTACGTATATATATACTAGTGGATATAGAGGCGCGCACGTGTCGTAGTAGAGGCACGCACGTAGCATGTACACGTACGTACAATGGTGAGGGTGCAAGAAATAAAATACGGCTACGTACGTACATACGGGCAGGGTCTCGAACGCCTACTCGCGCATACGTACATGGCTGGGTCGGAACGGGGAAACAGCGTCGTCGTCATGTTCATGGGGAGGCAACGGAATGCGTCGTGTTCATGGGGAGGCAACGGAATGTGTCGTGTTCATTGGGAGGCAACGGAACGCGTGGGAGCCAACAGGCTGGGTCGGAACGGAATGTGTGGTCGTGTTCATCGGGAGGGCTTGGACGGAACAGGCAATGGAAACGAGGCCTGGCGTACTGCACAACGGAGGAAACGGCCTTGTGTTCGACCGGCCACGTTCGAAACGGGATCCTGTTCATCTGGAGGGTCTGGCGTACCGCAAAACGGAGGAAACGGACCTCCTACGGTCGAAACGGGGGTCCTATTGATCGGGAGGGGTGTGGCGTACCGCAAAACGGAGGAAACGGACCTCTTACGGTCGAAACAGGGGTCCTGTTGATCGGGAGGGGTGTGGCGTACCGCAAAATGGACGAAACGGACTTATGTTGGAGCGCTACGGTCGAAACGGGGGGGAGGGGTGTGGCATACCGCAAAACGGGACTCCATGAGATACTGTTCATCTCCACCGTCGACCTCCTCCAGCCTCCACGGGCTACCGTCGACCTCCTCTGACCTCCACGGGCTCCTGTTCATCCAGCCTCCACCGGGCGCTACTCCACCGGCTACTGTTCAACCACCCCTCCACAGGCACCACTCCATCGTCTACTGTTCATCCAGCCCTCCACACCACGGGGTCCTGTTCAACCACCCCTCCACGGCCACCCCTCCACCGTCTACTGTTCATCCAGC
>NC_041383.1:66809155-66812673 GCF_002162155.2 Triticum dicoccoides
CCCGCAATACTCATTGTTCATCCAATCGATCGGCTTCAGTTAGCAGCAGCAGTGAAGGAATCGCTCCATCGGGTTCAATTAACAGCCATCCATCGATCGCTCGGGTTCAGTAACGCGTAGCCTGCAGTGCAATCGCTCGGGTTCAGTTAGAGCCCAACGCCTCGCTCGGGTTCAGTTAGAGCGAACGCCTCGCACACACGCGCGTACGTACGAGAGAAACGCACATCGCTCGGCCCCCGACCTCCCACCGTAACCGGTAACTCTCCGAAATTTTCCTCCCCCTTGCTTCTACCATGGTTTTTTCCGTCATGGACGGCCTAAAGAATGTCATGCAGCTGCGTCTTCGGCCCGCCCAGGACGAAAAGCCCATTTCCTGTCATGAGTTTTTGTCATAGAAGTAGGAGCCCACCACATCTATGATGATACCGGGTTTCGTCACAATTATCGTCATAGAAGTGTCATATGTATGACAGAAAAAAAATTCATTCCGCCCAAAATGTCACAGATGTGTCTTTTTTAGTGCTACTTGTGTTGTATTGATTTGGGATGAAATATAAAGTACAATTTGATCTACCACAAGATCGATGATGTCATGTATGAGCCTTACACCCTGACTTATATAGGTACGGGGGGCTAGGGTTACAATAAAGCCGGCTACATATAAGTGTTGTAGACGACATCTAAGTATTAGAGTATGAGCCAAGTCTTCAAAAAATATTACTTCTACGTGCCATGGGCCGCTTTGATGTGGCCCACTGGTGAACCGACCTAGGGTCCATAGCCCAGCCCACCTGGCCAAGAGACAGCGTGGTGAGTGACCCCTAATCTGGGATACCATCCATCTATACTTTGTACTCCAATCCAAAGAAATAAACGCAAGTTGTACGCAGGGTATTATCTCCTCGGAGAGTCCAAACCTGGGTAAAAGTTCATGTTATGTTACCATAGCATCTAATCGTCTAGCTCGAGATCCCCTACCCCTGATATCTGTCGGATTTAGCTCTGTCAGCTCCCGCTCATAGTGCATCATCTGCCTCCCGCAGCCGCTCCGGTTACTTGTCCAGCTCCTCCACCGGTGACACCTCATTTCTGTCGCGTCTTCTGACCTTTGCACCTATGACACTGATCTAGTGGAACGCCTCGAAAACATGCGAAGAGAACCCTTCATTGCACCCGCATCATCACCAGTTGCGACGAGGATGCCGATGTTGTCGTGCGGTGACATCAAGATGGGAGGCATGGTGGAGGAGCTCAGGGTGTGGCATGGGGGAGGCCGAGCCTGTAGCGAAGCCACATGGATACGTAGCTGAAGGCCTAAACGAAGTGGCAGCTGGAGACCCGGACAAGGCAACGGCCGCCTCGAAAGAAAACATGGGGTGTCACATAACAGATGATTGCGGTTCTTTTCCCTATGAAGAGCACGAGGAGAATGATGGTGACGCCGTGGGCGAGGGAGGCATGGAGGGATGATGCAGTGACGGGCATAAGAAGAAGGACGGCGACGCTGTGGGCGCGGCCTGACGATGCCATGGCGGGAAGCACTCCAACGAGCACAATGAGAATGACGGTGGCACTATGGGCGCAGCACAGTGATGAAACCGTGGTGGGAGGGGGCATATTTGCGGGATGGGGAGAGAATGGAGGAAAGAAGATAGTGAATGGGGATGAATAGGATAAGGCATTCACACAGGAACGTGTTTAGGGAACGGGCTAGAAAGTTGGCGTGTACTCCTCTAAGTGTTTTTAGATTGGGATAATTGTATTCATGCCACTAGTTGTGTCTCACTTGGCTGATTTGCCCCTAGTTTTTGAAAATTCTCGGTTTTGCCCAAATCCGTTTGCTCCTCTTATGTTTTTGCCCTTCCGTCACATTTTCGCCTAGTTAGTGTCGTTTGACCATGTGTTGACCGTCTTTGAACTTTTCTCTGGACCATTTTGCCCCTGCTTCTTCACTCTCTCACGAGACACTTCCAAGTGGGGCCATCACTGTGAAAATCATTCCAAATTTTATCTGCCTTCTCTCCCGCCGGTCAGAACCTAGCCCGAGGTCCCCTCCCTCATCTGTCAAATCAAATCCCCAAATCCCACGCCATTAGCGCCCCCTCCCACCTCCATTAGGGATCCATTCCCCTCCCCCGCGCCACCGCCAGATCGATTCCGGTCGCCGGTGTAAGTGCATCTAGTGCCACCCCTAGTTGGTTTTGGAGTATTGACGACAAAGTTGGTTGAGGGACTAATGTGTTTGTGAGAATTGCAGGATAACGCAGGTAGTGTCCCTCATTGATTCGGTTTACCTACCGGAGATGACCCCTAAAAATGTATGAAGACATTGAAGACAATGGTGGTATGAGAAGATATTCATATTGAAGACTATGACATGAGAAGACATTGCGTGAAGACTATGGAGCGCGAAGACTGTGTGGATTCGTTGCTTCCTTTTCTTCTTTGTTGAGTCATAGGAACCACCGTACTGTTAAGTGGGGTCCAAGTGAACTAAGTCAGAGTGACTGAAGTGATGCTCAACTCAAATCCTATGTCTTTGAGCGAAGACAATGAGAGCAAACCTTATCCAGAGCTGGATGAGTCAGCTTTGCTTGTAGCCTAAGTAAAGTTGTCGCGTGTGTTTGAAATCTGACCGTTGGAACACGTGTCAGTTCCTTAGTGACTCAGGGTCATTTTGGACAAATCAGGTCGGGTTGCCTAGTGGCTATAAATAGCCCACCCCCTACACCATAAATTGGTGGCTGCTCAGAGTTAGTATACGGCTTTTGTCGTATGAGAGCAACCCACCTCGAAGCATTTGAGAGAGAGAAATCCTTGCGAGGACAAAGCCCAAACACCCAGAGCCAAAGAGTGTTAGACATCACTGAAGTCTTTCTGTCTGTGTGACCTGAAGACTTATTACACTTGAGGACTGTGTATCCTCCAGCCGGTTAGGCGTCGCGTTCTGAGCATCCAAGAGTCATTGTGGATTGCCGGGTGAACGAAGTCTGTGAAGGTTTGGAAGTCTACCTTGAAGACTTACCAGAGTGATTGGGCGAGGACTAAGTGACCTTAGCTCAAGGGGAATAAGGTGAAGACACATTCTTCTGAGTTGAATCTCAGCCTCCCTAACCAGACGTACAGTTCTCACAGCAACTGGAACTGGTCCAACAAATCCTGTGTCTTCAACAAGTGACTGGTTCTATCTCTTTCCCCCTTTACTTTGAGTTTGTCTTCGTGAAGTCCCTACTTATCTGTCTTATGTGATTGACTTCATTGCTCGACTACTATTGTTGATTGGCTTCATACTATCTTCCATCCTGATCCTACTACCTAGCTGCTATTAGTCTTTGTACGTTAACGCTATTGCATACTTGACTATGGCTTGCTTGTTGTAGTTTATCTTCCGCTGCATATCAATTAGGTCATTTCTATTGTGTGTCTTCGAAACTTCCACGTTTTGAAGACTTTGATAAAAATCGCCTATTCACCCCCCCCCCCTCTAGTCGATAACTAGCACTTTCAGCCGGTGATCC
>NC_041383.1:66812763-66817741 GCF_002162155.2 Triticum dicoccoides
AAGCGCGCCCGCACTGCCCCCTACCCCGGACCGCCCGCAATGGACCCGTCCCCATCCTCCGCAGGCTGGGCGCTGGGCTCGACGACCTGCTCCCGGGCTCCGCCGCAGCGGCCGCGGCCTCCTCCACCACCTCCGCACAGCTTAAGCGGATCCTAGCCGGGCTGCAGGCCGAGGGCGACAAGTCGCGCCAACCTCGTCGCCGTGTTGCCGTCTGCCTGCTCCTCCGTCAAGTACATGGACCTCCCCGCCATGGCCATGGCGCCATGAGCCCCGGATCGAGCTATGTTCCGCCGTGGGACCTGCATGCCTCACTGCCCCATCTCCATTTTCCTGCGGATTCGGCAAGATCCGCCAAGGAATCGTCACCAATGGCGCTGGCGAGCTCATTCTCGTTCTCTCGTCCGACGAGGAGGATTTGGTCAGCTCCGGCTACGAATCCTTTGGCTCCGACGAGCTCATCCTCGTACTTGGTAGTGTCTCACGATAGTTCGAGGAAGTAGGGGCAAAATGGTCCAGCAAAAAGTCCATGGATGGTCAACTGACGGTCAAACATCACTAGCTGGACGGAAACGTGACAGAAGGGTAAAAACACAAGATGATCAAACTGACTTGGTCAAAACCGAGGATTTTCGAAAACTAGGGGCAAATCAGCCGAGTGGGCCACAACTAGTGGCATGAATACAATTATCCCTTTTAGATTTGTGTGTCTAATCCGACGGTAATTAAAGCTTTCTTTTCGAATTCTATAAATCTGACGTTGAGTTTTATAGTGATCCCATTTGAAAAATATGGTCTCATTATTACGTGTTTGATAGCTACACGGTGTTTCTGCACGCGAGCACATATGAGCTCTTTATCGACACGGTTGAACGATGCCTTGGGATGCGGTGCAGTCAATTTGTGGGTGGGATACGGGGTGTGAGTTAATGATGTAAATTGGGAAATACGTGTGTGGGGATTTCTGAGCTGTCGGCGAGGAAAGAACGGAGAACCGACCGCCGTCAGCCTGCGGGAGGCGAGCCGTGGCTCAAGACGTTCGTCTACGTTCTGATCCTTGGAACAGGAGAAACACTTTCCGGTTGTTCTTGGCCTAGAGGCAGTAACTACGAGGTGGAGGGTTGGCAGTGCTCTGCTTCCTGCAACCACTCCATCATCAGCGAGGTCGGGCCTCCTGGGATCTCAGCCACCGTGCGACGGGACCATCACAGACGAGGAAATGGAATTTCTGATGCAGCAATTAAAAGGTAACGCACGGATCCGCTTTCCTGTAGTACCAAATTTGTGATGAATTCCTTCCCTGCAATTGACTTCCCGTTTCCGCATCTGCCGGAGCAGATTCATGGTGCTTGAGGAGGTCAAGCATAGCGATGTCCCGATGGCGCCCCTTCATTACCCCCTCGTTGCCGCTGCATCGGGCGAGCCGCAGCACGCACCGGCCCCAGAGCTGAGCATGGACGGACAAATCTGTGCGACCCAAGCAGTGTTGATGGCAGGAAGGGAAAATTCACCCCAAAATTAGAGTCTTGATTGATGAACCTAGAAAATCCCTCGAATTGGATCTGACTAAGTGCCCGAGCTCTCCACCAGCAAGATGAACCCGCAGGTTAGTGGATGGACTCGTAGGTATGAACGTACTTCTAGCTGTGATTTTCGTATCCAGATCACTGTTCTCGTATATAGGCATGGTGGATCAATTCATCCATCGACTAGGGGTACAAGCAGCCCCATTGAAGATAGATTTTTACTGGCCAAATTTTGGTATTCCGTAATACAATGGCTATTTGATGGATGTATAAAATTCAGCTTAAGAAAAAAAAAAGGTGCAACACTATCTTCAGGAGTTGCTCGAAAAGACTTATACGCGGCCGCGCGTTGCAACGCTCAACCTGGGCATCGCGCGTACGACACTGTCGGAAAGGGCACAGGACCCACCCACATGTCCAGACCATCCATAAAACTATGCCCCGTGATTTCAATGGTGGGGCCTAGTGTCTCCTTCCATATATAAAACTCTGCCCCGTGATTTCAACCGGTGGGGGGCCCGCTATGCCTGATTAATTAGCCTCACCCTGATTTCTTACAAGGAAACTTGAGTTTCTAACGCGCTGTCGGAAATCGATCGTTCTCGCACGCGCGCGTAATAGTTGCTTATAACATTGTAAAATTCACTGGCAAAATCGTACACATTTCGCCAGTCTTAGTTGCTCACAACATTGTAATGTGATCTTCAAGAGTGCGACATCTTAGAATTGAGGATTGACTGCAGCATGTGTTTGTGCTTTGTAGGTATCACACAACAACCAGAAATACCTTGTTGTTGTTGGCAGTTTGGCGGGTGTGGCCTCATAAAAAGGATGTGCCTGTTGAAGAAATGGACTTGCCTTTCATCCATGTCCCGACGTGCATGCCGATCAGATACACAGAGCCCCTGTAACCTGATGTGTGCTTTTAAGATTTGTTGTTTTGTGAACCCAACTATCTTATATACAAGATTGATGTACGATGTTTATTTCCTGGTACAGAGATAGAAAGTTTAGCAATATATTATGGGAAGTGCGTAGATACATGAATGCTTAATGACATTGATGGTGAGCTAAAAGAAAATTTAGCAATTTATTATGTTGTAACTTCATCATATAAACTAGTGGTTAAATTCATGTGGTAAATCGTTCAGGTAAGTTTTATGTCAAGAGTGCCAGGTGAACATCCGGATGTTGCAGAATTGAACACAGGTAGGGTTGATGTATCATATGCCTGATTTGGGTATCTGCCATTGGAGTTGCTTATGAACTTTGATATGGTCTTTCATATAACTAGTATATAGAGGAAATATGCGATTTTTCTGAGGAGGTCATTGTTTGATGTCAGGTACCAAATTTGAAAGAAGTGGTACAAGTGTACAACTAGAGAAGTTGCGGAAACAATTGTAGCTGCAGAAACAGTGACCCAAGGTGTTGTCGCTCAAGCTAACTAGCATGCAAGGCCAACAACTAAGCGTCATAGCAAGAGATGTGTCCACAGAAAGAACCGGAAATGTAGGAAGAGAGTCCAGTTATTGAGGACCACACAACACATTGAAGCATCAGACAACTCCGATGATGATGAAGATAAGAGCATCGATGAGGCACCCACAAATACTGGTGTCCGAAGAATGATACATCATCTGCTGCTAATGGGGGGATTTTTGCAATAGATATGTGGAAGTTGATCTACAGGTTAATTAGTGTAACAAGGAATATGATTTATAGTGACGCAATGCTTGATAACTTAGGCGCAAATCGTCTGAGGGAACAGATGTAGTGTCCAGACAGATGTTGGTGAACCTAAGGTTGCTAGTTCGTATGGTGAGGACAATTGTGTAGGGTGATATGGGGGATAAATTTCCGAAGGAAAGCCGGTTTTGAAGCACGAAAAGCCAAATGCAGGAGATGTGGTGATTTTCTATGACAAAATCCTGTCATGTACCAACAGGCATTTTAGCAAGTGAGTGTAACTAAGGGATTAGCATTACTAAATTTGAAATGAATCATGGTAGCTTCAGTACTCACTGAGGTTTCTGTTTCCAGGATATGGTTCAAGCACATGGTTCCAACATTGGCTTCCTGACGGGAGAGGACTACATAAAGGAGTTTGGACAATTAGAACAGTCTTGGTTAACAACTTAAGCTGGTGAGCGCTAAGATTAGTCTTGGTGTTGCACTCATACTGCTTGCGATTTTGACCCTATGGTGGTGGAATGTGCAGAACCAACTTCACTATCTCTGGAGGTCAATTGGGTATGAGGTGATCTTGGTTAGAGGTAAACATGGGTGAGTGCCCGACTTCATGATCGAGGAAGTCTTGTTCTGATGTGGGAGTGTTAATCTGGTATGATGTGGTTGCTTTTGGGCGGAACCTATTTTATTTTGTACAAGTTAAATAATGTACTCCCTCTGTCTCAAAATATTAGACGTTTTTTGTTCTAATTTTCTTTTTGACGAAAAGACTGCATGATGCAGCATTTCATTGAAATTAGAGAAGAGTTTTACAGGGGTATAGCAACTAGCAAGTTACCCAGGATACAAAGTTAGTATACAGCCACCTAATTACAGTCTAAACCCCATTACTAGCCTACCAACAACACAAATATTAATTTGGTTCCCTAGGTCTGTGAATCATTAGGGCCACCTTATGCTGCCTGCCAACGTCCAATCCAGCACCTGTTCTTCCGTCGAGTTCTTGTGGTCAAAAATCCGCGAGTTCCGCTCATTTTTGTTCTAAATGAAACTGTATTCGTTTGTTGATTTCATGATGTAGCTCAGACTTCTGCCAATATGAGGGTAAATGTTTTAGAAACATATGAAATGTTCAGATTGTTTTGTACTCATGTTATGATAAGTACATGCATGCTTTGTGATGACTGATGAACTAGAAATCTATGAAATTCCTTTTTGTTCCCTTTCGGCATCTCAGAAGGGCGCCTGTTGTATGAACCAGCGGGTGGCTAAGCTGCTTATACACATATAAAGCTTGCTTGTTGACACATAGCGTAAGACCTGGCAATAGGTCCTCTCGAGTTTTGAGTTTTCAAAATATGAAAGACAGGGCATGAACAGGTTGTGTGTACATAAGCGACACAGGCCGAGGACGAGTGCTCTTCTCTCTAATTGGAATTATAGTGACATATTCACTTGTGTAAGCGAGGAAAATGGCTCCCGTGGACAGATTCAGCAATACATATGTGATCACAGGAGTGGTGGTAAACTCCATTGGTGTTCAGATCCTGCTTGAGATGAGTATGTGTACCTAATTGGTTCATAGTTTCAGGTACATCCAGTGTGCGTAAATTACACGTGATTACTGAAGTTGTCCAATGAAACGGCAGGAGTCCTCTTCAGAAGGCTCCCTAGTGTTTTTTCCTTTTTATAGAATACAGTATATAATAGTGGAATTGAGGATGGCTTTCATTATTGAGACGGCTCAGGACGGTGGCATAGGA
>NC_041383.1:66818240-66831943 GCF_002162155.2 Triticum dicoccoides
GGTCCAGGTGATAAAAAAAGACGGCCCACATAGTTACAGCACGTCTGGGCCACAAAGCATCTGACAGCAACCGGCACAATAACTCACCTGACATGCGTGGGCCAGATCAACAGTGGAGGAGGAATTACCGATTTTTATACAGGCAGCAATACGACATGGTGCGTGAATCTAGGAGAGAAAGAACGTGTGAGATAACCGGAGCACCTGTGCTCGTGCTCAGAAGCACACTTTCGTTAAGCTCCTTCTCTATTTTGTTTCTTTCATTCCTTCTAATCTATACAAACGGTGCTTTGATTCGAGATAAACTCTAGACGAAAAAGGTGCACATAGATATTATGATTCTATTCAGGCGATCGGTTTGTAGTTCATCAACTGTAAATGTTCAAATTCGTGTTTATTTTTTGAGCTACTTTAGACGAATTTTGTCAAATTCGTAGTGCATGGTCAACAATTTGAAATTTTCTTTGGCAAGTAGCTTCATTGCAATTTCACATGACTTTCATGTTGCACATTTTCTGTTTTGGCGATCATAAACGAGTAGATATAACCTCTTCTTCATGGAATGTACATATGCATATGTATAATCTGTTTTAGTGACACTCGTTGATGTTCTTCACATGGTCATTCATCTCTGTCTTCTCTCCCGTGTCTTGCTACACTGGTGTCACCGTTAACATCGTTCCTCTTGGCCTCCTCTCCCGTGTGTTGTTGCATAGCGCCACCACCTACGTCGTTCCTCTCAACCTCCTCTCCCGCGTGTTTACACTCATGTGGTCGTCGTTCATCCCTGTCTTCTCTCCCACGTTCTGCTACACTAAAGCCACCGTCGGCATTGTTCCTCTTGGCCTCCTTGCTTGTGTCCTACTACATTGGTGCCGTGCCAACGTCGTTCTTTTCGGCCTCCTCCTCCGCTTCCTCCTACATTTTACGCCGTCATGGTGCGCAGTACTTTCTTCTTCATGGTTTTCTGCCTCAATGTCCTCCTTTCATCACTCCGCACGAACTTTCTTTGCGGCCTCGGCGCTAGCAACTAGTTCGCCGCACTGCCGACGGGGTCGCTCGCCCACGGCTCCATGCACGTCGTATTGGACGCGGCGTCGCGACCACCGTCCACGCAGTCGTGGAGACACTCTAGTGTAACTCTATGTGTTATGTGTAGCTGTTAGCTCTGAATCATGTCCGGTATACGCAACCAAACATAGTATAGTACTATAGTTGCATCAGCGCAGTCAGACTAACCAGTGCAGGACACCAAACGCGATGCCAAAATTGCTCCCCTAATGCAAGCAGCCTGCATGCAGGCTATCAAATGATGGGCAGATAATGATTACCATTTTTTTGCATGTTTTTTCTCACTCGAGCCCAGCCAAAACGAGGATGCCAAGTGATAGAAATGACCAGCCTGTGGTTAGATGGTTAGAGGGACTGTGATATTTTCAGCCCATCAGGGTTCAAGTCCTGATACTCGCATTTATTTCAGAATTTTCGGATGCGCATTCAGTGTGAGGAGACGTTTCCGTCGATGACGAGGTACCTACGGTCACTCGTAAATAACAAGATGATATATCGACTTAGTCTTTCGGAGGTGCTCACAGGGACAGGGTGTGCGTGTGCGCGTTCACAGAGGTGAATATATGCGTGTGTACATGAGCGCTTGCGTATGTACTGTGTTAAAAAAACTAAACGCGTCCTATCCGACCGTATCGCACGGGTTGGATCAGGCAGGACGAAGCACGGTTGCAGGGCAGCTGGTGGCACGAGGCAGACCGGGCGGTGGCACGAGCCGACCCCGAGCCCGCGGAGGCCGCGTGCCCGCCACGCGCGCACCACGCGCCCCCTTCCCTCCCGTGCGGCCGCGGCCCAGAAAGAAACGCCCATGGCCTCGCGCCTGCACCGCGAGGGCAGCGCCGGGTAACACAAGGCCACGCAGCGGCACGCGCCAGGCGGGGGCACGGCACGGTGCCAGCCACGCGCATCCCTCTCGCGTGCCCCCCTGCCCCTCCCTCCCCGACCTCATTCCCACAGACACGTGGGCTCCCTACCTACACCCCATGGCCCACGCTTCATCGCCACGCCACCGCCAGCGCAACGGAACGGGCAGGCCACGCGCCCCTCCGTCCCTTTTCTTCTTCTTCTTCTTCTCGACTCTCCGCCATTGCGCGGACCAAGGACAGAGAAGCGAGGCGGCAGGGCGACGGCAGCAACCCCCTTTTCTCCAATCTCTTTCCATTCGAGGTACGTACTAGCCTACTAGGTACTGCGCCGTCTGCCTCCAATCTCTTCTCTTTGGGTTTGGATTGGGACTAGTTTCTACTCTAGTTTCTACGGCTGACGGCGGCGGTTTCTTGGTTTCTACCTCCAGACGTCTGCGGGACAGGCAAGGCATGGTCGCCATGCTGCCCGCCGCGAGGGGGGACGCCGCCCCGGCCACCAGCGCCGGCGCCGCCGAGAAGCTCGTCCGTGGGTAAAGGCCTCTTGCTCTTGGAGCGGCTCCAGATCTCGTTTTGTTTTGGGGATTCAATCAATGGAATCCTCTGCTGTTTATTTTCATCATTATCTGAACGCACGCCGGGAGTAAATGGACGCGCGTGAGGGCTGTGCCCGTGCTCCATTGTTGCTGCTGATGTAGCACCTTTCGATCCGCAGGCCTGTCGCTGACGGCAAGTGCAAGAAGAAGGCCCCGAGGATGATCCACAAGGCCGAGAGGGAGAAGCATAAGCGCGACCTGCTCAACGATCTCTTCGGCGAGCTCAGCGAAATGCTAGGTGGGTTAATTAAGTAGGCGTGCGTCCATGACTAACCTCGTAGATTACGTCACAGCTAGCATTGCTCCAGACCTCCAGTGACCCTGTTTCTGAATTTTGGGGGTCGTTCTTTTCCATGTGGTTATTTGGGGTGTTACAGTTGACCGTGTGGGTATGTGAATCTGCATGATGTAGTTATCATCCATGTCCAAGTCATGTTTTGGGGTGAACACTGGGCTTCTACTTCGGTGGGCAATCTGTTGAGTAGTACTAGGGAAATCCATGACACATAGTACTGAAGTAGTAGAACCCTATGAATGTTTATGCTGATGAAAACGTGGATGAACTTATTACTACCTGTCAAGCTTCAACTCCGGCATTACCTTACGGCCTAAATCAGCCTGAGGCACTGTGAATGTGTATTGCCTGCTTGTTTGATCTTAGATTTTTTTGCCTGCTTGTCAGTACTCAGTAGCATCTTACTGGTCTTAGATTTTTGATATCACTCAAGTTTGCTAGTGCTGTTAAACATTTTGTTCTGATCGAATGCAACATCATTTTGCAGAAGCAGACAGGCAGACCAATGGGAAAGCATGCATATTGACTGACACCACTCGAATCCTTCGAGATCTGCTTTCGCAATTAGAATCTCTCCGAAAGGAGAATAGCACCCTGCAGAATGAATCCCATTATGTAAGTCGCTTTTATAATTGTGTTTGCTTCCTTTCTTTTCCGAACTTGATGGTTTATAATTGGTAGTACCTGATGACTCTATGGACTGCCAATTATTTCGTTTATGTATAGGATAACTAGGCAAGAGACTAATGCCAAAATTATCATTCCAGAATTGCTGCAATGCATGTTATCACATGATACCTACATACTCGAGCAGTTGTTTATTATCCCATCTTCGTTCTGCAACAAACAGGTTACAATGGAGAGGAATGAGCTGCAGGATGAGAACGATGTGCTCCGCAACGAAATACTGGAGCTACAGAATGAACTGGCGACGCGTCCTGCAGGCAACCCAGGTTGGGGCCATGCTACTGCTGGATCGCCTCACGCTGCGAGCACAGTTTTCCCGTCACATCAGCCAATGCAGCCGAGCACCATCGCAAGCGCAGTATTCCCCTTGCAGCAGCCACTGCAACAGACAACCATCCTGGAGCACCCTTATGCACCACCACCACCACCACGGGAACTTAAGCTCTTCCCAGACACGGCGTCTGACATCGAAGGCCTTGAACCATCAGAAGATCCGGAGGCCGCCAACCATATCGCGCGGCCGCTGGCAAGGTACCCAACAGAGTCAGCGTCGTGGCCTGTAACTGTAAGCCTGGGTCCCCCGAGGATGGAAGATGAACAATGTAGCAGTGGCACAACCGGCAGTAGCAAGGAAGGTAGTAGCTCTGCCTCTTCTAGAGATTGAGTAGATCAGTTCCAACCAGTCAGGAAGTTTCTCTTTGAGCGTAGTGGATATACACAGCTGAGCATGTGCGTGTAAATACCAGACTCCATCTTGGATCTGGGAATGTTATGTTAGATGAGAAGATGGCACTCCAATGGGAATCAGAATAGCACCTTTTCTTCATCATTTGTGTTTCAACTTATGTTAACACCATAGTATATATATATGCAAAGCAAAACTAGGGAAATAAGCCATGGATAATGGGTGGGAGATTGCATACTGAAATTCGGTAATGACGGTTTTAGGCAATTGCAGGCGACTCCTCCCTGAACGGCTGCGTAGAGCGTCAATAGGCCGACTAAATATATGAGTTTAAAATAAATGAAGCTAGCAATCTGCAGCCATACTGTTTCAGTGTCATTTTGGAATTTGGAGACTTGTGTTTACTGAAAGCAATGCGCCTCTCAAATTCTTGGAGAAGAATGTCCTCGAGGTAGTTTCCCAACCATGGTTTGACTAAGGGAAATATTTATTTTTGTCACTCTAGATTTTGCCAATTTTTCTTATGCCATTCTAGATTTTGACATTTCACTTTTGGCACTCTTAGTTTTCGACAATTATGACAATTGCCATTCCCGTGGCAAAAGCAAAATATTCAGAGTGGTAATTGTGATAATTATCAAAAGTTAAGAGTGGCAAAAATGAAATGAAATTATTTTGCTTTTTGAAAGTGCAACTATCCCGGGTAGTTTTGGTAATTCCTAACAACATATAACTCATTAAGCTAATACTATTTCAAGATAAATATTTCAAGAAAGCTCAATGTTTGGCATGGCATGGATGAGAAACGTGGACACTTCAAATGCTAAGGACAAAAGGATTGGCTCAAGCTCAAAGCACAAGACTCTACATTTTACTTTCAGTGATCCAAGATCACATTGACTCCATAGGAAAGCCAATATTATTAAGAGGGGATGAGGTGTTGCTTAATGGCTTGCTTGCTCAAAGTGCTTAGTGATATGCTCCAAAAGCCCTCAACTACTTTCTCACATCCACATATGTCCCAAACCAAAAGTCAAACTCGGTCCCATCGAAACTTTCTATCCGGCGCCACCGAGTTCAGTTGACATAGCCACTGCCAGAAACCCTAGTCTTTCGGTCCCACCGATAGGGATCTCGATCTCACCGAGATGGGGTTGTAATCTCTCCGTTTTCCTTCGTAATGTTTCGGTCAAACCGAGATGAGCGATCGGTCCCACCGAGATTGCAATGCAAATTCTCTGTTTCCCTTTCGTAACGTTTCGGTCCAACCAAGATGAGTGAATCGGTCCCACCGAGTTTGCCTGACCAACTCTCTGGTTAGCTTATTACCAAAATCGGTCTCACCGAGTTTGTGTAATCGATCTCACCGAGATTACGTTATGCCATAACCCTAACGATATCGATCCCATCGAGTTAACATGTCGGTCTCACCGAAATGCCTAACGGTCACATTATCACTACTAGGAAAATGCCTACTAGTGGCGCACCAGTTTTGCCTACTAATGGCGCACTACTGGTGCGCCACTAGTACCACGCCACTAGTATTATATACTAATGACGCACCACTGGTGCGCTATTAGTATCTGGTATACTAATGACGCACCACTGGTGCGCTATTAGTATCTGCCATTAGTATAGAGAAACATGCGCCATTAGTATGCCTCCCAGGGGGCCATATATACCCATGTGCTCTGGCATACTAATGGCGCACTCTGGTGTAATGCGCCATTAGTATCCTTTGGCATACTAATGGCGCACTGTGTGGTGATGCGCCATTAGTATCCTTTGGCATACTAATGGCGCACTGTGGGGTGATGCGCCATTAGTATTAATATTAGGTTTTTCTTGTTTTTTTCTGATTTTTTCACTGGTTACAAAATATATTATTTGACAGAATATAGACAGCACCACACAGCAACAGCAGATTCATCGAATACAATAGAAGGTAAGTCTCCGAATACAATTCATCATATTAGTCTCCGAATACAAAAGACCCAACGAAGATAGAGTAGCGAGTTTGTCTTCACATTACAAGTCGATATCGATCATCTAAACTACCATCACATAGAAGAGAGCTGCGGTCATCACGATGAGCATCATCGCGATGAAACTGGTCTTCACCCGGTTCCTCCAACGCTCCCTCCTCTCTCCCGCTAGATAGCGGGCATATCTAGATTCTGCCTCCGCCCTAGTGCTGTACCCTTTGTAACTGTTACCGCCGAAACGGTGAACCTGTCTCCGACACTCCTCCCAGTCGTCGTAGACTCCGGGAACCTTACCCTTGTACACGACATACGACGACATCTCTATGCACAAGCCAAACAACAGACAATACATAAGCAATATATAAGTATGCAACAAAAGGATCGAAAGAGAATAGCAAGACATTAATAGCACGATTCATGGTCCTACTAATAAATAGCATCGGTTACATCTAAGTTGAACGATTGTCCAAACCAAAGAGACATACAAGTTCATTAAAGTTTAATTACAACATGAGCTAATAGATGTTTCAGAACTACAAATAGCATCACTACTTTCGACTCGACTCATGGGACCGGAGCGTGGATGAAGCCGCCGTATTTTGTGATGGTCATGAAGTCGCGGGCGTTGTCAACCTGCATTTGAAGCGTTGTGTCTATCTCATTGTTGGACGGTTGCTCTCTGAGGTAGAACTGCCCCGAGGTACGAAGGACATCTTGATGGATGATTTCTGCAAACTCCGATTGGATGCGAAAGAATTCTTGTCAGAGGTCCGCGTCCTGGATTGCCGCCAAGCTTGCGGCCCAATCTTTGACATTATTTGGTAGCAGAAGATGATTATGGTCCCGTACGATCGCCCTCATGTGATGGAGGGCGTAGTAGGCATCCTTCTGACTGCCAGGCGGCTGCTTGATGCAGGGGAACGTCGTATTGTGGGTGAACACGTGTCTGCCGTACCTACGAACTGGCCTCTTAAAGGTGCCTCCAGATGTGGTGTGGCCGGGGAGAGCATCATCAAGAACTTTCTTGATATTTGTGTAGTCTATCTTGGAGTCACGGTCCGGGTCGAAATACGTGGCCGTGGAATATTTCGGGCTTAAGAGGATGAGTGTGCAATATGTGTCACTGCACAGAACACGGAATGTTAGAAAAAAAGAACGATCGAAATCTAAGAAATCATATGTTACGGGGCGGTGAGGGGATGACTTACTCGGGAAAGTAAGGCACGAGGAAGTTATCCTTATCTGGGTTTGCCAGAATGATGCCTTCGAGGTGTGAACTCGCGACTTGCCGGTCCCCAGCGCTGCCCAAGATCTTGGCACGCATGTAGAAGGGTTCGACTATCACGATATTCGGGGTCTTGTCTTGAATGATCCGCATCTCCATACTCAGCGAAAATAGCTGAACGAAGGTGTAGTGCAGCAGATGAAGATTAAACATAGCAAAGATGTCATCAAACCGCAGGACGATCGTACCCCCGATGGCGCCATCCACAAAGCCCTTGCCCTCTGACACCTTGGCCACGAAAACGGTGTATGCCACATCATTCTGGAAGAGACGCATCTTCTCCAAAGAAAGAACACTGTCATGCAGACTCCGCATAGCACCGGTTGCAGCATTGAGCATATTTGTCGGTAGCATCGCCCTACCCGCCACATGCACCCTCCTCAAGATATCCTGAGGTGAAGGTGGCCCGTCCTGAGCACGGATCGTACTCGGTGCCGACTGGCTCGCACCGGCGCCCTTGTTAGTCTTTCGTTTCCGTCCCTTCTTCTTGATCTGCTGTAATGGGACCGAGTTCTGCTCACAGACCGCCTTCTTGAGCGTGTTGGGGCTGATAAAATTTCGCACCTCAGCTATCTGAGGCTCGGTGAAGGCGGGAGTTGGAGGCGTCTCCTGAGAACTGAACGCCAGACGACGCCTGTTGCAATTGGATTTCTCTGCTGTACCAGCTAGATCGCGGTCGTCTTGGTTGGGTTCTTGAGAAGGAGGCCCGCAGAACTCGTCACCGTACCCATGTTCAGCAAAGTACTTATCAACGTTGGTAAATGTACCGTCGTCATTGTTGTCGTCATCCGGATCCTGTGCCATATGCATGTCCGGATCCTGTGCCATAGGGATCTCCGGCATGTTTGGTAGCGTTGCGGTGTTCTTGCCATGGCTTGGCGCCGGCACGACTGGCGGTCTTGTCTGTGGGGTGGTGTCCCCCGCCCCCAAACGAATCTAGCTCTTCAGCCAAAGCAGGGGCCAGTTTATGCAGGCGCTGAGGGTCATCTCATCTTCTTCGTCGGCCCCAGCGGGTTGAATCGGAGGTAACAGCTCGTCGCAGCCTGGCAGCACCCGAACCAGTTCAACCCTATACACTATGGGTGGCATCGGATTACCGTGGAACACAGGGTTGCCCGGTTGAACGATTCTGCCCTTGGCGACATCGACCAACTCGCCGCCCATGAAGTGCAGGAGAGTGCAAGGAACATCGGCGGTGCCCTGCGAAAACATGTAGGGCGCCAGGGATGCCCAGTCAAAGGCAAGAAGATGAAGTCATCGGTCGAGAGGCTTAGTTACCGTGATGCCGTCGAGCTCGGCTAATGTCGAGGCACCGCCAACGGCGGGCGTGCAACTGACGGAGGGGCCGCTTGCTGGCGAGGTGCCGGCCGGCGTACACCCGGGTGCGTTAAGCTCCAATGCCTGTGCCGGCGCCGGAGACACGAATACCGCCTCCGCCGGAGACACCAATGGCGCCGCCTGAGACACCAATGGCGCCGCCTGCGTGTTGTGCGAATTGCTGGCCGTGAAGCTGGGAATCGAGGGAGGCCCCTATTGGCCGCCCACAATCCACGTCGTCAGCCCCTGAATTAACATAGGCACCATGGCGGTGAGCGTCGTTCCCAGTTGTACTTGCACTTGCTCTTGGATAATCTCCGGAATCCGCGCCACTTGTGCCTTGAGTGCTTCAACCTCGCGCGACTGGCTTTCCGAGCTGGTCTTTTTCTCCTTTCGCCCACCAGTGGTATAGTATGATGACCATTTTGTGGACAAGCCTTTGCCGGCCACACGACCAGCTAACGACGGCTTACTGAGCTTATCCTTGTTTTTCGTTACGTTAAATGCCCTATTTAAAGGGGTGTCGAAAGGGGAGCTCTGAGACGACCCCGCACTACTGCTTTCAGTGTCCTGCGAAAGGAACATGAACCATTTAGAAATATAGGGGATTAATTAGAATGCAACCATATGGAGCTAATTACGCGGGGGTGTATTCCTTACCAGAACAAGCTCAAGCGCCCTGATCTTCGGATCCGTGGTAAGCTCCTTTGTTACCGGGTCCTCCTTGTACCGGGCCCTGACATAGTTCCTGGTCTGCCTATCACGGTATTTCTCGAAGCGGAGCGGTAGGCCTTGCTCGGCACGCTCCGCGTCCTCCTTGTCCCATATAGGCTCCGCCACTCTGTAACCGCCGGGACCGAGTTGTGGACCCCTAAGTTCAACTCTCGCATTTCTTTTCCCCACTGACTTGATTCGGAGGTTGCGCTGCTCTCGCACTTGATCTTGAACTCCTTGTAGTCATCTTCGCTGATCAAAGGATATTTCGCCTTGATCTTCTCATAACTATCACCTTTTTCAATCATTGCCTTCACCATGCTTCTCCAAGTAGACAGGGTCGTGCTCATCTTCGTAAGGGCGGCACTGTTCACTTTATTCCCTGAGAGGCATGTGTTTGCAAAGTCAGCGGGGAACTTGTATCGTTCGTGCAGCTTCGTGAAAAGGAGGCTGCGCAAATTCCCTCGGTCCTTTTTCCTTAGGTTCTCGGTGTTGATCGAGACGATGCTCCGGAGAATGCACCCGAGCTGAACCGAGTACCCCTTGACTAATTCTTTGGGCGCCATTGGATGCCCGTCGGAGTTCACTTCAGTAAATTCCTCCTTGATGGTGCCGAGCACGCTCGGGCGCCGGTCCTTCCGTTGCCTCTTCGGTTGGATGCCATCTGTGTGTGCGCCGCCATCATCAGTGGTGGCATCCTCGGCGGCACCATAAGTGGTGTCATCCCCGATGCCACTAGGGGTTGTGTAGTTAGGATCGGTGTCTTCCGCGGCGTCCTCATAGCAGTGAGGTTCTTCCTCCAACTCCTGGGATAGCTCCCAGAATTGCTTGCCGCCCGAACCGCCGGCCTCATTGTTGTGGGCCATGTTTCGCTCTAAATAGGAAAAAAGTTTGGTCAAGAAGTTGGTTATTGTCAAGGAACAAGATCATGGTCTCATCATTTAGGGTTTGTCGACACCGAGGCATCCTAAAAGCTAAGCTTTTATCATTTAGGGTTTGTCGACGCCGAGGCACCCTAAAAGCCTAAGCGTACATCATTTAGGTTCTCATCAACACCGAGGCACCCTAAAAGCCAAGGTTTCATCATTTAGGGTTTGTCGACGCCGAGGCACCCTAAATGCTAAGTTAAGTTTTCATCATTTAGGGTTTATCGATGCCGAGGCACCCTAGGTTGGGCCTAATCACTTTGCATATCACTTGGCTCTATTGCCACCTATGTTGGGTTTATCATCTAGGGTTTATCGATGCTAAGGAGAATTCTATGTTGGGACTAATCACTTGGCTCTATTGCCACCTATGGTTTAATGCAGCAAGAATAAAGGGGCAGTTGATCCTACTTAATTAAGTACTAAGATACCCCGACCCATGCATTAGTAGCAAGTACCCCATATGTCCGATTTTTAGCAAAGTCATGCTAAAATTCACGGAAAATTTCAGCATGACCTTTGCTGAAATAGGACATATGGAGTACCCGAATTTGCCGGAATGGAAGTTAATCGACATTCCGGCAAACTCAAGGGCCTCTCGGGGTACCTGCAAAATCATCACGACACGAAGGGCCTCTCAAGGGCCTCAAGCAGCAACTGCGTCTCCCAGGACCCCATTTTTTTGCTAAATTTTTTTGAGCAACAATCAGAGCAGAAAATTCAGCATATTTCTATACAGCAGCACTATAAAGATGAAGAACAGTTCTACATCAACCCATTTATATACAACAGCATCTTTGGTCATACCAATTTCTGAAACAATTCAAATCTGAACTGTATCTCTGGTCATACAAATTTCTGAAACAATTCAAATCTGAACTGTATCTTTGGTCATACAAATCTCTGAAACTATACAAATCTGAAATATATATTTGGTCATACAAATTTATGGAACTAATCAAATCTGAACTGTATCTTTGGTCATACAAATCTCTGAAACTATACAAATCTGTGGTCATACAAATTTACGAAACTAATCAAATCTGAACTGTATCTTGCGTAGGCACCACTACTGCAAGTGCCATACTACTGCAAGTGTCATACTACTGCAAGTGCTATACAACTGCAGAGAATTATGCCCACTTGAGTTGGAGTTAATGACCTCGATAGACTGTCACTGGCAGTAAGAGAGTAGCACTACTAGTACTAGCCTTGTACTACTTGTAATGGAAGAATATGACACAGTGCTAGTACACAGGTACAAATTATAATCAGTAGGAAAATATCATCATTCAGTAGGAAAACAACCTTAGCTAGGTCAGTTCTGAACTACATATGGCAATCTCACTTTTAGGAAAGGAGGATCATCATACACATATATATGTATAGCAATTGACAGGAGCTTCATCATTTTTAGTAACAACAATACATATATAGCAATTGGAAGCAAACAGATGTACACATAAGATAAAAATGTAGTGTTGAAAGTTTAATGCTTACAAAAGACTTGTTAAAATAGTGAAAAATATGGAGTCACCAAGCTGGCTAAGAAACTCCCAAAGTCCACTAGCAAATCCAAGATCTAATCCTATTACACACAGCATAACAATTTAAGATAATTAGGATAAGGATAGTAAGAAATGAAAAAGAAAGAGCTCAAAAAACAATCACAACAGCAAAATAATAAAAACCTTAGGTAAGCATTATCAAACCAGAAAACAAGACATGCATAGAATATATTTGAGAAATCAACCAATATTAAACGAGAACAAGCATGTAGTAACCTGGGAGATGTAAGCAAACGATTTGACTTAGATTTTAGTATTTGGTAGTCTAATCAGCAAGACAAAGTATGCAATGGAGATGCCCTAATGGAAGTATGCAGGGCGGACAAAGTTTTATTTTTAAGCCTTAAGCGCCTACATAAGCGGCTATGCAATGGAGATGCCCTAATGGAAGTATTCTAACTACTGGAAATATTCCACTCAACTGGTTGGGGTACTCCACAACACAGTGCTTTGTGTCTAAAATGGAGTACTTAATGACACCACACATACTACAACAATTTAGTCCTAGAAGAAAATAAATCCTAAAAGAAAAGAAATCCTAAAATCTGGAGCAGGTCCTAGCAGTAGTAGTCCAACTAGATGGCCACCACTACTACTCCTATCACTAGAGTAAACAACAGTTGTGTGTTCAACATCTTTACTAACAGTAAATTGGCAGTACTCCATTATCTACTCCTGCAACTTCAACTACAATAACATCCTACAACTACTACAACAACATAAAACTACTATGCATCATCTTCCTACAACTACTCATCTTCAGCAGCACATGATACACGAAGCTGTTGTGAACAGAAGGTTTCTTCCATGTAGTAGGTCAACCTGTAAAGTTTCATATGCAAGTGTGTAGTTTGAAGTTGAACACTTTTAATAGTATACAACAGCAGCTTGAAATGCAACAAGACCCTAATAGCTAGTTTGATCGCGCGCTATTACTTTCTAAAATCTTTTCATCAAATCTAGCACATGATAGCATCTTGAACTGAACCAACAGCAAAAGAAAGAGACTTCGGCTTTATGGACCACATCGATAACTTTACATATGAGGCTATGAACAGAAATTTTAACACATAATTTCCTAAATCATGTGAATCAGAATCAAAACTTTTTTTTCATAAGCTAAGTTGCATTGCACCCTCATGAGCCATGATTCACAAACACAATCACTAGAGCATCAAACAAATTCAAATGAATTTCATCCATAGTTTGTGCTACTGCTTGGTATGAGGCGCTGGAGAATAGTCTGCTGGAATATTGCTGGACTACTGTAAAAAAACTTGTTAACTGAATATTGCTGGAAAGTAAAGCAGCAGTAGCATTATGCAGGGCGCGGCCCAGGCGTACGCGCACACGCGAGGGAGCCGGCCGGCGAGCGGCGGCAGCGGCGCGGGAGGGCGCAGCCTGGCCGCGATGGGGCTTGCATGGGGCGGGGGAGCAGAGTCCAGCGGCAGCAGTAGTTTAACAGAAGCAGCGGCAGTGGTTTCGGCGGGCGCGGACGGAGAGGTAGGCGGTGGTGGCGCGGCGGCTGCAGGTGAAAGCAGCAGCGAGCAACGACAAGTGCGGGCGGCTGCGCGCGCTGTACAGGGATGGGAGCAGGGGGGCGACGAGGGTTGTACCTTCGCAGCAGCGAGGAGGCACGATGGCGACGCGGGCAGCGGCGAGATCCAAAGGCGTCGAAGAGACGACGCGGGCTCCTCATGGTCCTTCTCCTGGT
>NC_041383.1:66832439-66833132 GCF_002162155.2 Triticum dicoccoides
GGTGGGGGCGGGGGCAGCGGCGCAGGGGAGCTGCGGTGGTGGGGGGCGCGGGGGCACGGGGGCGGCGGGGGTGGAGTCCAGCGGGGGTCGAGGCGGCGGCGTCGGGGCAGCGCGTGGGTGGATCTGGCGAGGGAGAGGGACGGGGATCTGGCGAGAGGGAGAGGGAGGAGTTAGCTAGGGGGAACCTTACTAATGGCGCACCCCGCAGCGGTGCGCCATTAGTATGTTTTTTTAGATAGCAATGGCGCACCCGCGGTCAGTGCGCCATTAGTAATATTTTTTTATATAGCAATGGCGCACCAGCGAGAGGTGTGCCATTAGTAAACTTTTTTATATAGCAATGGCGCACCAGCCAGGGGTGCGCCATAAGTAATTTTTTTAATTATTTTTTGTTGCATCTAATAATTTTTTAGAGAATGAATATGAATATAAGACAGTAATAATTTTTAATAAAAACAGTAATAATTTTTTTAAAAATATCATCAAATTTGTTATTTGAAAATATTTATGAATATGAAAAAATATCATCAAATTTATTATTTGAAAATATCATCAAATTTGTATTTGAAAATATAATCAATTTTTTTTTTGCAATTTTAGTTGCATTCATTTGTGATGGTGGAGCGGGTCAGGGAGGGTGCGGGGGGTCATCGGCGGCGGTGGAGCGGGGGAGGGTGCGGTGGGTCGTCGGCG
>NC_041383.1:66833806-66867034 GCF_002162155.2 Triticum dicoccoides
GCCAGTGGAGCGGGGGAGGGTGCGGTGGGTCATCGGCGGCGGTGAAGCGGGGGAGGGTGCGGTGGGTCGGTGGCGGCGGTGGAGCGGGGGAGAGGGTGCGGGGGGTGCTCGCCGATGAGGGGGACCGGATCTGGCGAGGTGGGATAGCGATCGAGATGGAGGGGGATCGAGATTGAGTGTCTATGAAATTTAAAAACATTCATGAGTTCAAAAAGTGCCCATGAAATACAATCGAGAAATGAAGGCTACAATTTAAATACAATCGATCTTAGCTAGCTATCTGTTCCCAATCTTCTTGCCCTTATTTTTCGTAAATGGAGTTCTTCTCTTGAATGGACGTCCTTTAGGTAGGGTGGTCCTCCTTCTTCTTGTGGTGTATGCTGATACTTCATCGTCGTCGTCATGTTCCATCTTCGGGTCCCCGTACTTGTCGAAGTCTTGCTCATTGGCGAATCCATCCATTCCGATGATCTTACTTTTGCCTCTCCTCACGACAACACGACTGGGCTTTGGCGGGTCGGTAATGAAGAAGCATTGGTCCACTTGGGAAGCCAGTACCCATGGCTCATTTTTCGCGGTGACATTTGCGCCTGCGGTCTTGGATTTGGCTTCGGGTATAACCATGGTGGTGAAATATCGGTCTTCTTTTATGACGCTCTTGGCCCATCTGACACAGAACATTGGGACCTTATCTCCAGCATAGCTCAGCTCCCAGATCTCCTCGATCCTTCCGTAGTATCTGTCCTTGTCGTTACCGGTGTAGGATTCCATCGTTACCTCGGAGTTCTGATAACCATCGCTCTTCATGTCCTTTCCCTCGGTGTAGAATGTGTAGCCATTGATATCGTCGAAGAATGCGGGCGGGAAGTACATCTCAAGCTCGCATAGTATCGCCACGATCTCTTCCTGTAGCCTTCTGAGTTGCCTCACGCCAACCGACTTCCGAGAGATGATGTCGAAAAAGTTGCATAGGCCAAATAGCGTTTCACGGACGTGCGCATCCATGATCCCACGGATTGCAACTGGAAGTATCTGCGTCATCAGCACGTGATAATCGTGAGACTTCATCCCGCTGAACTTCTGCTTCGTTGGGTCTAGGTATCTGCTTATCTTCCCCGCGTAACCGTAAGGAAGTTTTACTCCTACGAGGCAGGTGAAAAACTGATCGTTCTCCTCCTGACTTAGAGTGAAGCACGCGGGAGGGTAGTCATTTCTAGTCTTCTTGGCCTTTTTGCCTTTGCGACGACTTTCCGTGTCCTGCTTCGCCTCATCATCATCATCATTAGTGTGAAGCTCCTCCCTAATGCCCATTGATTTCAAGTCTGCCCTTGCTTTCGGCCCATCTTTGGTCCTCTCTGGCATGTTGAGCAGGGTACCAAGTAGACTCTCGCATACATTCTTCGTGATATGCATGACATCAAGGCTGTGAGGCACACGGTGGATCTTCCAGTATGGCAAGTCCCAGAAAACAAACCTCGTTTTTCATACCTTCAGCAGCGGCTCTGGCGCCTTTCGCTTCTTTCCCGGCTCTGGCGCCTTTTGCTTCTTTCCCGGCAGTGGGCAATCTTTCCATTTTTTCAACAGCTCGTCTATTTCCTCGCCGCTCCTCGTATGCGGGCGTCTTCGGGGTTCGGTTTCACCATCGAACAGATCCTTGCGTTTCCTCCACGGGTCATCGTTGCGAAGCCACCTTCGATGTCCCATGAACACGGTTTTCGAAGACCCGGGATCTCTATCTAGCTGGCGATACATTGTGTCATCCATGCACCTAACGCATCCAGAAAATCCGTGGACCACCTGCCCCACGACATATCCGTAACCGAGATAGTCGTGCACCGTCGTGAGCAGTGCGGCTCTCATAGGGAAATATTCTTTCTGTGCGGCGTCCCACGTATTGGCTGGCGTTTTCCACAGTGTGTCTAGCTCCTCTTTCAGCAGCCCCAGATACAGATTGATGTCGTTCCCTGGTTGTTTCGGCCCTTCAATTAGCATACTCATGTGAATGTACTTCCTCTTCATGCACAACCAGGGGGGAAGGTTGTACATCCACACAAACACAGGCCATGTGCTATGTGTGCTTCTTTGGCTGCCAAACGGATTGACTCCATCGGTTCTCGCACCCAGCATGATGTTCCTTGGATCCTTCCCAAATTCTGGATGTTCGAAGTTCAACGCTTGCCACTGGCTCCCATCCCTAGGGTGACTCAGCATCTTGTCTTTTTTATTTATCTCCAGATCTTTTGCGTCATCTTCTGGCTTCTTCTCCTCCCTATCCGCGTGCCAACGCAGGAGCTTTGCTACCTTAGGGTCCGCAAAATACCGCTGCAAATGAGGAGTGATCGGAAAGTACCACACCACTTTTAGAGAAGCTTTCTTCCTCTTCTTGTATCGAGTGATGCCGCACACCGGACATATGGTAGACTCTGTGTGCTCGTCCCAATAAATAATGCAATTGTTCATGCACACATGGTATTTCACGTGCGGTAAATCCAGAGGACACACGATTTTCTTCGCCTCCTCGAAACTGATCGGTCACTTGTTCCCCTTAGGAAGACGTTCGCGCCAGAATGTCATGTTCTCGTCGAAGCATGCGTCGGTCATTTTGTGTTTTACCTTCATCTCCAGAGCCATGAGCGTTACTTTCAGGCGGGTATCCTCGGGCCTGCATCCTTCATACAATGGAGTAACCGCGTCTATCTCCAGTTGATCTAGCTTGGCTTTCTCTCGGGCGGCAGCTCTTGTGTTATCCGTCTGCTTGAGAAGCAGCTCTTGAATATGAGGGTCCTGCACCCAGCCCATCGATGGTCCATCGTCGTCTGCTCCGCCGGCATCTTCATCTTCATGATCATGCCCTTCGTCTGCTCCGGCATCTTCCTCATCATCATGTCCTGCATCTTCTGCATGATGACTATGTACAGCAACACCGTCGTGATCATGTCCTGGAGATTCTTCGTCTTCTCGCCCGCCCGAGCCGTGGTGGTTGTCTTGCTACCCTTCCTCATTTCTTGCTCGGCCCCCATGGATGACTTCATAGTCATCTTCATCTTCTTGCCACCAATAGCCATCCATGAAACCAAGCAAGAGCAGGTGGTCCCGCACCTGCCCCGAATCCGGGTCCGCAATAAGGCTCTTCAGCTTGCATCTTCGACACGGACATCTTATCTCCGTCTCGTTCTTTTGAAGCATCTCGGCCTTCGCAAAGCTCAAAAACCTATTCACGATGCCTTCGGTCATCGTGCGGACCATGGTCGCCTGCGGGGTAGAGCAAAACGATATTTTAGAACCAAGAAATTTTTTGGCATGACTTTCCCTAAAAATAGGACCAAAAAGAATGCATAGTGCCAAAATTCTTGCCGAAACGGAAATGAATCAACATTCCGGCAAAATATTGGCAACTATCGCATTTCAAATACCGGTACCTGCAAACACAAACATATATGCAACACCACAAACATATGCAACACCACGAACATACATAGATCTAGCTAGGCCACAAAAAGTGCATGTGCACGTTGTTGGTGGGAGAACAACATAAAGATAGCTTCCCCCTTACTTACCTATCAACAAAAGGTAATTTAACCACTTAATTTGGATGAATCTATGGTGCAAATGAGGTGAGGAGGAGGAGGCAGCCGAGACAAGCTTGGAGGAGGAGGTGGAGATAATGAAGTGGGGAAAGTGAGTGGTTAGGTGTGGCTGTCCAAAATATCTTGTTGGTCCCAGGTTACTAATGGCGCACCACCTGCAAATGCGCCATTAGTAACCCTGGTTACTAATGGCGCACCTGCAGGTGGTGCACCATTAGTAGTTTTGCCAAAAAAATTCTATATACTAATGGCGCACCGTGGCATAGTGCGCCATTACTAGTTTCACTATGCCACCGTGCGCCATTAGTTGCAAAAAAAAGAAAAAAAACAACAATAGTGGCGCACTGTGCGGCTGGTGCGCCATTACTAGTTAGAAGTAGTAATGGCGCACTGTGCACAGGTGCGCCATTAGTATGTTTGGAAAAAAATTATTACTAGTGGCACACCATTAGTCTGGTGCGCCATTAGTGTCTTTCACACTAATGGCGCACCAGCACATGGTGCGCCACTGCTATATAGTAGTGGCGCACCACATGTGTGGTGCGCCATTAGTGGCCATTTCATCTATAGCCCTTTTCCTAATAGTGTATGAACTAAATCAGTCTGACCGAGTTTCACGATTCGATCCCATCGAATTTGGTAAGTTGTGTGTAACAGTTAGATTTTGTGTGGAGACTATATATACCTCTCCACCCACTCTTCATTCGTGGAGAGAGCCATCAGAACATGCCTACACTTCCAACATACATTTTCTGAGAGAGAACCACCAACACTTGTGTTGAGGTCAAGATATTCCATTCCTACAACATAAATCTTGATCTCTAGCCTTCCCCAAGTTGCTTTCCACTCAAATCTTCTTTCCACCAAATCCATATCTTGTGAGAGAGAGTTGAGTGTAGGGGAGACTATCATTTGAAGCACAAGAGCAAGGAGTTCATCATCAACAAACCATCTATTACCTTTTGGAGAGTGGTGTCTCCTAGATTGGTTAGGTGTCACTTGGGAGCCTTCGTCAAGATTGTGTAGTTGAACCAAGGAGTTTGTAAGGGCAAGGAGATCGCCTACTTCGTGAAGATCTACCCGAATGAGGCAAGTCCTTCGTGGGAGACGGCCATGGTGGGATAGACAAGGTTGCTTCTTCATGGATCCTTCGTGGGTGGAGCCCTCCGTGGACTCGCGCGGCCGTTACCCTTCGTGGGTTGAAGTCTCCATCAACGTGGATGTACGATAGCACCACCTATCGGAACCACGCCAAAAACATCCGTGTCTCCAATTGCGTTTGCTTCCTCAAACTCCTCCCTTTACCTTCATATGCAATTGTTTTACATTCCGCTGCTATACTCTTAGAATTGCATGTGTAGGTTGATTACTTGACTTGTGCTAAGTTGCTAAAATCTGCCAAGAACTAAAATTGGGAAAAGGCTAGATTTTTATTTGGTCAAGTAGTCTAATCACCCCCCTCTAGACATACTTTCGATCCTACAAGTGGTATCAGAGATTTGGTCTCCATTTGCTTTGATTTCCGTAGCTTTTGGTGGTCATAGCCTTGGTTTCACAACCTAGGAGAGTATGGCGTCTAGCGAGGGAAATTACCACCGTAGAGGTCCTTACTTTGATGGTACAAATTTTGCTAGTTGGAAGCATAACATAAAAATGCATATTCTTCGACATAACCCCGCTGCTTGGGCTATTATGTGTATTAGCTTGCAAGGTGAATTCTTTGATGGGAGAGAACCGAACCGTGAAGCTACCACGGAAGAGTTGAAGATGTTGCAATACAATGCTCAAGCTTGTGATATTCTCTTGAACGGATTGTGCCCCGAACAATTCAACAAAATCAGTCATCTTGAGAATGCAAAGAAAATTTGGGATACTTTGATTGACATGCACGAAGGTACCGACTCCGTCAAGGAATTCAAATTGGATGTGCTTCAAAGTCAACTTGACAAGTTCAAAATGAAGGATGGTGAAGGCTTCGTTGAAATGTACTCTAGGCTTGCTCTCATCACAAATGAGTTGCCGCTTAGGAAGTGAAGAGATGACCGATAAATTCATCATCAAGAAGATCCTAAGAGCTTTGGATGGAAAATATGAGACCGTGTGCATATTGATCCAAATGATGCCCAATTACAAAGATCTCAAGCCAACGGAGGTCATTGGAAGAATTGTTGCTCATGAGATGTCACTCAAGGATAAGGAAAAGCTCCACAACAAGTCAAGTGGTGCTTACAAAGCCTCATGTGAAGCTCCCACATCATCAAGTGAGAAACAAACCTTCAATGAAGAATTGAGCCTAACGGTGAAAAACTTCAACAAGTTCTACAAGAGTAGAAGCAAGAAAATAAGTTCCAAGTCAAGGTCCTACAATGACAAAAGATCTTCTAGTCGTGAGCGTAATAGCTACAATTGTGGAAGACCCGAACACTATTCCAATGAGTGTACGGCTCCCTACAAAAGAAGAAAAGATTCTCCAAAAATAAGAAGTAGAAGAGAAGAATCACCACCAAGAGAGAGGAAGAGTAGAGATGATCGTTATGAACGAAGAACATCCGGGAGAAGTAAGGATTCGGAAAGAAAGGACAAATCATCAAAGAGCTACACAAAACAAAGACATCAAGCTCATGTTGGTGAATAGGTATTCGGCTATGACTCCGACAATCACTCCGAGAGAAGCTATCACTCCGACTCTGAATATATTCAAGATGAAGGTGTTGCCGGTCTAGCACTTGTGTCAATCAACTCCTACAACATATTTGACTCACCAAATGAAGGAATTGGAAGATGCTTCATGGCTAAAGGCCCAAAAGTATCACACCCCGAGTATGTTGATTTCAATAGTGATGAAGATGACTTGTTAGGTAATGATGATTTACTTGTTGACAACTCTAGTGAAGAATACTATGATGAAACGTCAATTAATCATGCTAATCAAGATAAAACGAATGTCAATGATAAGGAGAAGATTGAGCGCCTAACTAAAGAACTAAACACTCTTAAGTTAGCTCATGAAACTATCTTGGAAGATCATCGAGAACTTTTAAAGACTCATGAGAAGTTACGCTTTCAAAAGCTCAACCTTGAGCAAGAGCATGAGTTTTTAAAGGCAATCAATGATGATCTTCGCAGAAAAGTTCTTCTTACATTGCCACAAGTCAAGTCTAGTAACAAGAACAAGAAAGATTCTTCTTCTAGTAGTAACAATAATCATGCTAAATCCAATGTTGTTGCTTCTAGTAGTTCTCTTGATTCCACTAATGATTCTCTTAGCCAAGTTACACTTGAGCAATAAAATAGCTTATTGAAGGGAATTATAGAGAAAGGTGTTTACAAGAGCCTTGCCGGAAGTAAGCAATTCGAGGAGATTGTATGCAAGCAAGGAAGGCACCGAAAGAATCAAGATGTTGGTTTTGAACGAAAGTTCAATGCCAATGAAGTTGAGTGGGAAGAAGATCAATACCCCAAGACGAAGTTTGTTCCTTAACAAGAGAAGTACGATCCTACTTCTTTCAAAGGAACACAAGCTCAAGATGATCTTCCACCACAAGACCAAGCAAAAAGGCAAGTGAGGGAGTCCCGGACTAGGGGGTGTCCGGACAGCCGAACTATCATGATCGGCCGGACTCCAAGACTATGAAGATACAAGATTGAAGACTTCGTCCCGTGTCCGGATGAGACTTTCCTTGGCGTGGAAGGCAAGCTTGGCGATACGGATATGTAGATATCCTACCATTGTAACCGACTCTGTGTAACCCTAGCCCTCTCCGGTGTCTATATAAACCGGATGGCTTTAGTCCATAGGACGAACAACAATCATACCATAGGCTAGCTTCTAGGGTTTAGCCTCCTTGATCTCGTGGTAGATCTACTCTTGTAACACACATCATCAATATTAATCAAGTAGGATGTAGGGTTTTACCTCCATCAAGAGGGCCCGAACCTGGGTAAAACATCGTGTCCCTTGTCTCCTGTTACCATCCGCCTAGACGCACAGTTCGGGACCCCCTACCCGAGATCCGCCGATTTTGACACCGACATTGGTGCTTTCATTGAGAGTTCCACTGTGTCATCGCCATGAGGAAGGATGCCTTTTCCCGTCTTTAAAGACGGCGCCGTCGTCAAGGGAGCTTTGGCCGCCGGCCAGACTATCCGGCTAGGCAGTTTTCTTATGACCGCCTATTCGGCCACCGCTCCGACAATGACCTCTCAGGTCATTAAAAGCGATCTTCACGTCAACTCGGAATTCGCCAAGCAGATAGATCCGATTGAGCTCTCTTCCGTAAACGAGCTCTTGGATTGCATCGCCACCCTGGGAGTCGCTACCGACTACGATCAGATTGGGCTTAAAACCGATCTGAGAGAAATTAACTCTCCCCAGGTTACCCACCACGTTGTTGTGGTAGAGGAACAATGCGGCGACTCTTCTTCTATGTTAAAAACCAACTATGTCCGGATTCCCGAACCCTCCATGCCGGATTCCCGCGGAGGGACGGACGCCAATCAAATACTGAACCTAAAGTCAGGCATCGGACCAGATTTGTTGGAAAGCATCCAACAAACCAAGCTTCCAAATCCGGAAGCTTCTTGGCCTTTGAGCCTCAGATCGGGCGGGGTTCCGAACTTAATTCCACCCGCCCACCCAAACATAAGCGATCTATCTCAAATACGGCAAGAGCCCGATGAAACAGTACATCATTACTGGGCCAGATTCCTCCTGGTTATGAACAGGATAAAGGACTGCCGTGAAGAAAGCGCGATTTCAATTTTCTGCAACAATTGCACGGACAAGGGAATCATAAACACCATCAGTCGTCGCGAAGTTACACGCTTCGCTGACCTAGCGACCATTGTACAAAAATATTGCATGATGGAGAGTGCCTGGAAAACCGAAACTAGGTTTTGGGACAATCCGGCCCTGAATACAACCCCAGTCCGAAATAAAAGGGTGCGTCATACTCAAGCACCTGGGTTAAAAACCAAAAAGCAAAAAAAACCCTAAAGGGTACGGAACCGTACTGGAGGGATGGCTCAACGGACCCTGCAAAATCCACAGTACGGAGGGCGCCACTCCAACCCATAGCCTTCGAGCATGTTGGATACTACAGCAGGTGGCCAAAAGTGGTGAAGGCTTTTTAGCCCCGGGCAACCAGCCCAGCAGTCCGCAGCCTCGCATCAAATAACATGCGGAAACGAACAATCCGCAACCTCGCCGAAGTCTACCAAGTAGCAACAACAAATCCATGGAGCGACACGGCTATCACCTTCAATGCCAGCGACGAACCTAAATTCCGAACAGCTAGAGCACCAGCCGCATTGGTCCTCAGTCCGATAGTGGACGGCTTTCGTCTTACCAAGGTACTCATGGATGGCGGCAGCGGATTAAACCTCATCTATGAAGAAACCCTTCAAAAAATGGAAATTGACTGGAGCCGCATTGAGCGAAGTAGCACAACCTTCAGGGGAATAATCCCTAGTTGAGAAGTACGCTGCACGGGAAAAATCACATTAGATGTAGTGTTCGGCTCGCCGGACAATTACAGGTCCGAAGAGGTCACGTTCCAAGTGGCCCCATTCGGCAGCGGATATCACGCCTTGTTAGGGTGAGAGGCATTCACAATCTTCCAAGTTATACCCCATTACGGGTACATGAAGCTCAAAATGCCCGGACCCAATGGAATAATCACTCTCGCCAGTGATCCAGATACAACACTCCGCGCCGAAAATAAGACAGTCGCACTGGCCCTAGAGGCATTATCCGAAGCCCTAGTGGCAGAGGAACTAACTGCGCTGCGCTCCACGGTGGATAGGGACGATGTGATACTCGATAAGAGGTCCAAGTCCACCTCTTCTAAACCAGCAGACGAAATAGTCAAATTCCAGGTCCATCCAATGGACCCCACAAAGACGGCCTCCATTGGGGCACAATTAAATCCTGATGTAGAAGCCGCACTACAAGAATTCCTTCGGGAAAATTGGGACATTTTTGCCTGGCACCCTTCAGACATGCCAGGAATCCCACGCAGGCTGCAAAGCACAGCCTAAATATCCTAAAAGGATTCAAGCCAGTCAAACAAGCTCTTCGGCGATTTTCCGAACCCAAAAGACAGGCAATGGGAGAGGAGCTAGCCAAACTCTTAGAAGCCGGATTCATCAGAGATATAAAACATCCGGACTGGCTAGCCAACCTAGTAATGGTACCAAAAAAGGACAAATCCTGGCGCTTTTGCGTCGATTTCAAAGACCTTAACAAGGCATGTCCAAAGGACCCTTTCCCTCTCCATCGCATCGACCAAATCATCGATGCTACCGCAGGGCACGATTCATTATGCTTCCTCGACACATACTCCGGATACCATCAAATCAAGATGGCGGAAAAAGACCAGGCCGCAACGGCATTCATTACTCCATATGGGCCATTCTGCTTTAACACAATGCCCTTCGGACTCAAAAACGCCGGCGCAACATATCAGTGCATGATTCAGACATGTCTGGCTACCCAGATAGGCAAAACAGTAGAGGCATACGTAGACGATGTGGTCGTCAAGACCAAAAACATCGAAACTCTAGTAGATGACTTGAGGGTGACATTCGACAACCTCCGAGCATATGACATTAAGCTCAACCCGGAAAAATGTGTCTTCGGAGTACCAGCCGGAAAGCTCTTGGGCTTCATTGTATCCGGTAGAGGAATTGAAGCAAACCCAGCCAAGATCCGAGCTCTGTCACAATTGGATATCCCAAAAGACCTCAAGCAAATACAAAAACTAACTGGATGCATAGCGGCTCTAAGCCGCTTCATCTCCCGTTTGGGAGAAAAGGCACTGCCCCTCTATCGCCTCCTCCGGCGCACCGAACACTTCGAATGGACGGATGCTGCCACGACCGGACTCGAAGAAATCAAGGCCATACTGGCAACGAATCCGGTCCTGGCCGCGCCCAACCTGGGCGAACCTATGTTATTATATATCGCAGCAACACATCAAGTTGTCAGTGCGGTACTCGTCGTCGAACGAGAAACAGAAGGGCACAGATTCCCTCTTCAAAAACCAGTGTACTACGTATCCACTGTCTTGACTACATGCAAGTCCCGGTACCCACATTATCAAAAGATATCGTATGCGGTGTTCATGGCATCCCGGAAGCTGTGACACTACTTTCAAGAGTGTTCCATAACGGTGGCCTCCGAAGTACCTCTCAACGATATTATAAACAATCGCGACGCAACGGGCAGGATTGCAAAATGGGCCATTGAGCTATTACCATTTGACATAACCTACAAACCACGGCGAGCTATAAAGTCGCAAGTTCTGGCTGACTTCGTCGCCGAATGGACCGAAGCCAAACTCCCTAAAGAGTACGGCGCGTACTCCAATTGGATCATGCATTTCGACGGCTCCAAAATGTTGTTGGCTTGGGGGCTGGCGTCGTCTTGACGTCCCCAACCGGAGACACAGTCCAATACGTACTTCAAATAATGTACATGGACTCCAACAACGCAGCCGAATACGAGGCCCTTCTACATGGCCTCCGGATGGCAATCTTCATGGGCATTCAACGCCTAGAGGTGCGCGGGGATTCAAAACTCGCAATATCCCAAGTAAATGGAGACTTTGACGCCAAAGATCCGAAAATGGCAGCCTACCGCAACGCCGTCCTAAAAATGTCATCTCGGTTTGAAGGACTCGAATTCCACCATGTAGCCCGGGATAATAACCAGGCAGCAGACGTGTTGGCACGCATCGGCGCAAAACGCGACGCTGTCCCTCCAAACATCTTCCTGGAACGGCTCTTTAAGCCATCCATATTATGGGAAGAGGAGTCCGGAAATAACAATCCGGAACCGGCTGCATCACCTAACTCAGACCATTCTGACACAATCGGCGGCTCAGCCAATTAAATAACACCTTCAACCCACGAAATAATGGCAGTAATTGCCTCGTGGACGGAACCATTCCTAGCCTACTTAATCAGGCAGGAACTTCCCGAAGACCAAAATGAGGCCCGCTGCATAGTTCGGCGATCTAAAGCCTACAAGGTCCATGAGGGAGAACTTTATAAGAAAAGCACAACCAGAGTCCTTCAAAGGTGTATCTCCGAAGAGGAAGGGCGAAATATCCTGGCTGAAATTCACGCCGGACTCGGCGGGCACCACGCTGTAGCCCGGGCCCTTGTAGGCAAGGCCTTCCGTACAGGATTTTATTGGCCGACAGCCCGGGCAGATGCTCAGGACTTAGTCCAACGATACGTCGGTTGCCAGCTCTTTGCTAATCAGAGCCACATGCCACCCACCGCCCTCAAAACTATACCCATCACCTGGCCATTCGCGGTCTGGGGGCTTGACATGGTTGGACCCCTTAAAGGTCATGGTGGACAAATTCACCAAATGGATAGAGGCCAAGCCGGTTAAAACGGCAGAATCAGGACCTGTGATAGACTTCATATCCGGGGTAGTACACCATTTTGGCGTCCCCCACAACATCATCACTGATAATGGCACGAATTTCACGGCCGACGAGGTTAAACTCTGGTGCAAAAACATGGGGATCAAGCTCGACTACGCTTCAGTCTACCACCCTCAAACTAACGGCCAAGTGGAACGAGCAAATGGTCTAATCATGAGCGGCATCAAACCCAGATTAGTGCGGTCCCTCACAGAATCTAACACGCACTGGGTAGAGGAGCTCGACTCTGTACTCTGGGGGCTGCGGACCATGCCAAACCGCACAACCGGATTCACACCATTTTTTATGGTATACGGTGATGAGGCAGTTTTGCCCTGCGATATAATTCATGACTCACCTCGCGTGCGCATGTACGAGGAAAGAGAAGCCGAGTTAGATCGGCAGGACAGTTTGGACGCTTTAGAGGAGGAGCGTGACGTGGCAAAATCCCGTTCCGCATTCTATCAACAGCAGGCTCGAAGATATCAAAGCAGAGAAGTACGGGCCAAAACTTACAATGTTGGCGAGCTAGTTCTACGCCTGCCGGACAAGAAAAAGGACAAACTTAAGCCCAAATGGGAAGGTCCCTTCATCATCGACCAAGTCCTTACCGGCGGTGCATACCGTCTACGCAACGCATCTGACAACCGACTCGAGCCAAACCCATGGAACGCAACCCGTCTCCGAAGATTTTACGCCTAGCGCCGGACTCAGGGTTCGTCTCCTTCTTCCGTCCACCTTTCATATTCTTTTGCTGTCTTTGTTTTCCCTCCTTTCTCCTTCCCCTTTTTTCAATACAAACCTCTTGAGGGCTGACCTGCGCTTTGTTCGCACTCACTCGATGTGCTACTCGCACTCGTTATACCTAGGGGCTTCTTTAACAGAAGCTTATTTATATGGGCTTCATGCCCAACACATGTGTCACACTTCCGCATGTACCTTTTGATCACCATTGTATGCATCCATATGACTTAAGTTTTGGCCAAGCCAGGTTGCCTAGCTCCTGTGCTTACCCCTCTGTTCCCGATTGTTCGGCTAGGAGGTAAAGGGAGCACCTCTGCGATTGTTACTGCCGGGTCAGCCGGATGTGTACCTCAGACTGGGTGAAGCCGAAGGCTAGCGTTCTTAAGGGAATATTCGGTCGATGACCTGAAAGATGATTTATTACTTACTTATTTATCTGCCCCCAGATGCTTTTTCTGCTATTTTCGCAGTCCGGACATGCACTTTAGGGCATGCCTCCCAGGAAAAGGAACCCTTAACGGAACTATTCTCCCTGGAAGATGTTTCTTACTAACCATGTAATATAACATAGCTAGTTAGGCACTTGTCTGATAAAGCAATTATGACCCCTACGCCTTGTCTCCATGCATGCCCCGGTTCTTTTATAACCGAAAGGGTATTCGGACACACTCCGGACTGTTGGGTCCCGAGGTTGAAGCGAAAAGGTCCGCAAAGACAAACAATCTACAATCCGGCTGGAAGGCATTTTACATGTCATTTTAAAAATTACATCGTCAAATTGACTGATTGTACTCCTCTTCGATCCCGTCTAGCAGGCTATCTAATTTACAGTCCTGTTGGGAATACTTAGTGGCCAACTCTACTTGGCCATACATCAAGCTCACAGGGATCTCCTTCCCATCAGGCCCCACAGGCCCGACCTCGGCCATGTGGTTCGGATCCGCCTTCTTGTACCACGTCTTCACCATGGCCCAGGCCTCCCTGGCGCCTTGACGGCAGGCCGATATCTTCCACAGACGGAAGCGCTGCCGTGCTCCCTGAATCTTCTCGGCAAGTCCTTCAAGGCTTTCGGGTAGGGAGACGGACGGCCATAAGGCCTGAGCGACGCCACTCATCGCTTGCCGAACACGTTCGTGCAGTTGCATCAGCTCGGGGAGTTGGTCACCCATTGAACCGGGCATTCCCTCCGCAGGGCGACCTGTGATCACACCTAAAGACACATTTCTGTCAATCGACTTCCTCACCGAATTCTTCTTTTCAATGGAATTTGCTCAAGCACTTACTATAAATGCCGCGATGAAGCCGCTGATTCTCCTTAACAGAGCCAGACAGCTGGGCCCGAACATCTTTCGGCTCTTCTCCTAGCTGGGTGTGGGCATCTTGGAGCTTATTCCTCTCCTGCTGCACCTTCATAAGCACCCTCTTGCCGGCCTTCAGCTGACGCAGTAGTTGTTGCTTGTCCGGATCTAGTCCGGCGCTCTCTGCAATATTATTGTCAGATTTACGCACACGCCACACTTTGTTAACTACTTATCTTTTCGAAGTATGTATTACCAGCGGGGGTCTCTGTGGCGGCCAGTGCGGCCTCAAGTTGGGCCTTGCACTCTTGAAGCTCCTGGGACAGGTGGGTATTCTTCTCCGTAAGATCCTGCATAATAAATGATCCTTAAATCAGTTATTTTAACTATTTTAAGTCTCGGGGGCTACTGGCATATATAACTATTAAAATTACTTACCCGTATGTCCTTCACATACTGCTCCGTGGCTCTGGTTAAACCATCTTGAGCGGAACGGAGGTGCGCGTCTCCCGCATCAAAGGCATTCAATGCCTCCGGGGAGAAACACGCGTCATGAAGAACTGTCCGGCGACGCCTGTGATTCATGGCGCTCTCCACCTCAGACCGGGTGGCGGACAGCCTGTCGGCATCCTCCGTTGGAGGAGCATCCGGCTCATGCCTTGTGTTCGCCTCCCCTTCCGGACCACGTGTTGGAGCATGGCTGGCAGAGGCTTGATTGGCAACCTCTCCGGACACTATCCGGCGAGCGCTCTTTCTCCTGGAAAAGTTATGAGCATTAATATACCTCCTAGGGATCCTTCCCTTAAAAACAGCGGTGCGCCGTACCGTTGGGCGATGTTTCGATTCGAGTCGCACTCCTCTTCCGCCTGCTGGGCCGAACTGACCCTTGCTGGTCAGCCGCCGCGGGTTCGGCTTCCCGCCTTAAAGGCGCCTCTTGCGATGCACCATCGGTATAGGATGGTCAGAAATGAGCATGGATCAAATGATGGTGTCAAGACCTCGGTCGTAGTCACCTGGGAGGCCGGAAATAAACCGGGGTAGTCAGCCGTAATGGCGACTAGAGCATTGTCCATGCTAAGTTGGTGGAACACCCCGTCAATCAGCTCCACCTTTATGTCCGGATCCTCTTCGGAGGCCGGATCCAGGGATCATTCCGGATCCTCGGGCTGTGGAGTTAGGCTTTGTATGCCCTCCACGTCCCGGCGCAGCTCCTGCGTCGAAATCACAAAGTAAGATACTTGACTTTGGAAATATGGATCGGATAGATGAACGTCCGCTTACCCAGCTCCGAGGTTATTCATGGAGAATCCATTCAATGGACTTGTGCGGAGGAAGTCCTCCTCCTCCCCCTTGTACAAGCCGGACAGGATCTTTACCAGATCGGCGGCCGAGCCTGGCCCTCTGCGGCCATGACGGGTGGCGTCATCTTCCCCGTTGAAATCCCACATAGGGGGGCCCCTATATTGGAGCGGCTGCACCCCTTGCATAATGCACGTGGACATGATTCCAATCATGGTCAATCCGGAGTGGGCCAGTAACCTAATCCGGCCCATCAGATAATGGACGCTCCCATCATCCTCCCATTGAGGGCTCCGCGGGCGCCAACTCAGGCGTTTCTTCAAGGGAGCATTGCTGAACTCCGGGAGGCCGATCCGAACTGAATCCGGCAGAGGGGCGTCCTCCATGTAGAACCATTCCGAAGGCCAGTCTTCGGATGCCTTCTTCGGGGTGCCGGATAGATATCCGGTCCCGGCGATGCGCCATATTTCGGCTCCGCCCACTTGATATATCGACCCCTCGTGAGAACGGGGTACGAGGCAAAACAATCTCTTCCACAGTGCAAAATGGGGCTCGATGCCCAAGAACAGCTCGCAAAGAGCTACAAAGCCCGCGATGTGCAAAATGGAGGCAGGTGTAAGGTGGTGAAGCTGGAGTCCGTAGAACTCCAGGAGCCCCCGGAGAAACGGATGTATGGGAAATCCGAGTCCCCTTATTAGATAAGGGACGAAGCATACCCGCTCTCCTTTGGAAGGGTTGGGGACGCTCTCCGCCTGCTTTCCACCCCTGAAGGTGGCCAGTCCGGCTCGAACCGGAACCATGAAGGCTGGGGGAAGATATCCCTCGGTTTGGAGTGCCACTAGCTCGCTGTGTGGAACTGAGCATCTCCCCCAATCTCCTAGCTGAGGGCTGGGAGCGCGAGAGGAGGAGCCACGTCGACTATCCATGATAGAATGGATTTTTGTCAAAGGCGCTTCGATGAGTACTTGCGGAAGGAGGATGGTGTGAGTTGGATCTAAGATCCTCGCCTCTCTTATAGGCAGCTCGTTCGCACGGCTAGGGGGTAAAATGTAAAAATACCCTAGCTTTTCGCATTCATACGACACGTGGAAGAGGGCCATTATTGGGCGTAGAAGCCAAGGAGCGCAACATTTATAAGGAAGCCGGACACTATTCGATAGGAACATGAAGTTTGAAGGAGAACCCGCCTTGCAAACGCCGAAGACAATTTACGCGCCGGACTCGTCGTCATTGAAGCCTGGTTCGGGGGCTACTGAGGGAGTCCCGGACTAGGGGGTGTCCGGACAGCCGAACTATCATGATCGGCCGGACTCCAAGACTATGAAGATACAAGATTGAAGACTTCGTCCCATGTCCGGATGGGACTTTCCTTGGCGTGGAAGGCAAGCTTGGCGATACGGATATGTAGATCTCCTACCATTGTAACCGACTCTGTGTAACCCTAGCCCTCTCCGGTGTCTATATAAACTGGATGGCTTTAGTCCATAGGACGAACAACAATCATACCATAGGCTAGCTTCTAGGGTTTAGCCTCCTTGATCTCGTGGTAGATCTACTCTTGTAACACACATCATCAATATTAATCAAGCAGGACGTAGGGTTTTACCTCCATCAAGAGGGCCCGAACCTGGGTAAAACATCGTGTCCCTTGTCTCCTGTTACCATCCGCCTAGACGCACAGTTCGGGACCCCCTACCCGAGATCCGCCGGTTTTGACACCGACAGCAAGGACAAGCTTCAAGAGAAGATTGATGCATTTGAAGAAGCTCCTAAGGCCTTGGTCAAGTGGGTTCCCAAGACTACATCAAGTTCTACTTCATCAAGTACGACTACAACTCCAAGGATTCCCATCAAGATGATGTGGATCCCTAAGAAGAAGAACTAGAGAGTTCTTGAGGGTGACTCTGCTAACATACTTCACTCTTATCATTTTGGCAAGGACAAGTGCAAACAACTTCCATATCTTACACTAGTTCAAGGAGTCACAAACCCTCTTGTTGGTAAGACGAGGAACAAGGTAACCTAATGCTTTCATGGACATCATCTTGTGTGTACATCACTCTATGTCTATGGATATCCTTGCTTGTTCCTTGTGGGACTAACCCGTGTAGGTATTGAAAGTGCAACGCACTCCAATGGATTGCTCCGAATGATCTACATCAACATTGAGCATCCACATCTTCAACACCTACATGAAGTCATTATCGACAAAACCCAAGGTTAGTTCATCCCTCTTAGGGGGGATCTCACATCTAGGGGGAGCTTTACTCTAAAGAATTGAGCTAAAGCAACTCTAATGGTGTGAACACAACAATGCTTTATGTAAAAGTGGTAACCCCACTTGTGCTTAAACGATGAGTATGACCTATGATCAAATGTTCTCATTTGACTCCTAAGTCAATATACTCATATATAGATGACCTAGTCATCGCCAATTGTTTGATAGATGCTAGAATTGGTTGTGCATACTTTGCCACATATTTCATTTGCCATCTTATTATGTGAGCATGTTGGTTGCATATTTCACTCATTCGAGGACATCCATTTGTTGCTTTGATTGCTTGGTTTTTTTCTTTTGCCAAATGGATGGACAAGAATGCCTAAGAACCTTCTCTAGCTATCTATGCTCTTCTCATCTCAAACTCTATTCATGCTACATCACAAAGTTTGATCAAGTCAGATTCGAACCACTCTGTGTGAGGAGCACTCGGAGTCCCCGATTCGTCATAGACTTAAACTTCCAAAACCTCTTTGTGCATTTCGGTTTGACCGATTCATCCTTTTCGGTGACACCGAGATCACTTAAGTTGATCTAGGTTTTCAATCTCGGTGCAGTCGATTAGAACCTTTCGGTCACACCGAGTTGCAGTAACTGCCTGCAGTTTTGCATCTCGGTGCCACCGAGTTGTTCCAACCGGTCACACCGACAGGGTCAGGTTATATATACTGACGGGTGAAATTTTGGAAATTTTTCCGAAACCTCTCACCCGCGCATAACCTGCTCTGCCTCTTCGGGTCTCTTGATCGTCTTCTCGCCGCCAGTGACCTCCCGCCGCTGGTCTCCACCACCGTCAACGGCAATCTGCCCCGCCGCTGCCGCCGTAGCAAGTTCATCGCCGAGTTAGGGTATGAACTTGACTCTTTGTGCTATTCTTTAACTCCGATTCGTAGCACATTGCTTTGCCATGATTCTTGCCACGTATGAAATCATCCTGTCCAGCTAAAACATCCTGTAGATTAGATTAGATTTGAAAATTTAGGGTTAGGTTTCCGCCGAACTCATCTCGGACCGACCGAATTGTTGAAATCGGTCTCACCGATTTGGCTTAGGCCATTGCACATGCAATTTTCGGTCTGACCGAGAATTGCAAATCGGTGTGACCGAGATCGATTCTCTGTGAAACCCTAGCAGTCTTGGTGCCACCGAACTGTGACTCGGTCTGACCGAGTTCACTAGTTTAGGTTCCAAAAGCTGCTTCGGTATCACCGAGTTTACAAATCGGTGGCTCTGAAATGCTTTCTGTGGAGAACTAAAACTAAGTTTTTGAGTCATTTATTTTGCAAAACCACTGTACTTTGTGATGCTCATCTACTCTACCTCATCTACAACCTATTCACAGGGTCTGCTAATAGTTGATTGCAAGATGTCTGACGAGAGTGACAGCCAGAACAGGTCTAAACAGCCAGGATAGATGAGTGAGGGCACTAGTCCCTCCAGCGGCTATGATGAGGGTAGCAGGAGCACACCTAGTAACTTGCCCAAGGCATCTACTAGAACAAGGAAGAAGAGAACATCTCACTCAGAGGATGAAGATTATATTGCTGTTGAGGATGAGGCCACTTCCAAGAAGAAAGTGGTGAAGAAAGAATTTGGCACTGCTGCTTCAACAAAGCTAGGAATGAAAATAAAGGCACCTGCAAGAAGAGTTCCTATGTCTAAGGCCAGAGCATCCACTCAAGAAACTTTGGGATCAGAACCCAAAGAACAAGTTGTGGCTGAGAAGAGGAAAGAGAGGGTCAAGAAGACCACTGCCAGGATTATTGGGAAGCCCTCTATGATGAGAGAGGATGGTGAAGAGAAAGAGGATGTTGCACCAGCACCCAAAGCTCAGAAGCTCATGGGAGATGCAATCAGATCAGGGGCTGCTCCATCTAAGCCAAAAGCTGCTCCCAAGGCTGCTGCTCCAGCTTAAAAGTCTGCACCTAAGATGTCTATGATAAGAAGAAGAAGGATCACAACTCAATGGCTAGCATGTACAAGGAGATTCCTGATGCAGACCTAAAGACTCACAAGTTTGGATCTGTCCACTTCTTATTGTCCAGATTTCGTACCATCAACTGGATCGTAAAACACACATTGCTACCCAAGTCAGGTGATCACAAGATGATCAGAGGACACTCCATCAATTTGCTACATTTGTTTGATGTGCCTCAAAAGTTCAAGGTGATGAGTCTGATTGTGGAGACAATCAAGAGGACTGCAGCTGATCAGAAAAGATCTTGTGGGTATGCCCCACAAATTCAGGAGCTCATTAACTCCAAGATGGGCACAGGCAAATATCTATTGGATAAGGAGCACCTGCCCATCTACCCTGAATTTGAAGACAACACTTTTTTCATGAATGAAGAAGATCCATTATCTATGCAAGCACATGAGAAGAGAGAGAAGGTAAGGGCAGAGAAAGCTGCAAAGATGCCAACTGTTGAAGAAGCATCTCAGGTATTCTTGAAGAGCAAGCAAGATCATCTAGGATATCTGATTGCCTCCACCTTGAGGATTGAGAAGGGCTTGGCCACCCTGACTCAAAACCAGGAGAGTTTGGATAGGATCATTGAGCAGAAATTCTATGATCTTGACTAACTGAGATCCAGTCAGTAGTTGAGCAACTTTAGGAGGATGTGGAGGAGAAGAAGGACAAGTCTACTATAGATGCTTTCACTAGAGTGCCCAAGAGTCAGAGATCTGTTGTAGTGCCTGTTCCAGACATAAGAGCTACTACATCTGCACCAGTAGCCACAGCTTCAGTTCCACCCGTTCTAGCTACATCAACAGACGCTTTCGTTCTTGGAGTCATCTCTACGCCACCTCATGAAGACCAAGCCTGAGAGTCGTTATGCACTATGCATTTTTCTATGAACTTTTTGGTAACTTGTTGCCAAAGGGGGAGAAAATGTATAGATCATAGGCTTCGAGAGAGAGTGTTGCTTTTTATCTCTCTTGTTTTGGTTGAACTTCTTGATAGTGTGCTTGTGAACTACTTGTCTACTTGTTTGATCATGTGTTTGATCATATGCTACCCTTAATGCTTGTTGGATGATATTATCTCTTATATCCTTATATGATCATTCACTTGCTTGGTGAAGAGTGCATGCTTTTAACTTCTATCATTTTGAGTGCTCCACCAAGATGTATGTGACATGAAAGAGTAACCCATGATCCTAACACATTGTGCATTTGTAGTCCAAAGCAAATTTTAAATAATGCACAAATTTAGGGGAAGCTCTTGCTTATCACATACTTCTCAAAGCGACGATGTTTTTCAATCTTATTATCATTTGTCGAAGCTTCGATCTATATGTTGTCATCAATTACCAAAAAGAGGGAGATTTAAAGTGCAACCATCCCTGGATGGTTTTGGTAATTCCTAACAACATATAGCTCATTGAGCTAATGCTATTTCAAGATAAATATTTCAGGAAAGCTCAATGTATGGCATGGCATGGATGACAAACGTGGACCCCTCAAATGCTAATGACAAAAGGATTGGCTCAAGCTCAAAGCACAAGACTCTATATTTTACTTCCAGTGATCCAAGATTGCATTGACTCCATAGGAAAGCCAATACTATTAAGAGGGGGTGAGGTGTTGCTTAATGGCTTGCTTGCTCAAAGTGCTTAGTGATATGCTCCAAAAGCCCTCAACTACTTTCTCACATCCACATATGTCCCAAACCAAAAGTCAAGCTCGGCCCCACCGAAACTTTCTATCCGGCGTCACCGAGTTCAGTTGACATAGCCACTGCCAGAAACCCTAGTCTTTTCGGTCCCATTGATAGGGAACTCGGTCTCACCGAGATGGGATTGTAATCTCTCTGTTTCCCTTCGTAACATTTCAGTCAAACCGAGATGAGCGATCGGTCCCACCGAGATTGCGATGCAAATTCTCTGTTTCCCTTTCGTAACGTTTCGGTCCAACCGAGATGAGCAAATCGGTCCCACCGAGTTTGCCTGACCAACTCTCTGGTTAGCTTATTACCAAAATCGGTCTCACCGAGTTTGTGTAATCGGTCTCACCGAGATTATGTTATCCCCTAACCCTGACGATATCGGTCCCACCGAGTTGACATGTCGGTCCCACCGAAATGCCTAACAGTCACATTATGAACTAAATCGGTCTGACCGAGTTTCACGATTCGGTCCCATCGAATTTGGTAAGTTATGTGTAACAGTTAGATTTTGTGTGGAGGCTATATATACCCCTCCACCCACTCTTCATTCGTGGAGAGAGCCATCAAAACATGCCTACACTTCCAACATACATTTTCTGAGAAGGGACCACCTACACTTGTGTTGAGGTCAAGATATTCCATTCCTACAACATAAATCTTGATCTCTAGCCTTCCCCAAGTTGCTTTCCACTCAAATCTTCTTTCCACCAAATCCATATCTTGTGAGAGAGAGTTGAGTGTAGGGGAGACTATCATTTGAAGCACAAGAGCAAGGAGTTCATCATCAACAAACCATCTATTACCTTTTGGAGAGTGGTGTCTCCTAGATTGGTTAGGTGTCACTTGGGAGCCTTCGTCAAGATTGTGTAGTTGAACCAAGGAGTTTGTAAGGGCAAGGAGATCGCCTACTTGTGAAGATCTACCCGAGTGAGGCAAGTCCTTCGTGGGCGACGGACATGGTGGGATAGACAAGGTTGCTTCTTCATGGATCCTTCGTGGGTGGAGCCCTCTGTGGACTCACGCGGCCGGTACCCTTCGTGGGTTGAAGTCTCCATCAACGTGGATGTACGATAGCACCACCTATTGGAAACACGCCAAAACCATCCGTGTCTCCAATTACGTTTGCTTCCTCAAACTCCTCCCTTTACCTTCATATGCAATTGTTTTACATTCCGCTGGTATACTCTTAGAGTTGCATGTGTAGGTTGATTACTTGACTTGTGCTAAGTTGCTATAATCTGCCAAGAACTAAAACTGGGAAAAGGCTAGATTTTTATTTGGTCAAGTAGTCTAATCAAAACCCCCCTCTAGACATACTTTCGATCCTACACTTTTGCCACAAAATGGTAATTGTGATAATTGTAAAAAACAAAGAGTGGCAAAAGTGAAATGTCAAAATCTAGAATGGCATAAGAAAAATTGGCAAAATCTAGAGTGGCAAAAACAATATTTTTCCTTTGACTAAATCTAAATTGCCAGAAACCACCACAATTGCGTTGAGTAGTGCAAAAAGGCCCCCAAAAAACTAATAAGTTTGCAGAAGGCGTCGTTTTTGGTAACTTTTTTTGCCGAAAGCACTAAACGCTACGTTAAGAGCCATTTGATGTTGAATTTGACTATTGGGTTCTGCTGTCACGGCTGACTTTGCACCAAAATCTCACACCATTTGACTGGAAAATTATATTGACGAACGGCCCACCTGTCACTCCCTCACCCATATCTTCTTCCTCCTTGCTCCTGTTCAGCCACCGATCAGGAGCCCAGGTGTGGACACGGGCAGAAATGACATATTTGACCTGAGGCAGAAATCAAATCACAAACTGACCTAGTCACGAAAAAATTTCACTCTGCCTTTGGTGTGGCGCCCGACAGCTGGGCGCCGCACCCTACTGTGCAGCGCTCTTCCCTTAGGCGTCGCACCTCCTGCCACCGTGGCAGCCCTGGTCCAGTTGCGGCCCCACGGACAGCACTATAGCGCCTAAGACTTAGGCGCCACACCTGTAAAGTGCAGCGCCTAGCTCTTGGGCGCTGCATAGTTTGTGTTCCACTTGGGCTGGCCCCACCCTCTCTCCCCACACACCCCCACCCTACCCAAACCGTTAGACTTGCGGCCCTCCTCTCTTCCCCTCTCCCCCCTCTCAAATCCTTCTCAAATCTTGCAAATCCGGAGTATTTGACCGTGGATTTCGAAGCCAACCCCTCCCTTAAGGTAATCTCCTCCGATCCATAACGAGGCCACCGTGTGCTAACCAAGAAGACATGCCGAACAAGTGGGAGGACGCATCTTTGGACAAGGTGAAGGAGAAAGATGTCAACATCCCGCCATGTTGGTGTGGAGATGTTTGGAAGGTGAAGGTGTCCACCGACCGAAAGAAAGCATGGACGGAAGGGCAGAGATATTTTGTATGCCCGAAGTATGCTTATGATCGTGCACTTCCAACTAACGCCTATGACCAACCACTGGTAAGCTCGAGAAGTAAAATGTTACTCTCAAATGTGTGTCAACACTAACAACAAATTTTTAGCAGTCACCGCCTCCTCTATGCAAGTACTTCACGTGGATAGATCTTGAAGTGCCAGAAGATGTGAAAAGGGACCAATACGCAGATTGTCTTAGGCGGCAACGGCGGTTCGAAGAATCGTTTCGAAGAGGCTTGGAGGAAGAGCGTCGTCAGAAGGAGAGGATGGAGCGGAAGAAACGAGAGGAGGAGAGGGCACGCCAAGCGAAACTTGCTCGTGAGGAGGAGAGGGCAAGAAAGCTTGCAAAGGCTCGCGAGGCGCAAGAGGAGGACTCGGCATGTGACAAGAAGGGGAAATGGCCTCGCTCTACTCAGTAGGTACTTCGCTTCGGTGCACTCGTCGTCAACTATCTTCTAATGAATGTGTCGTGAAGTTGTGAGGGCATGTGAGATGTTGGTGAACTATCTTCTAGGGCAAGCTGCCATTTGTCATTTGTAATGAATGTGTCGTGAACCATGTTATAGTAATGTTTGAATTGTCTTAAGTTATGAACTCGTCGGCATAAAATTTGTGTTTGTTCAAATTGTTGTGATGCTGCAGTCATTGTAAGTATTATGGATGTGATGCAAGCCAACTGTGGCTCTCTGGATAGCCATGGAAGTAGTGCAGCGCCTAAGGGCAGGGCGCTGCACTGTATAGTGCAGCGCCTAACAGTTGGGCGCCACACAGTACAGTGCAGCGCCTAACCGTTGGGCGCTGCAGTGCTGCTATAAGCAAAACTGCAGAAACAGATGCCATTTTGGCCTCCTGCAGCAGCACTCACATAACTAGAACATCAATAAAAGTACTGTAAACTGCACATACTAAACAAAGAGAACTAATAACTTGAACATCATATCGTTGAAGACAATTCAACATTACTTCAAGTTCGAAAACACAAATACCACACTAGTAACCTCACAAGTTCATCAACCTAATTAAACATAACCTCACAAGTTCATCAACCTAATTAAACGGCTACAAGTAACATGAACAAGAACTAATGCCTTCCGCGTGTGTTCCTGGTGCCACGCTTGCAGGCAATCTTCTTCCTCCTAGAAGCACGAGCCTCCTCTTCGTGCACTTCCTCCTCCGCCTCCGCCTCCGCCTCCGCCTCCTCCTCCGCCTCATCATCCAAGCTAGCCATCCGCGAGGTCCCTACGACCACCTTTGGGTTGCCTCTGTTGTCATAGTCGTTGGGCGTGTACCGGCGTCTGGGCTGCCTAGGCTTGAACACATATGCGGACCGAGCTTGAGCGTCCGCCAAAGTCATGTCATCATCAAGCTCATGGCCCTATCACACAACGAAACAATATGGTGAAGGCCGGTGTCATAATCAAGTGAGAATCACATCTAAAGGATTAGTCATACCTCTTGGGTGATCCCACCCTCATCATCCATATAAGCATATGAGGAACTCGCATCGTTCCCCTCATGGTGAGATGCGGGGTCTGATGGTGTACCAGACCTAGAGTCAGATGGTTCATCATATTCAGGATCACAGCAACCGAGAAGGTTCGATAACTGCCTTAACTTCTTGGCCTGACGCTGTAACATGAACAAGTGTGTAAGATATCAAACTTCGCAACATAGACTGGCTCTCATAGTGAATGCGATATGTACCTTGAGGAATGCTCGTAGTGAACCATCGTCATTGCCAGTTCCAACCGGTGTCTTCTCCAGAATAGACTGGCTCTCATCAGCTGCTTTCTTGATCTCGGTGCGCTACGGATGAGAAAGAATGAATGCGTTAGCCATTCAAACATGTGTAATACGGTCAACGAAAAGTAAAGAGGGGAACACTTTACCACATAGTTAATCACCAGAATATCAGGGACTCCTTGCCCTTGCCTGACATCTCTGTTGTACTTCCCCTTTGCTAGATCCTCAAAGTTTACGGGTTCTTCAAGAATATCCTCATTATATGCCGGCGGGCATATCTCAACTCGAGTAGTTCCAATAAACCATCGTACATAGTTATCAAAAGCAAGTGGGTTGTGCTCATGAAGCGGGGCGCGTGCAGTGCTACGAGCTTGCTCCAGACAAAGCTGGAAGCGGGTAACATACACAGAATGATGCTTGTCCCAGTTCTTTATCTTCCGTTGCCTTCTCCTGTCCAACCTGCGTGGTATAAAACCAAACATTAGCACAATCAAAAGGAGTCCCGATGATTAGACAATACGCATACATGCTCTCTTACCTATGAAGTGCTTTGTCCGTGTCCACCCAATCCGGCGGGTGAGGCTGGAAAAGACCAAACTGACGATACACGCGATGCGGCAAATGAAACTCAACCGCCCAGTTGCATACCAGTGGGCACCGCATAAACCAGAGATCCTTATCCCGCAAGCACATCGGGTTGAGGCGGAACTGCGCAGTGTACCCCAAGCTCTCACCCGCGCCATATGGCTGCCATTCCACCTATGAAACAGGGCAACAATGCAAATTTGATGACTATTTTTCAAGCAAGCATGAGAAAGGACTGAAGTAATGACCTCCTTACCTGCTCAGGCGTAATCGTGTCCAACTCGGCAATGTACTTTTGGTACATGAGATTGACATCGTTCGTCATCTCGGAAACGATATCCCACTTCTAAGCCCACGTGGGGCGCCGTAATTCGTCATGTTCATCCGCATACCAAGGATCAAACCTGACGCTCTTCGGGCGTCCAACAGGCAGACGCTCCCAGCTCCATACAGAAAGTAGAAGCAGATTACCACCAATGCCTGCACTAGGTGTGATCCTGCAACACGCATCGTCCAGCTACATATGAAAGAAAAACAATGTTAACTTGACAGCAAGCTTGCATTGCTAATGAAGAAATGAGTTGATCACAAAACAGACCAACTACCTGTCAGTACAAGTAGGCAAGAGTCGCTGAACCCCAGCTCCATTTGCTATCGAAGACGGTCAATGCCTTCAGCCACATCCATGGAGCGTTCTTGCCAATGGAGTCAGGAAACAAAGTCCTCGACACAACGTACCACATATACACACGAGAATGTGTCTGGATCACATCATCAGTGGCATCCGGAGGGCACGTCGCAAAGTTATTTTGAATCCACGTGAAAGCAGCTCCGGCTGCTTTCCTTTCCCTCTTCTTCTTCTCTTCTCCCTCCTCTACATCGTCCTCAGCCTCGATAGGAGCCATACCGATAAGAGCAATCATCTGCTCGCGCCACCCATCAGAATTGGTGCTCATACAGAGAGGCCTCCCGTCGATAGCAAGACCGGTGATCAACGAGACATCCTCGAGCGTCACGGTCATCTCCCCGGTCCGAAGATGGAAATTGTGGGTCTTCGGCCTCCACCGATCAACAAGAGCGGACACCAGTGGAGCGTTCGAATTCGGCGTGGACCGGCTGACCAACAGAATCCACGGGAGTAGTCCTGCCTGCTTGATGTACGGTGTGTACCGCTCATCGTAAGGCATGGCAGGACCAGAGACCCCGTGATACCGAATCTTCAGAGGTTCAAGCTTCTACAAAAAACAAGTAATGACAAATCTTAGGGCATGTAAATTTCAACTAAAGGCAAATTTGTAAAATATTTAGATTACTCATTATTACCTTATCCTTCTCGCGCATCATGTAGGCCCGGTGTTGCACGTCGTAGACATCGTCCAGAAGCCAAACCATCCTTACAATTTCAAACAATAAACATATAAGAGTTCATCTTCATCTCAAATATCGGTATACACTAAACATATAACATGTGTTCAACTACAAAAATCTCAACATCTCCTTCTCACACAATGAATATGTCATATGTGTTCAAATAAACTAAACATCTAATATTTCAAATAAACTCAACATCTAATATTTGAAATAAACTCAACATCTAATATATATCTAAACAAACTTCTCATATATGTCTACAAAAATCAACATCTCATAGTTATCTATAAAATAGGCATCGCATAGATATCTAAAAAAACTAAACAATCTAGGGTTTCACTAACAAGAATCATATATTGTGAACTAAAAATAACACTACGGTACTACCAATATGAATACACATCCTAAATCGAGCAAACCAAACAAATCAAGGGTTCCATCAAATCTTGGACAAATCTCTAAAATGGCAACAAATTTACGGAGCAAAAGAAAGAGAACGGAAGAGTTTACCTAGTAGGATGGGTTGGGGATCGAATCCACGGATCAAATCTTCAGATCTGAGAGGGATGTGGGGGGGCATTAGATGGGGGCGCCGCCGCTGCTCTCTGTCCGGAGAGCGGAGAGATGAAGAACTGCCTGGTCGGGCTGGGGTGGCCGCGCTTAAGTCACTGTGAAGCGCCTAAGGGCTAGGCGCTGCACGTCAAAGTGTGGCGCCTAGCCCTTAGGCGCTGCACAGGTGCGTGTGGGGCCGCAACTGGACCAGGGCTGCCACGGTGGCAGGAGGTGCGACGCCTAAAGGAAGGGCGTTGCACAGTAGGGTGCGGCGCCCAGCTGTCGGGCGCTACACCAAAGGGTCAGCAGAGTGAAATTTTTTCATGACCAGGTCAGTTTGTGATTTGATTTGGGTCTCAGGTCAAATATGTGATTTCTGCCGTGGACACGCACGCCATCGCAGGTTAATAAATGTTCACGCATTTCAAAAAAAATGTACGGGGCGTTTTAAGTAATGTTTACACAATGTATAAAATATCTGTGTAATTACAAAAATGTATCATCCAAACAAATGTACGCTGCGTTTAAAAATGTACTCACTTCAAAAATATGTTCATGAAAAATGTTTACAAAACGTAAAAAAAATCATGTAGATTAAAAAAATCCGTATCATTCAAAGAAATATTTCATCATGTATTTGAAAAATCTTTAACCCATATTAAAAAATATGTGTTTGGAAAAATGTCAAATGCATATTTTAAAAAATGAAACTTCTATACAAAAATATTTCAGATGTATACAAAAAATGTACAATGTGTATGGACAAATCAGACATAAAATAATATATTTGGAAAAATGTTGATCATGTATTTGAAAGATACTAAATGTGTATTAAATAGTGTTCCTCATGTACAGGAAAAATATGCAATGTGTATGAAAAAATTAAACAGTGTTGGAAACAAAGAAAAGGGAAAAAAGAACAAAACATGAAAAGGGAAGAAAAAATGAATATAATCAGTGTTTAAAAACAGAAAAGGGAAACCCAGAAGAAAACAGTTGAAACCAACACATAAAACCAGAAAGAGAAGAAAAGGAAACCTGAAAAAGGAAAACCCGGAAAACATGTAAAGAACACAGAAAAGCAGAAAATGTAGAAATGAACCGGATAAATGAACAGAAAATCATCTATACCTACTAATAAAAGAAATAGGTATTCTTAGTCCGTCATGCTATTTTGTAGAAAACCCCTTAATATTTCTGAAACTAAACCCACAGTACATATCAAATGTTTTTTTAAATACTCATATCTTTTAAACCGTAACTCCAAATTTAACATATTATATATGGAATTTGATTAGAAAATTATGTAGAATCTAAATATGATGTTATTTTACCTGTTAACAATTTATAAAAATTACTATCTAGGCTGTAATGTTAATTAACAATGCATTATCTGTCTTTTTTTCATACCGGTAGTGATTCGGATTGGGGATGAACACCTCAGGAAAATCAGGATTGGACATTAGATTGAAGATAATTTTGTTAGAGACACCCAATAAATAAGGACATGCATGCCAAGAAATAAAAGGACCCAATAAAGATGGGATATTTGCTATAAAATAAATAAAAGAGAAAATGCAGAGGAGATCCAATAAAGATGAGATGTTGCGCTATTCTCCTATATGTAAGAAGAAGAAAAATAGGACATGCATGAAAAAAGTAAAAAGGAGGCATGCATGACAAAAAATAAAATAAAAAACAAGTTTGATAAGAAATAAATAGTGATGAAACAGGGACCGATAGCTATGACATGTATAGCAAGAAATAGTGATGAAATAGGGGCGCAAGTACTTGCGTCAACACGAGACCATAAAAAAATCTTCTTTTCTAGACAAAAAAAGTCTCTTTTTATGATTAAAAAATCATGTATCTTTTTAACAACTTTTTTAACTCTTCACGTATTTAAGAAATAGTTACAAATTCTCATATTATAAAACATCTTTTTGTAAATTAAGAGCGTGTGGTATTTTTTTTCCCATTGCAACGCATGGACCTTTTTGCTAGTAGGTATAAGATCCCTTATTGGGTTGGCCAGTACGCCTCGACACGAAAAACATAGGTATAAGATCCATTATTGGCTACCATCTCGACGATATAAGCGAGATGAGAGCTCCCATTGAACGCTCGTTGTGTCCGGCATGACACACAAAGGCGCTCCCTATTGGGCCCGCCCATGTAGCACCTAAACATTATAACGATTGGTTCACTGTAGCAGACCGGACAATATTTGGAAGTGTGGACATTTTTTTTTGAATCTGTGAACAAATTTTGAGAATGGAATTTATTTTAAATTCTGAAAAATATTTGAAACAATAACTCTTTGGAAAATCTTTAATGTTTATGAAATTTGTTAATTTTTCAAAAAAAAGAACAAATAAAAAAGGGAAACCAAAAAACCTAGTAAAAAGTATCACAAAAAAGAATACCTGTCCATGAACCTTTCAGTAAGTTCCCAAAACCGGTCAGGAACTTCCCAGAAGGCTCCCAAAATCAGATCATCTACTTGGTTCTCTTCTAATGAGCTGACCCATATCTCGGTCGCTTGTGCCAAGGGTCAACACAATACAACACGCGTCATAAAGAAATCTAGATAATACCCCATACGTTGTTGCGGGGGTTGGCTGATATTTTTTATCAAGTTGAAACATGAATATTTGATTATTGTATAGATGTAAAATCTTTATGGGATATAATGTAATATTTTTCACATGCACGGTTGCATGTTTAGGTGGATCCTTTGCTATGCATGGTAGAATCTTGTGGTGGCCCTATTTACATGCATGAGTCTATGTTGACACTAGTAGAAAAAGCACCTAATGTGAAGCTCATTAATCCCGGTTTGTAATTGAACCGGCACTAATATGATCATTAGTGCCGGTTCCAACGGCTAGGCGGGCGGTTCGTGCCACAAACTGGTACTAAAGAGGTGGTGGCCTTTAGTACGGGTTGGTGGCTTCAACCGATACTAAAGGTCCCCCCTTTAGTACGGGTTTGTGCCATCAATCGGTACTAAAGGGGTGCGCTGCCACCCGCAGTGCACAATGTTTAGTCCCACCTCGCTAGTTGAGAGGAGTTTGCACCGGTTTATAAGCCCCGCCGCAGCTACCGTGTCGGGCTCCTCTCTAAGCAGGCCTTTGTGGGCCTATTGCAAGTCTTCTGCCCCGTGGGCCCTATTGGGCCATACGGGTCTGCATCCTGGCCCAGCTAGAGGTTGGGTTTCTACTCGTATGCAGGCCGTGCTGGCCCATATGTGGGCTGATTTTGTTTTATTTAAAAAAAATATAAAAAAATCCCGGTTGGTGTTACCAACCGAGACTAAAGGTCCCCCAGACCACGGCACGCCTCGTGCCACGTGGTGGCCCTTTAGTGCCGGTTGCAGAACCGGCACTAAAAGCCCCTACGAACCGGTAATATAGCTCCGTTTTCTACAAGTAATGTGGCATAGCTGCATATATTAAATAAATAAAGATAGCGGGGATCACTCTCTTATGTATAGAAAATAGGATATAGGATACCCCAAAAGAAAACCATTGAAAACCGACACAGAAAACCGATGAAACCGGCAAAAAACAAAAAGAAACAAAAAAAGGAAAACAGAAAACCAAAAACAACCCGAGAAATTGAACGGAAAACCCGAAGGTATAACATCCCTTTTTGGACCAGCGAGTAAGACCACGACACGAAAAACCATGGAGACCAGAGCAGCTACCATCTCACTATAAGCAAGATATAGCTCTCGTGATGTTTCCTCCAAAACAACTTAGGGCACTGTGGCGTTCTTCTGGCTATGATACCGTTGACTAGGGCTTACTACACGGTTGCTAAATCGTGATGAATTGTATTTACTTTATAAATTTTTTGTGGGCTATGTTTACTTTATGACTTGATGTGAAAAAAGTAGGCATACAACAAATAGACAAAGTGAGTGAAAATAAATGCTAAAATTAACAAAAAAAATCAAATTAGAGTGAGAAAATGAGATTACTACAATCCATCACAACACTGAATGCTAAGATGGCTTAGGAGGTTCATTCAGCACATCCGTGAATTATTTCTCTTTTTTCGTGAATAAGCAAAGCTTGTGTATCTTTTCATAGATAGAGAAAAACAAAACATGAAAGGGTACAATATATGACACACCGTGGTGGAGGACGATAAAAGTTTAAGGTGGCGCGAACCCTAAAGACTACTCCCTACGCCCCATGATATAAGTGTGGTTTTAACACTAGTGTAGTGTCAAAAATGCTCTTATATTACGAGACGGAGGAAGTAATATATAATTTGATAAAATGTCAAAATAGCATGTACGCACTAATAATATGCTCTGATAACTTTACATGATTTTAAATTAATTCAAATACAATGGAAATGCAAGCATATTTAAGTAGACCTGAAAACAAATGGATAATGAAGCTTTAATGCCATCAAGATTGTGAAGCTACTCGCTGAAAATTTACATCCTAAATTCACAACATGAAAATGTAGAAATTTATATATTTTTAGGCTGATAATATAGAAATTTATAGCTCTCCGTGTGATGGCGTGGTGTACTGTTTTGAGAGAGAGAGAGAGAGAGAGAGAGAGAGAGAGATAGCGGTAGCATGTACTGGTGCGTGCTTGATTAACTTGATTGCTTTCTCAGTTCCCGCTTAGCGAAGGATGCCCAGCAGCAGCAGCAGCAGCAGCAAGTCTTCTTTTCTCTAGCGAACGGGACTCCACGCACATAGAACCGGCCAGCGACAGTGTATGACTACATGTACTAATCTTTCTGCATCAAGGTAGGGGCGCCCTGCCTCGCCCACTGGGAGCTCCGCCTGTGATGACACAAACACACACATTAGAAGCCGTGTGCATGGAATCCGGGTAGAGAGACAAGAGATGCTTAGCGCGAACAAAGAAAAAACCATAGCTAAACCCATCAAATCTGGAAGAGGGCCGGGCAGGGCGAACCGGCATATGACGTCAAACATCTCCCAAGCCAACACCAAGGACGCCACAAGCAATCAAGATAGCGCCTTTAAGAAGGGGAGCAGCGGCATATTGATGCGAAGAAGCGGACTAAAGATTTTCCATGGTGCTCGAGGAGGGCCACGAGTAAAGGTCATGCCATTATCTCCAAGAATGGAAACAACACCCGCGAGTGCCGCCGCTGCCAACGCCAGCAATCCGAGCAGGGGTTTCACCCTGGCCTGAGTCCGAGCAATTCAATTCCACTCAGATCAGGGTCCGGAGATGAGGAAGTCAG
>NC_041383.1:66867323-66868817 GCF_002162155.2 Triticum dicoccoides
CATCGGCGCGACAGAGACAAAGCTGCCCTGCCGCGACCATCCTAGGGCACAACACGACTTCGTCGACAAGCCCTCCGACGCGGCGATGCGGAGGGGTGGCAAAGGAAGGACCCTTCCAACTATGGCTAGGGTTTCGGCACAGTAATACGGAGGACCAGCAGCGAGGAGCTCCCACTGGGCACATGCAGGCGAGTGCGGTGTTGCAGAGGTCAGGCTCCATGGAGCCTATTTTGCCAAAAAAAATACTTAAAAGTTTAAAAAGGTAGCAATTTTTTTATGCAAATACATATGCATGTTCGTCAAGTGTGTAAAAGGCTTCATCAGGTAGTTCGATTATTTGCTTGCTACAAAAAAAAGTATCCAGCACTAAAACAACAAAGACAGAGCCCATTTTAATCCGTGTATTTATCTCTTTTGTATACATCACATGTGAACATACACGTCCATGGAATTTTATACGTGTATACTACAAATACACATCTATGCATATACATTATTTCAGATTTTTTTAATATGCGGACATAGTATTCTCACCGGAAAATAAAATAAAGAGCTCTGTGGGGCTCGGCCTCTGCATCGACATGCAAGCTGGCGTGGCGTCTTACTCTCTCGCTTCCTTGTTTACCAACTTATTTAGGAGATTTTATAACTGAAAACACGTGTTGCCCGTCTCTTGTCGCCCATGAACTGAACTGCTGCGGCCAGGCTTTGGTTTTTGGCCGGACACGTTTGTTCTGGTGACACAATCTAGTGAGGCGTGAGTGCACCTGGTGACCACCGACGATTGCTCTGAGCATACAGGTAGGCGGCTGCTTTTCACTTTCGGCTGGTAACAGGTGAGCGCTGCGTTCACACACATTTTTGTAGGTCATCTACTACTACTCCCATCTATGGATACATGCATGCATGTGCCAAGCCGACCACACAATCATAATCCGATTCTATTGCGTCGCATTGACCATCGCATCGCCGCTCTTCATAGTACTACCAGTACATTATTATGCTTTATTTGTGCACTTTTCTGTTGTCGTGTAGTACACGTGGTGATGTGTGTGAGATGCTTTGTGTCTTACCAATCGGTCAAATCACATCGGCACTAGCTACTTCGTTCGTAAAAGATGATGTAACGCTATGTCGACTCTGAGCCTAATTTCGATCACGAACATGATTAACAAAAGGAATGCAGACTTATGTTGGCAAGAAGATTTTGGAGATTTTAACACAGATGTGATGTAACGCTATGTCGACTCTTGAGGCTGATTGGTTTGATGCAAAATTTTGATAACTGACAAATGTTGGCTAGAGATTGATTACGGATCAGTTTTTGTTGTCAATCTCACAAAAGGTTGTCAAATGTTGGCAACTTGTGATTTTGCCAAATATTGGCAATATCAAATGTTGGCAGCAAACTAATCAGCCTCCGTTTCCAGTGGTATATATGGCGGGGCGGCCGGTAACAAAGGCTAACGAACCGTAGCTGGTGGAGGCGAGTTC
>NC_041383.1:66869034-66874572 GCF_002162155.2 Triticum dicoccoides
GGTTGCAAGTTCATCAAAGAATTTGGATGGTTCAACGGTTTACATGGATGGCCGAGGGGCAAAGCACGGCGGGATAAAAAGTCGAGGGGGAAGGGGAGGGGAGCGACGAGGCGGTTATGGGAGCGGCTCCGGCCTCTGTGGGGGTGGAGGCAAGCGGTTCAGCCTAGGCTGGATTGGTGGTTGTCAGGGGAAGAGAAAGCCACAAAATCGTTTTCAAGCGACTGACCCCTAGCCAGTCCCTTTGTTAGTCAAACAGACATGCACTAGAACCCTCAAACCCTGGATAAAGGAGAAGCAGTTCTGTCAAATACAAGTTGAAATGGTAGTCCATAGACTGATCGAACAGTGAAGTCATGGGTGGTTACACCGACTGCCTCGTCATCTACCTAGATACAGACTTTGACCGGAGAGCACATGCATGCATCATCTCTAAGCACCATCTCAACCAGACAGACCAACCGATCAACATACATCACCGATTCACAATTCCCCCCAACATGTTAACGCAAAAGCCGCCTTGCTATCCACAAAATTCCTCTTCATCTCCATTTTGGACTCTTACCGCGACAAAATTCAGGCTTCTCCCAGATCGCCGCAGAACCTCACTCGCTTCCTCCTCTTTGATGATCCGCGCCATCTTTCCGGGCTCGGGGCGGCGTTCCTGAAGCCGTCAGGCGCGACGGGCGGTGGACGCCGTGCACCTCCGGATCGTAGGGCTGGGAGGCAAGGTAGCTCAGGGCTGTGACAACGTCGCCGATCAACGGTCTCAGGGTCGGCTGTTCTTGCACGCACATTGCGGCGACGGCAAGGGCCTGGTACAGTCCCCTAGCTGGGTACCTGCCCTCCAGCGCTGGGTCCGCCATCTGGGGGAACTTCCTCCTGTCCTTGAACAAGGGCCGGGCCTGAAATTGTGCACCAACAAACGTTACATCAACAGGGATTGCAAAATGCTACACGACATCTTGAGCAAAGGCTTTGGCATGTCATGACCCTATTCGTTCGATCCTATTCAACGGACTGCAATAATGTCTTTTGGGAAGGCAAACCTAGGCCAATCCAATAATGCCAAAAAAATGTAGTATGGAACTATTTCATTCTAGTACAGTAGCTTTTTAGTAACCCTACAACTGAAAAACATTGCAAGGACGATGTTTTTTCAGCTGAAGGAAAGGACAATATGTCCTTCAAGCAAAACTAGTGTAAATTCCAAAAGTGGAAAGAAATGCAGAGATGAACTGAAATACAGGTGATACATAAGGTTGATGCGCTAACACTCAGCTTTCGCAAAATCCGAGCTAAGAGGCTGATATCCGGTGGATTTTCCAGAATACATTAACAATCAATACTCACAAGAGGTAGCAGGTTTCACAATGCGATGTTCTCTACAGTTAAACTCCAGTAGTCTATAACGGAATGAAAAAGAATAACAAGAAAAAGAAAAGAACGTAACAAAAAACAAATCGGCAGCTTACCCATGCAACAAGATTTTGCTCCCCTGCAGCTCGGGTGTTGTCGATAGCCCTTCGTCCTGTGATGATCTCCAATAGAACAACACCATAGCTGTAAACATCTGACTTCAGAGTCAGCTGACCAGTCATAGCATACTCAGGGGCACAATACCCGTATGTACCCATCACTCTGGTGGAAACGTGCGTCTTATCGCCAACTGGGCCAAGCTTTGCCAATCCAAAGTCAGACAGCTTTGGGTGGTATCCCTCTCCGAGCAAGATGTTTGAACATTTCAAGTCCCGGTATATGACAGGAGGATTTGTTTTGTCATGCAAATGTTCCAGCCCTTTAGCTGCACCGGCAGCTATCTTCATCCTTGTATTCCAGTCAAGGCGGGGTTTATCTGGGGAAGGATCTGAATAAAATAGGATCCACTTGTGAGCACAGAAACTTAAATTATCAAATAGAAGCTGTACCAAAGCAGAAACACATTCTTTTTTTCAGCAGCATACCGTGAAGGTGGTCTTCCAAAGAACCCAGCGGCATATACTCGTAAACCAAAAGCCTCTGGTCGCCATCGGCGCAATAGCCAATAAGGTTGACTAGGTGTGGGTGGTGCAGCAAGCTCAGCATGAGGACCTCAACAAGAAACTCCCTGTTGCCTTGCAGTCCATTTCGATCGAGCTGCTTTATGGCGACAACCTGTGACGGCAACAAAATACATTTCACCATGTCAACTAGCTTCAGGAAATAGTTTGACAAATTCGTATGCATAACTTTTAAAATTTACCACATGTTAATGTTATCGCTCAATAGCTGTGAATGTAAATCAACCGAGGATTAACAACAACAATCCTTGGAACCTGGATAACCCCCATTTTCTATTACTTCGACAGCGAAACCCGCAGCCTAAACCCGGTCTCGGGTTCAGGCTGTGTGACACGTTCACTAGGAGACAATTTACAAGTGCTCCACACAATCCTCCAAGTGGAAGCTTCTAAATAAACAAAATGGTGCTAATGAACTGGGAGGGCAGAATAAATTAGCAAGAACCTCCTCACCTGGTTGATGCTCTCCAGGTACCCCTTGTAGACCCGGCCGAAGCCACCCTCCCCCAGAAGGCAGTCGGCCCTGAAGCCGTTGGTCGCCGCGGCGAGCTCCCTGAAGGTGAAGGTCTGCGCGGCAATGTGGCGGTGCTCGGATCCGTTGCTGAGGACAAAATCCTTCTTGGCCTCCGACAGCGAGTCCTGCCGCGCCGCCGCCGCCGCGGTCGTCGACGAGGAGGAGCACCCCGGCTTCTCTTTATCTGGAAAAAAACGGAACGCGTGCGTCAGAATCATGAGGCGAATAAAGAAGACGGGGTATTTAGGGAAAGGAGTGCACGCGTTGTCTGGCGACGAAAGTGGCGAGCACGCGTCATCCCCGGCCGGAATCCCGGCACCGAGCTGCCATGTTTCGGGGGGAGGCGGATTCGGCGGGATACCATGTTTTTGGGCGGAGTTTGCAACGATTTTCTGGAGGGGCCAACTTTTTTTCCTTTTTCTTTAGAAGAAACAGGGGAGGGGGGAACTGGACTGACGGGAACCAGGAACGGCGGCGGGGGAGCCGGAGCCACGAATCAGTTCGCGGAATCGGCGAACCACTCCGTGAATCTGGCGGAGATGAACAAATCCGCGACGGCCGGGGAGGACGGGGCGAGGAAGAAGACGGCAAGAAAGAAGGCAGTGGCGTGGGCGGATCACCTGCGGCGGGAGGGATCTGGGGCTTCTCCGGCGGCGGCGGCGGCTTGCGCTTCCTCTTGGCGCCCAGGCAGGGGAAGCAGCAGTCCATGGCGGCTCCCAAGACCTCTTCTTGGGTGGGGATGGGGGGGAGAGAGGTGGGAGGTTTGAGTGTGCTCCGCGTCCGCCCGCGTTGCGCGTGCGCGTGGGGAAGAAGGAAGGCGAGGCGAGGCGAAGGGGGAGCGAAAACGAGGACGAAATGATTTTTGAGTTAATATTGGGGGGCGGCCCTTCTCCGCTTTGGCTTGGCTTCTAGAAGAACGCAACGCAACGCAACGCAGCGCACAAGAGGGGAAGGGAGGACGGCTACTCTACGCGGCGCAAGTGTCAAACGGAAAGCAAAAGTCACGCACGCACACTAGCTAGTGGCCGCACCGCATTCCATGCCGGGTAAACAGTAACTTGTTCGGTGCTGCGTGGACTGGAAGGCTCGTGGCTACACCGAGCTTAAGCTTAGGGCAGCTCCACCGCGGATCATCTAACGGATGGCATCGAACGCTCGCGGACACGTCCGGAAGCGTTTGCGGACGGTTGGAGGGATGCCGGTCATCCGGCCGTAGGCATCAAACGTTTCACCCACTTCAAACGGAATGTTCAGGAGCACGGATGAAATCGAACCGAAACGGATGGAATTAAAACAAAGTTTGATCATACAGGGCGGGCGCAACCTCTAGCACATAACGACGATCCTCCCTCCTCCTCGGTAATGATGGTGGCCTACTCCTCCCTCACTTGCTCCTCGTCCAACATCCGCTCCTCCGAAAGCGGCACCCGGTTTGGCCACGGGGGAACCAGGATGGCGGCTGGGGAGCGATGTCGCGCGCTAACTGGATCCGGAGCTACCCGTGGATACGGATCAGCACGCCCGCAACCACTTCTCAGTGTCAGACTTCTTGCACGTCATGGTGGCCGGATGGTTTGGTGGTGTGTGGCGTGCGGTGGATGTGTGTGTGAGAGGATGAGGATTGTGCGGGTAGGGGTTTATGGACGAGGAGCCTGGCCAACCTTAAAGTTGGAGTAGACTCCTTGGTCGCCTCGCCACCGTGAATGTGGGTAAATGGGAGGCCGGTCAGGAAGAGAGAATGCGGTCAAACCATACCAAAAGCAGTGGGGGATTGGTTTTGTGTGGGTTCATGTTGTCGGAGTCCGATGTGGAGGACGTCTGGACTCCCCCAAACGTACCCCCGGTTTGGTGCCAGTTTGCAGAATTTCTAATGTTCAAGCCTATCTGAAAAAGATCATGTGACCCCGTTGAACACTAGCGGTTGATTTTGGTGATTTGTGTTGGAATTCCCTTAGAGCAACTCTATCAGAAAGGTCTCAAACTCCATAATAATCGCCAATATGGAGGTGTAAGCTTAAAAATCACTCTAACAGAATCGCCATTCACCCGTCAGTTGCCATGAATTATGGAGATCCTTCCATATGTGCCCTCCAACCTCTCCATTTTATGGGGTTATGGAGTACTCATTTTGGAGCTCATTCCGCTCCAAACCCAACTGCCAGTGTGGGAAGGAAGTGTCGTCTTTTCCCTCCTTGCGCCACATACGAGATACGAAGCAGCGTGTCCTCTTAAGCACCACCTGCGAGGCAACGACCCGGTCTTTATGGTGTTGCCACTCCATCAGATTCTTGTGGCTGCCCATTGAGATAGTTGCCACCGAATGCCACGTGACAACATGTCCTGGCTTGTGTGCGAGCTGACCTGGAGGATTTGCCTGAAAAGGCCGGGAGGAGGCGACTTTGCTAGAGTTGCTCTTATAGTAGACATACTACCCCAAAATTACTCTACATACGACTGGTAAAAATCATGAAGGCTACTTCGGGCATGAGCAAAATCAGAGTTATATAGATGTTATGCATAAGTCATCTACAATGTGAGACCCACTTGTCATCGAGGGATTGTTTCCCTTTCTTGTAGTGTCGGTCTGGAGCTAGGCGATGCATAGATTCCAACAATGTGATATCGATTTCGATGAAGGGCCGCATCATGGCTACCAATAAACGAATAGAGTCGTCAGGCATTGACATGAGGAGGATCTCAGGAGCGTGGCAACACCCTCTTTTTGTCGGAGCTTCATCGCTTCATTCTCGCCTCAACATGAGGAGTCGGTCGCGTCGTCACCCTATAATCATCGAAGCTTCGTAGCTCATCCTCTTTCCAGGTTGGTGTCACCTCCCTCTAGTCATCCTCCTTCTAGGTTGGTGCCACCTTGCTCCGGTCATCATCCTTCAAGATCGATGCCACCTCGCTATTGTCCTCCTCCTAGGCTATGGAGTGTTGGGCAGTAGGAGAAGTGGTGTGGACAAT
>NC_041383.1:66874733-66915790 GCF_002162155.2 Triticum dicoccoides
GGAGAGGAGAAGGAGCTCAATTTTGATGGCTATGGCGTTAGCCAGCTAGTGTGGTACAAAGCCTAACTTAAAATTTCATTGGTGGCACCGTTTTTGGATGGACCGAGCTCTGAAAAATTGTCTAGGATAATGCAATATGGAGGTTGGAGGCAAATATGGAGTGTGGCGAATCTGCTACTCTAGGAGTATATAACAATTCTGCTAGAGGTGTTCTACAGTGCACGCCTGGTTTTGGCGCGACTATCTCTCTTCATGATAGCGTGAACTGCAAACTCTTGCAATTTCAATGAAATTCAAGTGGGGACAATATACAAAGAGAAGAATGATGCAACACCCAAAGAAATACTTGCATAAAACCACAAAGTCTTTCTACAGCACCACTAGACTAGTAAGTACGTGTCATGCATGCATGTTGATATTAGGGATACATAAATTGCATGTTGATATTAAGTAGGATATCAATTGTACGTTTTAATTACATAGATAGTGTAGACCTTGATATTTGATATAATATTAATTGCATGCTAAACATATTGAAATCTCGCCATTGAAGCAATATACTCTTTGAATTGGCATGATTTGATGGCCGAGATTTGTTGGATCTGCCCTTTTGATCTTTGTATATTGGTATAAATATAGATATAGATAATTGCATGTGCATTGCAATGGGGTAATACAAATTCTTTAGTAGGTTGAATGCGATTTACCTGCCCATATTAATGTAATTATAGAAATAGATGATTTTATCTCATAATAACTTATTGGCTTATCAAAGGGGAAAACATTCTTTTGTAAGTCAATAAGATGTGTGGTAGTTGGGGCTATTTTCACGAAAACCGATGAAAGAAAACCAAACAAAAAGAAGGAGGAAGAAGGCACGTAAGTTCAAATGAAGTATAAGAGGATGACAAAACTTTACATCTTTTTTAAATATGAGATAATTTCTATGGTCAAATCACCTTTATACCAATCGTTATCATGCAGTTTTTAATACTATAAAATTTCATGAAAGTTTTCCAATAAAAGAGGTATAAGCATTTTTCTTGTTACTCAGTTTTTATCATGTGTCTTTTCTCGTAGTTTTAAAATGCTTATGAAACCCGTGGAAAATACTAACATGTCAGAGCAAGAAACTGAAAACCCAGAGGCTTTTAGCCTAATGTAATGAATATTTTCCAACAGTTTCATGAGATTTCCAATAGACTTTCTTTCCCCTCTCGTGAAAACACAGTCTAGCAGATTCATCTTTATTCCTCCCCTTGATCTTTGTCGGCGAGTTGATGGATTTGCTCCACTCCGTCAGCTGCTCAGAGTACCAGAGACAGGGAAAGGAAATCTGATGCCTCGGATCCGGCTAGTATATAAGTTAGGATTTCCAGTCCTCGTAGGGATGGCGCTCGGATGGATGCCTACGCTTCTTTTTTTAGTCTGTCTTTTGGTCTCCAATCCTCTTCAAGTTCATCCACTGGGACGGATTGGATGGAGCTTTGGCGTAGATTTCTGCCAGCTCTTTGGGACTGTGAGGTTAGGGTTTCTCGTCGTGCAGACGCGACGACATGATTTTGTTTTAGATTCTTTGGATCGATTCAAGAGTTCAACGACTGCGCCTCCATGGCTATCGCTGCTAGGGGCATGTGCGCGAAGACTTCACATCTGTCATCGACAAGATCAGCTTGGCTCTGATATGAGAGCGGCGACATATGCACAACGGTGGCTTGTGCTGCTAGCAACGGTGGCCGTTCGATGCTCTAGGAACCTAGAGGACCTCAATGCAAATTTTATTATACGTGAGGTGCTTTATATTTATGGTAAAATTTACAATCAAATATTTTTCGCGAGAGAAATACATACGCTTGTGTGTGTACTGATGTTCAAGAAAAGCATCCCACCAACATCTAAGACCTGCTAGCTCAAAACCACCATGCATGTTTCCCGCAAAACAACAAAAAAAAACCACCATGTTGAATTTTACACATAGGAGTACTACCATATATATACAGTAGAGGATGAGACGTGTACGTGCGGCTCAAAACCATGAGCGTATGGCAATTAAAATCTCATTTACTCGATTTGTTTTGCGTGGGGAAAGACATTGAAGGCACTACCTGAAACCGTGTGCACTCCCGTTGCTATTAATGTCTGCTGGAGCCAGCGCGAAGCAAAATTTTTTTTCTTCCTTTTTCTTGAACGGGTCAGCGTGAAGCCGAAGATGTGCGGATGCGTAGTGACGTCTGAGCGGGCGTGGCGCTGTATCACATTGGAAGGTGGGTCAATGGGCGCAGAGGACAAGTCGAACAGTGCTAGCGCCATTCGGAGACAAATCTCTACTCCTAATGTCTCAGTTGGTAGGTCGCGTTCTGGGTTTTATTTTCGTCCCACCTCACCCGGTCTTTTTTGGTACTTCTTTGGTACTTCCTCCCACCTCCCACCTGTTTTATTTCGCTGGTTTTTTTTCGTCCTTCCCCCACCCCACCGGTTTAGTTTCGCGTCACCCTCTCACAAAACGAAAAAAATCTTAACGGATCATAACTTTCCATGCTGGTACAAGTTATTTTTAGTAATGTCTTTATGTGAAAGAATCAATCACGATCAATCTCTAAATATCAAATCTAAATTAATTAACCTTATCTTAAATTGCTCAATCACATTAATTAGGAAACAAAATAACCGATTTTAAGAAAATATCTACTCTTAATGGAGGGTATTACATATCAAACATAGGTACGTCATTAGCTCGCTTCCTTCCCTTTTCTTCCCTTCGTCCCTTAGTCCCATGCTCGTGGCGCTGAAGTGGCATCGACAGGCTATGGCGGCGAGGACAGCACGTGGCAGCCCCTGAAGCATGAACACGACTGCACCTCGGGTCTGCCGTCTCCCAAGATATGGGTGAGTTCTCGTGATGCCCACCCTAAACCCTCACGTCCTACAAATTCCTCAACCTCTACCATCTCGATTTCGTCCATGCTCTGATCCAAATGACGATGCAACTCCGGCCGATTGACAATGGAGGTTTGCCATCCTTCCTCTCAGCACCCACTCCTGGAGGAACGACACGCCATGCCGATCGAACCCGGTTGAGATCACTCACCAAGATTGCTATTCGGAAGAAGAGTGGGACGGGATCTGCACTTTTGTTAATATAACATATACTTGTGCAGGTGCAGGTTTTGTTTTAAAAATCCAATTTGTTTATCCTTTTATCGCTGAAATTGTTTACTAATTATGTCATTGGTTTTATTTCTTCTAGATGTTGTATATTCTTGGATTGAAGGGACTGCCTGACAAGGTGAAAGAGCTAATCTCTACTCCTAATGATCAGTTTATTTTTGTCCGGTTTTTTCCGTCCCACCTCCACCCCCTAGCCAGCCCCACCCCTCGATCTTCTCCAAATTTCCGGTTTTCTTTTTTCATGCAGGAAATCAGGACACAATCTATCTTTCCTTTAATGCACATCTCCCCAGTAAAAAAATCAGGACACTATCCCCTCCTTCCTATTAACACTAACACACATTTCTTCTGAAAATCCGGGACGTAATCCTCTCCTTCCCACTAATCTCTCTTATATGGCTTTCCCATAATTATGTCGGTCCTGCTCAGTTTGATATAATTCAATTTGGACGAAGGACGCCAGAGATTAACTTTCGTTGGCAGAGAAAGAGACTAGGGATTGATTGGTTTTAAACATTGGATTAGGTATTAGCTTAACATCTGCAGGAACAAGACGACCATAGGAAAGGCTGGCTTGCTCGACCTGCATGTTTCCTGTATATTCATTCTCTCTCCAATTCTAGTACAGTCCAATTGATCATTGTATATTTATCTAATCATGGTTCCTATATCGTTTTGTATGGCTACGTGATGGGGTCGCATCCACATGGGGGAATATCGCAGATTGGATCGGAAGCAGGCCGCACAGATGAACCACCCCACCTCGTTGTCTGCCTGCACGATCTCCATTAATATCCAGCGCCGCCTCTCAAGTGGACGACCTGCATGTCGCCAACAACACCACTTACCTCTGCGCTCCGACCAAAGATCATTGTCCAGGTGAGGGTACCTCGCCGCAAGCCCGCAACAGTTGCCGTCACTGTTGATTATTCGTACTCAGATTAAGTTTCAGACTCAGCCGTCTCTGTCGTCACTCGTCAGCGCACAGACGATGGGTTGGTGCCATACTATCATGTGGCATCTCCGTCGTTCTGGGCCGGGAAGATAACAGATTTTCAGAAAACAAATAATACATTTTAACCTAACTTCCTTAAATTATGCAAATCAATCCGATTCCTTTTATTGGTTCAATTTGTCTTAGGAAACAAATAACAAATTTTTAGGAAACAAATAATACATTTTAATCTAACTTTCCTAACTTATGCAAATCAATCGATTCCTTTTATTGGTTTAATTTGTCTTAAAAACAAATAACAGATTTTCAGGAAACAAATAATACATTTTAATCTAACTTCCTTAAATTATGCAAATCAATCGATTTCTTTTATTAGTTCAATTTGTCTTAGGAAACAAATAACAGATTTTCAGGAAACAAATAATACATTTTAATCTAACTTTCCTAACTTATCTAAATCAATCGATTTCTTTTATTGGTTCAATTTGTCTTAGGAAACAAATAACAGATTTTCAGGAAACAAATAATACATTTTAATCTAACTTTCCTAACTTATCTAAATCAATCGATTTCTTTTATTGGTTCAATTTGTCTTAGGAAACAAATAACAGATTTTCAGAAAACAAATAATATATTTTAATCCAACTTCCTTAAATTATGCAAATCAATTGATTCCTTTTATTGGTTCAATTTGTCTTAGGAAACAAATAACAGATTTTTAGGAAACAAATAATACATTTTAATCTAACTTTCCTAACTTATTAGTGAAATTTGTTTTAGGAAACAAATAACAGACACGTCACAACTTTCCTCCCAATAAATAGTTTCTTAACATTTGCAAACTTTTCTAATCAGACACGTCACAAACGGACAGGTACTGATATCACGTTATCCAACAATAAAACCCAATTTGCATAGAAATCAGTTCAAAAATCCTAACTTTCCTAAATTTTTACCTTTCCTTGATAACAACAAACATTTTCTATGTTTTCCATCGATATTAGCATTTTTTTGAACTGAGATCTCCGGGTTATGATTTTTTTTGTGATTCTTTCCAATTGTGACCTCTCCTTCCACTCCGGCTCCTTGTCGGATAAACACCTCCACCACAGCCAGGTGACACCGCCCCAGACCTCCTGCCTCTCCACAACTTCTTCGCCACCTCCTTCTCATACTCCATTAACAATCCCTCCGCCACATTTGTCCACGGCGGTGTCGAGGGCATGGTGCAGCAGCGTACCCGCGGTAGAGCAGCGCATAGCAGCAGGAAGCAACACGCAGTAGGCGAGACTGAGGGGGCGGCCGGCAGAAGATGGCCATGACTGGAGGCGGCGCGAGGCAGGGGGGCAGCAGACGGGGCGAGCGCAGCCAGCGAGAGTGTGCCCGCGACCAGGGTGTGTGTCGCGCGGGGCACAGTGGTGCGGTGGCTGCGGCGAGCGCGACGGCAGCGGCGGGCGCGACCGACGCGGTGTAGCACGGGCGTGGGCATGGAGAGGGAGTGGCCCCGCGGGCGCGGAAGAAGAGCGGCAGGCTCGGGCATGGGCATGCATAGGAGCGGGCATGTGCCACGGGGTCAATCCGAGGAGCTCGGTGGCTACCCCTGCAATGGCCATGGCGGACGGCGGTTCTCGGCCATGGCGAAATACCTAACGAGAGCAAACGAGAGGAGAGACAAGGGAAAGGCAAGAGGAGATCATGGCGGTGTCAATGGCGCCCTAGGCGAAGACATGGGAGCTCGGGGCGGCGCGGATCGAACGACAATGTCGCGGTGGCCCAAGGTTGAGAAAGACGGCAGCGACATCGATGCGGGGGTGCTGGACTTGATCTCGTTGGCGCAGACGAAGTAGCGAAGGCATTCGGAGCTCCTCGACAAGCTCCTAGCCCGCAGGGAGGGCAGTGGCCATGTGGACGGGGTCGGTCATGGTGGTCGTGGCGTCTGACTTCCTCCAGATCGACGGGATCGAGCGAGCGAGGAGGAGAAGTGGATTTGGGAGGGGGCGTCAAGGAGGAGTGAGGCCATGGGGTAGGGAAGGCAGGGCGTCACCCTTATCCATTCCCCTTCGATGCCAGTGAGGTGGTCGGGCGGGAGCCCGTCTCTGTAGCGACGCGGCTCGGGGAACAGGAGAAGACGACCGCGCGGGGACTGGACCGCTGAGCCGGTTCGGTGGCAAGGCCCGGGGGGCAGGGCGAATCCCCTTTTACATCGTCCTTTTGGTTTTTCAATGTATTCTAATCTGTTTCTCCTTTTTAACACAGTTTTCTATTTATTCTTATCAACTAAATGATCTCTACTCCTAATGTCTCAGTTGGTAGTCTCCGTTTCGGGTTTATTTTCGTCCCACCTCCCGAGTGAGGGAGAGGGGGAGAAAGAGTGAGGAAGAGGGTGTGTGTGTGAGAGAATTTGATGGTAAAAAAGATCGTCGATGTCACTTAATATGTATGAGAATATTCAATATAATATTAACATAATTGATATTGTACTTTTAAAGTTAATGTGGCCCCGTACCACATGGCACAATTTTAAAAATCAGGGAGCAGTATAAATTTGGATGGATCGTGGCGCCGCGTAGCATCAGGGCTGGAATGTATTTCTGCTATCTTTTCAGTTTTGTCATGTCGGTTCTTACGTGACTTGTACTTTGTTCTTTATGATATAAATGAGACACGTATTACCATAAAAAAAGGGCTGGAATGTACTGGTATAATCAGATCATGTTGCCCACCCACCGCATGGATGAGGAAAGACAGCGCGCGCGCGCGCGAGCAGTAGTGTACGACGGCCATGTCGAATCGAGGTGATCAAATGCGGAAACATGCAGGTGGGAACGAGAGGTGCAAGGGAGCGAGCAAGAAGGGCTGGAGAGATTTTTGCCCGATTTGGAGTGGAATCGTCGGGAAGACGCGTCGTTTGGCTGGCGATACCGATACAGATACAGCGGCTGTATTAATTGGCGGTGCAGCCGTGCAGGTGCAGGTGCAGCGCAGGGCTCGCAGACAGACGAGATGGGTCCCTGTATGTGGTACGTACGTGTACGTGGTGCATACGATTTACTCCGTCGAGCGTATAGGCGTACGTATATTAGCAGGTACCGCTGCCGTACATACGCGATGGCGGGTGGTAGTAGGGCCGCGATGTAGGAGAGGCATGTTCATACGCAACCATTAATCACGGATTTCCTTACAAAATTGAACGTTTGAAATGGCATGTTTAAACATGTTGTCACGAGGATAACAATTTTCATTGGCAAAGCATGCCAAAGTCTTCTCATGTTAGGTTCTTTTTTGTCAGGATTTGTCATGCTTGCTAAAGAAAATACTGTCATCCTCATGGCAACATAATTTGCGTAAAAAACATCCGATTTATCATGCTTACAAATCCTACGTCGTATTTTTAATATCCCCGTTAATTAGACGTAGTGCATTGCTTTCAATTCTCTAGAAAATGCAAAATAATCCCTACAGCTAAGAACACCCCCTCGTAGAGAAATATATGCTTTTTGAGGAAAAGCATCTACTTGGTAGCATGGAATGAAACACGATCTTCTTGGAATGGCTGTATTTTTGGTCCAGTGCTTTGTTCTCAATGGTCGTTCAATGGTCCATGGACCTTAATGTAATTTTTATTATGTTTAAGGTCTTTTTTACTCCCGGAAAATCTTTATAATAGATTTAATCTTTTTTTTCACAAAAAAAGAGTTAAACCCCGACATAGATTTCTGCCCGCTCCTTGGGGCGGCAAGGTTAGCATTTCTCGCCGTGTGCGCAATGACGATATTTGGTTTTCAAGGATTCAACAACGACAACTACAGCTCCGGGGCCCTGGTCCTTAGGGACACGTGCACGAAGACTTCACATGTGTCATCGACAAGGTTAGGTCGGCTCTGATATGGGAGCGGCGACGATGATCATTCGGTGATCCACGAACCTCGATGTAATTTTTATTATGTTTGAGGTGTTTCATACTTTCGATGAATCTTTAAAATAGGTCTGATCCATTTCAAAAAAAAAGTTGAACGTACACCGGCGAGGACAATAACTATAGCCGATCCAAATGGCCACCAGAGACCAGGGTATAGGTAGAGGGATGTGTTTTTCTATAAAAAAAACTTTTTTATTATCTTAAAATCACTTGAGGGTGCCCAGACAGGGGAGCTCTTATCTGGCGCATTTTGCGGCAAATAGCAGCTGGACGCACACATAGATGGCCACTTGGGCTGGCCCAACAGCAGGACCGGGCAATTGAAAATTCCAAAAATTAGTGTGTGTTTTTCTATAAAAGCCATTTTTTATTATCTTAAAATCACTTGAGGGTGCCCAGACAGGGGAGCTCTTATCTGGCGCATTTTGCGGCAAATAGCAGCTGGACGCACACGCAGATGGCCACTTGGGCTGGCCCAACAGCAGGACCGGACAATTGAAAAATCCAAAAGTTAGTGTGTGTTTTTCTATAAAAGCCATTTTTTATTATCTTAAAATCACTTGAGGGTGCCCAAACAGGGGAGCTCTTATCTGGCGCATTTTGCAGCAAATAGCAGCTGGACGCACACACAGATGGCCACTTGGGCTGGCCCAACAGCAGGACCGGGCAATTGAAAATTCCAAAAATTAGTGCTATGGCATATGGGAGTCGAACACAGAACCTTATGCTACCAGACGCAGCAGCACACCAATGCACCAAACAAGCATTCGTCACTATTGGGTAGTGCGGTGCTTTAAGAACTAGGAATAGCTATAGAGTTGAAAGATTTTTAAAATTTCGAACGCGTTTTTTATTTTTGAACAAACTGAATATGTTTTGAAACGCGAACATTTTCCAACACTGTGAGCAAAATTTTGGAAAAATGAACAAACATCAAAATGTTGGAACAAATTTTGAAATTTTAACAAATGAGATCAAAATTTGAAACTCTGAACTTTCAAGAAAATAGGAACAATTTTCGAGAAACATGATAAGAGCTGATTATCATGTTTAATACTTTGACCTTTTTTCAAAATGTGAACAAATTTCGTGTTTAAAAACGAAAAGCCGGTTCAGGGAACATTCTGGAAGGTCCCTAAAACCGGCTGCCTCGCTATGGGATAGTGGGCCGGCCCAGTTCTCATGCTCGATTGAATCGCCTGTGCGAACCCTCGACAGTTTGACGCAGTTATCATCAAATAGGATTCCCGCCAAATAGCACAAAAATCTCCAGGGCAATGGCATAGTTGTTGCGAACCAAGGCCATGGCCCGCACAACTCAAAGGAAAAAGAGCAGGGCGTGTGATAAATTTGCCCATGAGAGCAAAGCATTTGGGCTTTTCCCCAGGCGGCCCGCCCAACGTGTATACTTTAGCTCCATCACTTCTAGCTAAATCATTAAATGAGGATTACTCCTTTCAAAGATCACTTTGTCCTCCTCAGGTTGTGACAAGTGGTGCACTATATGTCCGCCAATTGTAACAATCTGAGAGTTTTCCTTTTTTCGCAGAGCCGCTTATTCAAAACATTTTATCTCTTAAACTATTTTCACCGTTGGATTCCTCGTGTCGCGAACTTCAAAACTAGATCCCCATGTTGGCAGGTTTTGATGAACTTTTTTTTCACAAAAAAGCGGACGAAGAAACCGTACCGGAAGCACTTTTTTTTCCTTTTCGGAAGCCGTTTCCGAGAGGCACGACCATGCCTCTCACGTAAGCAAAATCGTGCCTCCCACAGAAGAAAAGAACAGAGAAAACATATTTTTCTTTTTGATTTTAGAGAGGCACGACTGTGCCTCTCGCGAAAACAAAACCGTGCCTCTTACGGAAGAAAAACCATGCCTCTAACAAAAAAATGTGGTTTTTTGCGCAAACTTTTTTGCTTTGAATTGTTTTCGTTGAAAAACTAAGGAAGACCGGTAGAAAATCGAAGAGTAAAAAAAACATCATCTAAAAAGCCGAAAACACGTTTGGAAAAATAAAATAAAAAACAAAATTTGAAGGGAGCACCCAGACACATGGCGGCGTTGAGAACATGCGAAGTGGCATGCTCTAAGCCCACACAATGTGACCATTGGGGAGCCTTCCGAAGGAGTGCTCTTCAACTAGTTGCTCTCCACTTCTAGAGCGTGACCGCTATTTATCGCATTAAGCGAGACGAACAACTGCAGTATCAGGCCGGCCCATTACACATTTTTTTCATTTAAAAACTAGAGAGACGTCGAGGGGTCGATCCTTGGACGTCCAGGTTCCTAGGAGGCATAGCTAGCCATTGCCCCACCATCTTCTTGATGCACAATACTTGGTCGCGACATACTAGAAAGGAAAACGAGCCGACTTTTCCCATTGGTCCATTTTATTTTACCTATTTTTATTAGGGTCTTTATTTTCTTACCTTTTTTAATTTTTATTTGGTTTTCTCCTCTTTTTTTCCTTATCCCCATTTCTTTTCGTTTTTTTCTTTGTTTTTCTTTTTTATCTCTGTTTTTTTGTTATTCTTTTTCCGTCCAATTTTTATCCTTTTCCTTCTCTTACACATTTTTTGTTTCATTCTTCGGTTTTTTTCATTTTCCTGGTTTTCAATGTTTTCAATTTCTTTTCTCTTCTTATCCTAGTTTTTTCTTTCTTTTTCTCATTCTTTCTGCATTTGTTTCTTCGGTTTTATTTCTTATTTCTTTGGTTTATTTTTGTTTCTATTTCTGTTTTTTTGTTTCTTTTGATTTTCATTCTATACTTTTTCTATGTGTCAATTTTTTTTTCTAAGAGACGTTTAACATTTTTCCAATACAAATTTTAGAAAATGTAACATTTTTCTAAGAGACGTTATAAAATATTATGTAATGTAATTTTTTGTAATATATATATTTAGAATAATTCAAAGTGCAAATAAAACAAAAAAATGGAATAAAAGGCGAAATAAAAAACAGAAAAGAAAACAAGGCCGCGAACTGGGCCTGGCCATATCCTCCAGCGCTTCAGCGAGTCAGAAGACTCGACTTGCTGAATATGAGAGATAGCAGCGCCCCTTCTAGAGCACCCCTTTCTTCTTAATTTTTTCTTCTAGAGAACCCCTTTGTCTAAAAAAACACTTCTAGAGAACCCCATGATAATTAAAATAACTTCAATCACATGTCATATATGGATCATCATATATTAGTTACATAGATCATAATTGATATATTTTAAGAAATGTAACTAAGCTATACTTTTCTTCCATCGACTCTTTACAAAGTTTAAGTTGGCCTCCCAACTCTAATATCAAAAATTATTTGATCCCTCAAGTTAAAGAATTGTCAAAATTCCTCTCTCAATTTGACTAGTAAAAATAATTTTAACGATGGCATGGCAATGATTCTGCACTATGTCCTGCCCAGCACAAAAATGGACAAAATGCAAAGAAAAACAAAAATGTGAAAAATAAATATCTGTTGTAAGCAACTGAACTAACGTTAAGACCAAACAAGATATATTTTCATAATTAAAATAGTATAATTAATTATTTTTAGGAGTTCGAAAAGTTTTCTCCTATAATAATTATTAACATAATTAAAATATTCCAAAAGAGCTATTGAAAGTTATGGGAACTTAAATTCAAAAATAGAAAAAAAAACTTCAGTTCCAAACCATAATTTCCAAGTTTCCTTGTGGTCGTCATGCATTTTAGAAAAACAAGCTATTTACCAAAAAAACAATTGGTTCATGTATTTTTTTATCCTCTCATCTTAATTTTTTCATGTGTGTGAAAATGATACGGTCGTCACCAAGATTGCTTTGATTGAAGTAGATATAGATGCTTGTGGCTAAAATGATCACTTCTCATACATTCATGGCATAATGTAGGAACACCATTGCAAAAAAAAAAGTAGGAACACACTCGACGGTAGGTATCTATAATTGTACCTAAAGTGATCACACACGACCATTGATGTATAGCAGGGATTAGAATATCACATGTAGTAGATATACAATGCCATGCCCATGTAATATAGACTCATACGGACGCGGGATGTTTTTTTTTTTGCTCTTGGGCTCCATGGAGTTCGCCCGATTTTTTCTCAACATTTTATGTTTAAGAAAAATCTGATAATAAATGTACAAGTAGTTAGGGATGTATGCTACAAGCATGTGAAATTTCATTATGAAATGTGTTTTGATGTGATGTGTACAAAAATTCATGTATTTTATAGTGAATAGTAGATGTGCTATAAATACATGATTTTTGTGTAGCTCGCATAAAAATGTATTTCGCCGTGAAACATTACAAATAAGTATAATATACAACCAAAGGTAAGTGTGTACTTTTTGCACAATTTTGTGAAACCAATTTTTCCTGAATTTTCCAAAAACCGAGCTCCATGGAGGCCTGAGGAACGCAATTTTCGCATATGGACTTTGTATAAAAATCACGCAGAACCAAAATCTCATGGTCCCAACTTCGATTCTCCGTACGTCTTTGGTGTTAGTTTTCCCATTAAATATTTTGCTATAATGTAGAGTGGTTTGGAGCTAGTTGACCCGATAAAGCCGATTACGATTCCAATGTATCGTCTCGTCGCTATGGGTCACCACTCACCAACAGCTCCAGTTTTTAAGGCGCGCGCGTGCGCTCATCTTGACATCCTGCCATCCGATTTGAGCCCCATGCATGCATAGACCACCACAGTTCCACTAGGAGTACTACACATCATCAACCACTTCAACAGCGTCGTGTCTTTCTCAAATCTCTATCCTATCTCTTCTCTATCTCTACTACCTAAAAGAAGCATAGTGTTTCGTCTCCCCTCTTACATTTGCCCCTCTTCTTCCAACCTCTCGTATGCCCCCCTCCATTCCGTAGCGATTTTCTTTTGTCCCTCCACCGGTTTTCTCCCTCCCGGTTTTATCCTCACCTGGCCGGACAAACCAATTATGCTACAACGCGATGATGATAGTTTTCAGACGATTTCTACCCAAAGGCCATGTGCTATCAAACCTGTACCAGTCAGACAAAATCCTCCGTGCTCTTAAGTGCCCTATGAAAAGATACATGCCTGTGAGAAAGGATGTGTCTTATTTAGGCTTCAGTATGAGGACTTGAACTATTGTCCCATTTGCAATTCTTTCAGGTATGTTGTGGTAGAAAACGCTATGGGTGAGAAGACGCAAACCAAAATATCCGTTAATGTTCTTCGGTATATGCCAATCATACCAAGACTTCAACGTCTTTTCATGGTCGAAGAGACGACCAGACAGATGACATGGCACAAAACGGGCAAAAGAACCGAACTAGATGCAGATGGGAATTTGATGATGGTGCACACATCGGATGGTGAAGCGTGGAAGTGCTTCGATGCATTACATAAGGAAAAAACAGCAGATCCAAGGCATCCTCAAGTCGCCATCAGCATAAATGGGTTCAGTGTGTTTGGTCAGATGGCAGCCCCATACAGCTGTTGGCCCGTGTTTGTCATTCCACTCAATCCCCCCGGGCAGATTATGCAAAAAAAGAACATTTCCCTGACGTTGATAATTCCAGGGCCCAACTATCCGGGGAAGAATATGAATGTGTACATGCAGCCGCTTAAGGACGAATTGCAAGAAGCTTGGGATAATGGGTTCAAGACATACGACGCCTTTAGCAAAGAAGCGGAACTGGAAGAAGCCAAAGGCATGGTTCAATCTTGGAAGGCCAGCTATGAAGGAAATTTTTTGTGGGTGAAAATGCAGTTGATGTTCCCCGAATGGTATGCAGCAAATCTAAAGAGGGGAACGAGTCTTGACAAATCGAAAATATTTGGTCTAAAAAGTCATGATTGGCACATATGGATTGAGCGGATAATGCCGGTGATGTTGCGTGGCTTCATCCCTGAGGATGAATTGCTAGTACTAGTAGAGATGAGCTATGTCTTCCGTGTTCTTTGTGCGAAAGAACTATCGCCTGGCCTCCTAGAAGAAATGGAACAGTTGGCGCCGGAGTTGATCTGCAAGTTAGAGATGATCTTTCCGTCAAGCTTCTTTAATCCAATGTAACACTTGATTTTGCATCTCCGACCAAGGCACGATTGGAGGGGGGGCGTGCAAAATCGTTGGTGCTACTCAATTGAGAGGATGCAGAAGACGCTTCGAGCAAAATGTAAAAATAAACGTAGAATAGAAGCATCGATGGCCGAGGCATTCATCACCGAGGAGGCGTCAAACTTCGTGTCGCACACTACGAAGCCAAAAATTGTCATTTGCATAATCCGAAGCCTCGGTACAATGCTGACGAGCCTAACAAGGGTCAATCCAACCTCAGCCTATTCAAAGGGAATCTCGCACCATCCAGTGCTTGGAAACCAGTATCGTTGGATGTTGAAGAATGGCGGACCATTTCGCTGTATCTCTTTAACAACCTAACATAAGTGCACTCGTACATCGAGTAAGATCTCGTTACATTGTTTCACAACTTCTAATTTCTTTGAACTACTCTTATTCCTGGATATTTGATGCAGTCGATACGTCGCCATATTATCGTATGGAGCGGTGATCCAAAAGGATTCTGTCGAAAAGTATGAGCTTCTGACAAAGCAAGGAGGCGAATATCCCGGTTTCATCTCCTGGTTCAAAAAACCGGTAATTTCCATTAGACCTTTTCATTTCTTTGGCTAATTTGTGACTAATGCAATAATCCTTTCGTATTAAACTTGTAGGCTAATTCAGAGATTATAGATGCCGAATTGAGACAAGTAGCTAATGGTTTTGACTATAAGGTCTATTCATTTGACAATTACGACATCAATGGGTGTCGCTTTCGTACCTATGGCAAAGAGCTATCTATGGCCGACTGAAGGTCTACAAATTGTTGTGTCTCTGCTATCCACGAAGGAGGTGTCGAGTATTATGGAAGAGTTGAAGCAATTTATGAACTTCAGTTCTATGGTGAAAACCCACCAAACGTCGTAGTCTTCAGATGTTATTAGTTCCAGCCCAGTGAGACTAGAAGGACTCATGAACATATAGGGCTAGTCGAAATCAAACAAAGCACCCATTTGGATGTTCCCGATGTCTATATTACGGCTCAACAGGCAACCCAAGTTTTCTATCTACCGTGGGCCTGTCAAAGTGATCCAAATCTCAGTGGTTGGGATGTCGTTTATGAAGTGCTGCCACGTGTTAGACCACCTCCCTCCAATGAAGAGGATTATGAATGTCACACTAACCAAGACACATAGGACGAAGGAGAATTCTTCCAAGAAACACGTCTTGCCAAAAAAACGTTTCAAGAAACGCTCTACTCCACCCCCAGAACATTGAAGTAGACAACGATAGTGAATCCGACCCTGAGCCGGAACAAGAAGAGCCGGAAGAAGAAGAAGTTACTGCTGCAGATGACCTGTCATTGCTTGAACGATTACATAAAGGTGGCCTTCCACATGATGATGCATTTATTAATGATGATGATGAGCACGTCATTACCGATAGTGATGATGATGATGCATTTATTAATGATGATGATGAGCACGTCATTACCGATAGTGATTATTAGGTATTCAAATTTTTATGTTGTACTTTGTATGATTTATATAGTTGGTATGTATAATTTTCTTACTTTGTATGATTGTTTCTTATACATAGTGCCATGGTTTTGATGTCCGTCCCCATCGGCCCTCGCCTGCTTTATGATTCGGATGTGGTATATTCTTTTTCATAACTATTTGTTGCATTTCACATTTATGACAATTATGGCCATGAAGTTGACATAGAGATATTTTAATCTAGGAGGTATGTGAACCGGAATTTGAAACCGACCCTCTTGTCGAGAAGTTAAATTTAGTTGAAAAAGAAAATGAGTATTTGAAATAAAAAATTAAAAGAATTGAAGAAGAGAAGATGACAATGGAGTTGTATGTTGCCGATGTCATCAATGATCACAAGATGAAGATGAATGTAATGCGCTTGAAGATGGATGCAATGTGCTGAAGCTTAAGAAGATTAGAAAAATATGCCATTGATAACGAGCCTTGGTATCATTATGCCGTTGGATCAATTGTTACCTTAGTTGCGATCTTAATCATATTTGTTGCGATGAGGGTAAGTTTTATCTAATGTTTTGCTTTACAAATGGATACTTAGCTTATTTTCCTCCTAAATGGCATAATTACCTAAGTTAGATAAAAAATGAGTTATACTTAGCTTATTTAGTTCATTTATGACATACTTAGTATACTTAGGTCAAAAATGGCATGATAATCTTTGTAACCTCCAAAATGATATAGACTTAGCTTATTTTCCTCGAAAATGATATAATAACCTTACTAAGCTCTAAAATGACATATTTACCTAGCTTAGCTCTAAAATGACCTACATTTAGCATTTTTACCTAGCTTAGCAATAAAATGCCATTTTTACTTACCTTAGTTAGAAGAAGAAGAAAATAAAGAAGAGGAGAGGAGAAAAAGGAAGAGAAGAAAAAAAAATCTTCTTCTTCTTCTTCTTCTTCTTCTTCTTCTTCTTCTAACTAGTCTTCTTCTTCCAACTAGTCTTCTTCTTCTTCTTCTTCTTCTTCTTCTTCTTCTTCTTCTTCTTCTTCTTCTTCTTCTTCTTCTTCTTCTTCTTCTAACTTTCATCTTTCCCAATTTGAAGATTTGCTTTACATGAGGAAGGCTTGGATTCATGGAGTGTACTATTCTTTTGTGCTTCCTTGTTGTTTATGAAAACTTGTTTGGATATGTATGTCTATATGGATATGTTGTTGGAAACTTGTTTGTGGTTATGTATATATGGATATGTTGGACTTTGTTGAACTATGTTGTTGGATTTGATGAAATATGTTGTTGGACATGATGTTGGATATGTTGGATATGTATGTATGTATATTTGTGTTTGAAACCATGTCTAATTAATTGGATTAAAATAGAAACAAGGGATGTATAGCCTCTATACCGTCTGCTAGCGGACGGCAAAGAGCTTTGCCGTCCGCTAGCAGACGACAAAGAGGACACGTGGCAGTCACCTGTGCAATCTGGGACACTGGCTGCCTATTTGGTCATTTTGCCGTCTGCAAACGGACGGCAAAGTGACCAAATAGGCCTCGCAAACAGGGCCATCATACAGTCTGCTGGCATACAACATAGCTGGCCACGTGGCAACTTCCCAGTGCTGCCCTAGCTAAGCTCTTTGCCGTTCGTCAGCGGACGGCAAAGAGCGCCGTTAACCTCCTAACGGCTCTCACCCACACTGTTGCCGTCCGTCGTTGTTGGCATCTGTCGCCTCGGATGGCGGACGACACAATCCTTTGCCCTCCGTTTCTGCGAAGCGGACGACAAAGAAGGCCTTTACTGACACATGTTCAGCCGGACTGTTTGCCGTCCGCTAGCTGACGGCAAAGGACTTTGCTGTCCGTGATCTGTGCCTTTGCCGTCCGCCATGGCGGACGACAAAGAAGCTGATTCCAGTAGTGTAAAGTGGATTCATGAAACCTTGGCTATCCTGGATCTTTCGTCGCCGCGTAAGGAGAGCTCGGCCGCTTAGTGTTGGCGCCCGCCTGAGGCAGGTTGGATTACTATAAACACGGGTGCTGCTGTCAGTATTTAAGACATGAAGGCCGGAGCGGGAGGGGTGGCGCGTGTTGGGGAACGTAGTAATTTCAAAAAATTTCCTACGCACACGCAAGATCATGGTGATGGCATAGCAACGAGAGGGGAGAGTGTTGTCTACGTACCCTCGTAGACCGTTAAGCGGAAGCGTTATGACAACGCGGTTGATGTAGTCGTACGTCTTCATGATCCGACCGATCTAAGCACCGAACGTACGACACCTCCGTGTTCAGCACACGTCCAGCTCGATGACGTTCCCCGGACTCCGATCCAGCAAATTGTCGGGGATGAGTTCCGTCAGCACGACGGCATGGTGACGATGATGATGTTCTACCGACGCAGGGCTTCGCCTAAACTCCGCGTCGATATGACCGAGGTGGAATATGGTGGTGGGGGGCACCGCACACGGCTAAGGAACGATCACGAAGATCAACTTGTGTGTCATGGGGTGCCTCCTGCCCCCGTATATAAAGGAGCAAGGGGGGAGGTGGCCGGCCCTAGGAGGGGGCGCGCCAAGTGTGGAGTCCTACTAGGACTCCCTAGTCCTAGTAGGATTCCACCTCCCTTGTTGGAGTAGGAGAAGGGGAAAGAGGGGGAGAGGAAGAAGGAAAGGGGGGCTGCGCCCCTTGCCCAATTCGGACTAGAGGGGGGGGCGCAAGCCTCCTTCCTTTTGGCTTCTCTCCTCTATTCCCGTATGGCCCAATAAGACCCATATACTCCCCGGCGAATTCCCGTAACTCTCCGGTACTCCGAAAAATACCCGAATCACTCGGAACCTTTACGAACTCCGAATATAGTCGTCCAATATATAGATCTTTACGTCTCGACCATTTCGAGACTCCTCGTCATATCCCCGATCTCATCCGGGACTCCGAACTCCTTCGGTACATCAAAACTCATAAACTCATAATATAACTGTCATCGAAACCTTAAGCGTGCGGACCCTACGGGTTTGAGAACTATGTAGACATGACCTAGAACTATTCTTGGTCAATAACCAATAGCGGAACCTGGATGCCCATATTGGATCCTACATATTCTACGAAGATCTTTATCGGTCAAACCGCATAGCAACATACGTTGTTCCCTTTGTCATCAGTATGTTACTTGCCCGAGATTCGATCGTCGGTATCTCAATACCTAGTTCAATCTCGTTACCGGCAAGTCTCTTTACTCGTTCCGTAATACATCATCTCACAACTAACTCATTAGTTGCAATGCTTGCAAGGCTTATGTGATGTGTATTACCGAGAGGGCCCAGAGATACCTCTCCGACAATCGGAGTGACAAAACCTAATCTCGAAATACGCCAACCCAACATGTACCTTTGGAGACACCTGCAGTACTCCTTTATAATCACCCAGTTATGATGTGACGTTTGGTAGCACCCAAAGTGTTCCTCCGGTAAACGGGAGTTGCATAATCTCATAGTTACAGGAACATGTATAAGTCATGAAGAAAACAATAGCAACATGCTAAACGATCGGGTGCTAAGCTAATGGAATGGGTCATGTCAATCACATCATTCTCCTAATGATGTGATCCCGTTAATCAAATGACAACTCATGTCTATGGCTAGGAAACTTAACCATCTTTGATCAACGAGCTAGTCAAGTAGAGGCATACTAGTGACACTCTGTTTGTCTATGTATTCACACATGTATTATGTTTCCGGTTAATACAATTCTAGCATGAATAATAAACATTTATCATGAAATAAGGAAATAAATAATAACTTTATTATTGCCTCTAGGGCATATTTCCTTCAGTATCCCACTTGCACTAGAGTCAATAATCTAGTTCCCATCGCCATGTGATTTAACAACAATAGTTCACATCACCATGTGATTAACACCCATAGTTCACATCGATATGTGATCAACACCCAAAGGGTTTACTAGAGTCAGTAATCTAGTTCACATCGCTATGTGATTAACACCCAAAGAGTACTAAGGTGTGATCATGTTTTGCTTCTGAGATAATTTTAGTGAATGGGTCTGTCACATTCAGATCCGTAAGTATTTTGCGAATTTCTATGTCAACAATGCTCTGCAAGGAGCTACTCTAGCTAATTTCTCCCACTTTTCAATATGTATCTGGATCGAGACTTAGAGTCATCCAGATCGGTGTCAAAACTTGCATCGACGTAACTCTTTACGACGAACCTTTTTTCACCTCCATAATCGAGAAACATATCCTTATTCCACTAAGGATAATATTGACCGCTGTCCGGTGATCTTACTCCTAGATCACTATTGTACTCCCTTGTCAAACTCAGTATAGGGTATACAATAGATCTGGTACACAGCATGGCATACTTTATAGAACCTATGGCTGAGGCATAGGGAATGACTTCCATTCTTTTTCTATCTTCTGCCGTGGTCGGGCTTTGAGTCTTACTCAATTTCACACCTTGTAACACAGGCAAGAACTCTTTCTTTGATTGTTCCATTTTGAACTACTTCAAAATCTTGTCAAGGTATGTACTCATTGAAAAAACTTATCAAGCGTCTTGATCTATCTCTATAGATCTTGATGCTCAACATGTAAGCAGCTTCACCAGGTCTTTCTTTGAAAAACTCCTTTCAAACACTCCTTTATGCTTTGCAGAATAATTCTACATTATTTCCGATCAACAATATGTCATTCACATATACTTATCAGAAATGTTGTAGTGCTCCCACTCACTTTCTTGTAAATACAGTCTTCTCCAAAAGTCTGTATAAAACCATATGCTTTGATCACACTATCAAAGCGTTTATTCCAACTCCGAGAGGCTTGCACCAGACCATAGATTGATCGCTGGAGCTTGCACACTTTGTTAGCTCCCTTAGGATCGACAAAACCTTCCGGTTGCATCATATACAACTCTTCTTCCAGAAATCCATTCAGAAATGCAGTTTTGACATCCATCTGCCAAATTTCATAATCATAAAATGCGGCAATCGCTAACATGATTCGGACAGACTTAAGCATCGCTACGGGTGAGAAAGTCTCATCGTAGTCAACTCCTTGAACTTGTCGAAAACCTTCCGCAACAAGTCGCGCTTTATAGACAGTTACATTACCGTCAGCGTCAGTCTTCTTCTTAAAGATCCATTTATTCTCAATGGCTTGCCGATCATCGGGCAAGTCAACCAAAGTCCGTACTTTGTTCTCATACATGGATCCCATCTCAGATTTCATGGCTTCTAGCCATTTTGCGGAATCTGGGCTCATCATCGCTTCCTCATAGTTCGTAGGTTCATCATGGTCAAGTAACATGACTTCCAGAATAGGATTACCGTACCACTCTGGTGCAGATTTTATTCTGGTAGACCTACGAGGTTCAGTAGAAACTTGATCTGAAGTTTCATGATCAATATCATTATCTTCCTCACTAATTGGTGTAGATGTCATAGGAACTGATTTCTGTGATGAACTACTTTCCAATAAGGGAGCAGACATAGTTATCTCATCAAGTTCTACTTTCCTCCCACTCACTTCTTTCGAGAGAAACTCTTTTTCTAGAAAGGATCCATTCTTAGCAACGAATGTCTTGCCTTCGGATCTGTGATAGAAGGTGTACCCAATAGTTACCTTTGGGTATTCTATGAAGACGCACTTCTCCAATTTGGGTTCGAGCTTATCAGGTTGAAAACCTTTTTTCATATAAGCATCGCAACTCCAAGCTTTAAGAAACGGCAGCTTAGGTTTACTGCTAAACCATAGTTCATACGGTGTCGTCTCAACGGATTTAGATGGTGCCCTATTAAACGTGAATGCAGCTGTCTCTAATGCATAACCCCAAAACGATAGTGGTAAATCGGTAAGAGACATCATTGATCGCACCATATCAAATAAAGTGCAGTTACGACGTTCGGACACACCATAACGTTGTGGTGTTCCAGGTGGCGTGAGCTGTGAAACTATTCCACATTGTTTCAATTGAAGACCAAACTCGTAACTCAAATATTCATCTCCATGATCAGATCGCAGAAACTTTATTTTCTTGTTATGATGATTTTCCACTTCATTCTGAAATTCTTTGAAGCTTTCAACTATTTCAGACTTATGTTTCATCAAGTAGATATACCCATATCTGCTCAAATCATCTGTGAAGGTCAAAAAATAACGATACCCGCCATGAGCCTTAATACTTATTGGTCTGCATACATCAGTATGTATTATTTCCAACAAGTTTGTTGCTCGTTCCATTGTTTCGAAGAACGGAGTTTTAGTCATCTTGCCAAAAAGGCACGGTTCGCAAGCATCAAATGATTCATAACCAAGTGATTCCGAAAATCCATCTTTATGGAGTTCCTTCATGCACTTTACACCGATATGACCCAAATGGCAGTGCCACAAATAAGTTGCACTATCATTATTAACTTTGCATCTTTTGGCATCAATATTATGAATATGTGTATCACTACGATCGAGATCCAATAAACTATTTTCATTGGGTGTATGACCATTGAAGGTTTTATTCATGTAAACAGAACAACAATTATTCTATGACTTTAAATGAATAACCCTTTTGCAATAAACATGATTAAATCATATTCATTCTCAACGCAAACGCCAAATAACATTTATTTAGGTTTAACACTAATCCCGAAAGTAAAGGGAGTGTGTGATGATGATCATATCAATCTTGGAACCAGTTCCAACACACATCGTCACTTCACCCTCAACTAGTCTTTGTTTATTCTGTAACTCCTGTTTCGAGTTACTAATTTTAGCAACTGAACAAGCATCAAATACTCAGGGGCTACTATAAACACTAGTAAGGCACACATCAATAACCTGTATATCAAATATACCCTTGTTCACTTTGCCATCCTTCTTATCCACCAAATATTCAGGGCATTTCTGCTTCCAGTGACCATTTCCTTTGCAGTGTAAGCACTCAGTTTCAGGCTTTGGTCCAGCTTTGGTCTTCTTCACGTGAGTGACAACTTGTTTGCCATTCTACTTGAAGTTTCCCTTTCTTTCCCTTTGCCATGTTCTTGAAACTAGTGGTCTTGTTAACCATCAACACTTGATGTTTTTCTTGATTTCTACCTTCGTTGATTTCAGCATCACGAAGAGCTTGGGAATTACTTTCGTCATCCCTTGTATATTATAGTTCATCACAAAGTTCTACTAACTTGGTGATGGTGACTAGAGAATTCTGTCAATCACTATTTTATCTGGAAGATTAACTCCCACTTGATTCAAGCGATTGTAGTACCCAGACTATCTGAGCACATGCTCACCAGTTGAGCGATTCTCCTCCATCTTTTAGCTATAGAACTTGTTGGAGACTTCATATCTCTCAACTCGGGTATTTGCTTGAAATATTAACTTCAATTCCTGAAACATCTCATATGGTCCATGACGTTCAAAACGTCTTTGAAGTCCCGATTCTAAGCCGTTAAGTATGGTGCACTAAACTATCAAGTAGTCATCATATTGAGCTAGCCAAACGTTCATAACGTCTACATCTGCTCCTGCAATAGGTCTGTCACCTAGCGGTGCATTAAGGACATAATTCTTCTGTGCAACATTGAGGATAAACCTCAGATCACGGATCCAATCCGCATCATTGCTACTAACATCTTACAACATAGTTTTTCTCTAGGAACATATCAAAATAAACATATGGAAGCAACAACGCGAGCTATTGCTCTACAACATAATTTGCAAAATACTACCAGGACTAAGTTCATGATAAATTTAAAGTTCAATTAATCATATTACTTAAGAACTCCCACTTAGATAGACATCTCTCTAGTCATCTAAGTGATCACGTGATCCAAATCAACTAAACCATAACCGATCATCACGTGAGATGGAGTAGTTTTCAATGGTGAACATCATTATGTTGATCATATCTACTATATGATTCACGCTTGACCTTTCGGTCTCCGTGTTCCGAGGCCATATCTGCATATGCTAGGCTCGTCAAGTTTAACCTGAGTATTCTGCGTGTGCAAAACTGGCTTGCACCCATTGTAGATGGACGTTGAGCTTATCACACCCGATCATCATGTGGTGTCTGGGCACGACGAACTTTGGCAATGGTGCATACTCAGGGAGAACACTTCTTGATAATTTAGTGAGAGATCATCTTAAAATGCTACCGTCAATCAAAGCAAGATAAGATGCATAAAGGATAAACATCACATGCAATCAATATAAGTGATATGATATGGCCATCATCATCTTGTGCTTGTGATCTCCATCTCCGAAGCACCGTCGTGATCACCATCGTCACCGGCGCGACACCTTGATCTCCATCGTAGCATCATTGTCGTTACGCCATCTCTTGCTTCTACGACTATCGCTACCGCTTAGTGATAAAGTAAAGCAATTACAGGGCGTTTGCATTTCATACAATAAAGCGACAACCATATGGCTCCTGCTAGTTGCCGATAACTTCGGTTACAAAACATGATCATCTCATACAATAAAATATAGCATCACGTCTTGACCATATCACATCACAACATGCCCTGCAAAAACAAGTTAGACGTCCTCTACTTTGTTGTTACAAATTTTACATGGCTGCTACGGGCTTTAGCAAGAACCGTTCTTACCTACGCATCAAAACCACAACGATAGTTCGTCAAGTTAATGTTGTTTTAACCTTCGCAAGGACCGGGCATAGCCACACTCGATTCAGCTAAAGTGAGAGAGACAGACACCCGCCAGTCACCTTTAAGCACGAGTGCTCGTAACGGTGAAACCAGTCTCGCGTAAGCGTATGCGTAATGTCGGTCCGGGCCGCTTCATCTCACAATACCGCTGAGCCAAAGTATGACATGCTGGTAAGCAGTATGACTTGTATCGCCCACAACTCACTCGTGTTCTACTCATGCATATGACATCTACGCATAAAACCAGGCTCGGATGCCACTGTTGGGGAACGTAGTAATTTCAAAAAATTTCCTACGCACACGCAAGATCATGGTGATGGCATAGCAACGAGAGGGGAGAGTGTTGTCTACGTACCCTCGTAGACCGTTAAGCGGAAGCGTTATGACAACGCGGTTGATGTAGTCGTACGTCTTCATGATCCGACCGATCCAAGCACCGAACATACGGCACCTCCGTGTTCAGCACACGTCCAGCTCGATGACATTCCCCGGACTCCGATCCAGCAAATTGTCGGGGATGAGTTCCGTCAGCACGACGGCGTGGTGACGATGATGATGTTCTACCGGCGCAGGGCTTTGCCTAAACTCCGCGTTGATATGATCGAGGTGGAATATGGTGGAGGGGGCACCGCACACGGCTAAGGAACGATCACGAAGATCAACTTGTGTGTCATGGGGTGCCCCCTGCCCCCATATATAAAGGAGCAAGGGGGAAGGTGGCCGGCCCTAGGAGGGGGTGCGCCAAGTGTGGAGTCCTACTAGGACTCCCTAGTCCTAGTAGGATTCCACCTCCCTTGTTGGAGTAGGAGAAGGGGAAAGAGGGGGAGAGGAAGAAGGAAAGGGGGGTTGGGCCCCTTGTCCAATTCGGACCAGAGGGGGGGCGCAGGCCTCCTTCCTTTTGGCTTCTCTCCTCTATTCCCGTATGGCCCAATAAGGCCCATATACTCCCCGGCGAATTCCCGTAACTCTCCGGTACTCCGAAAAATACCCGAATCACTCGGAACCTTTCCGAACTCCGAATATAGTCGTCCAATATATCGATATTTACGTCTCGACCATTTCGAGACTCATCGTCATGTCCCGATCTCATCCGGGACTCCGAACTCCTTCGGTACATCAAAACTCATAAACTCATAATATAACTGTCATCGAAACCTTAAGCGTGCGGACCCTACGGGTTTGAGAACTATGTAGACATGACCTAGAACTATTCTTGGTCAATAACGAATAGCGGAACCTGGATGCCCATATTGGCTCCTACATATTCTACGAAGATCTTTGTCGGTCAAACCGCATAACAACATACATTGTTCCCTTTGTCATCGGTATGTTACTTGCCCGAGATTCGATCGTCGGTATCTCAATACCTAGTTCAATCTCGTTACCGGCAAGTCTCTTTACTCGTTCCGTAATACATCATCTCACAACTAACTCATTAGTTGCAATGCTTGCAAGGCTTATGTGATGTGTATTACCGAGAGGGCCCAGAGATACCTCTCCAACAATCGGAGTGACAAAACCTAATCTCGAAATACGCCAACCCAACATGTACCTTTGGAGACACCTGTAGTACTCCTTTATAATCACCCAGTTACGTTGTGACGTTTGGTAGCACCCAAAGTGTTCCTCCGGTAAACGGGAGTTGCATAATCTCATAGTTACAGGAACATGTATAAGTCATGAAGAAAACAATAGCAACATACTAAACGATCGGGTGCTAAGCTAATGGAATGGGTCATGTCAATCACATCATTCTCCTAATGATGTGATCCCGTTAATCAAATGACAACTCATGTCTATGGCTAGGAAACTTAACCATCTTTGATCAACGAGCTAGTCAAGTAGAGGCATACTAGTGACACTCTGTTTGTCTATGTATTCACACATGTATTATGTTTCCGGTTAATACAATTCTAGCATGAATAATAAACATTTATCATGAAATAAGGAAATAAATAATAACTTTATTATTGCCTCTAGGGCATATTTCTTCAACGCGTTCGCACCTTTCCTTTCTTGGAGCGTGGAGTAAACCTCTACCGGGTGTCACTGACCCGTTCATTGCTGAACTCTAGCTTTCCGCGAAGGGATGATCTTTGCTCAACTTCGTGGCTTCTCACACATGGTAATGGAGATTGACTGCTTGGAGCTACTCAACAATTGGAAATCGCGCAACAATTCTCGTTCAATTGCTGTGCCTATCTTGAAGAAATTAGAGGAGATTAGAGCAACTCCAACGGGCCGACCCAAACAGACGGCGATTTCGTCCGCTTTTTGTCCGTTTGAGTCGGCCAGGCGAACACGGGTGTCCGCTTCCGTGTTTGGGTCGGCGCGTGCGCCCAACGCTGGCGCAATCCATTTCGCCAGCGTAAAAAGATACTGAATGCATGCATATTTAACATAAAAATTAAATTAGTTAAACATTAAAGCCGGCCACGAAGGCCGACGGGAGTCCACGCGTCCACATTAGCATTTAAGGAAAACAAACTAAAAACTACGCGCCGGTGCGCTGCCCTAGGCGTTGCCGTCGTCGTCCTTGGGGTCAGTGAGGTCGATGAGCGTCGGCGCCGGACCGGCCCAGCTGAATGACGTGTTCCAGAGCGCGGCCATGTCGGGCGCGGGCTGTGCCGGCGCTGGTAGTGCCGCCGCAGCCTGGCGCGCCTCCTCCTCGGCCTCGAGCCGCTCGGCCTCGATGTCGCGCTCGAGCATCTCGAGGTACTCGCCCTTGCGGCGTTCCTCGTCCACCCGGATCTGCCGCCAGTGCTCGAGGTACACCGCCTCTTGCTCCGGCGTGGCCTGCATGCATACCGGCGGCGCCCTCACCCACTCGCGCACTACTCCTGTTCAGGAGAGCGCTCGATGGGCTCCGACTCTGGTTCGGCTTTGGCGAGGCGGCGGGAAGGGGACGGTGGGGCCACCGGCGGCACCACGCAGTCGCCGGCCGCGGAGAGGGCCATGGCCTGCGCCGTTGCCGCCTCGTACTGAGCTTCTTCTTCTTCTGCCGCCTCCGCCCTGCGCCGCTCGTCCTCCTCGCTCTCCCGGTAGACGGCCGCAAGGGCCGCCTGGTCTTCCTCCTTGACGATGAGTGGCGGCGGCGGCAGGCTGCGGTCGACCTCACGCACGCCGCGCCGCCTCGCCTCCTCGTGCTCGAAGGTGAACCAGCGCACCCAGTTGGGCGAGTCGTAGGCGTAGGCCTCGTCGCCGTGCTGCTCCGGTGTCAGGAGCGCCCGCCGGCGGCGCACCTCCTCCGCGTGCGCCCTACCCGACCGCGGCACCGCCGACACTGGGATCCTTTCCGGATCCAGATGCCAGTCGTGCGGCAGCGTCACGTCGGGGTACGGCAGCGGTATGCGGTGGCACCAGTGCCACTCCGCCTGGTGCACAGGCACGTTCACCCGCTGCCTCTGCCGGCGAGCCGGCGCAGGCGGAGGCGGGGTGAACTCCGCGGGGAAGGGGATGGCGAGGGCCTTGCCCTTCGACTTGCTGCTGCTGCCGGAGAAGAGCCCCATTTGGGGGGCTGGGGTGGCTAGGGTTTACTTGCTGGCGACGGGGGAGCGAGCGTGGCCTAGATGGGGACGGAAGTGGATGAGGATGGCCCCGCCACACGGTCGGCTTAAAAAAGGACGACCGCTATCGCTGACGCGTGGGCCCGGGGTCATAAATTAAGCTGACCGGGGAGGGGGCGGGTAGTTGGGCGACCGCCAGGTGGGGCCGCGGTGGACATTGAGAAGGCGCGCGTGACGTCCGTTCCGCGTCCGCGCCGACGCATTTGGGGCGCAAATTTGGGCCGCAAATGCATCGGCGTGGACGCGGAGCGGACGCGTTTTGGGTTTGGGTCGGCGCGTTGGGCCTCCACTTTTGTCCGCGCCGACCCAAACGGACTACGGCGAACGGAATGGGTCATCCCGTTGGAGTTGCTCTTAGGGCTAGTTTTGCTTCTTTGACTGTTACTCATGTTGGTAGATCTTGCAATGTACCAGCCCATCAGTGTGCTCGCCTCGCCCGCTCATTGGATGGCACCGAAAGCTGGATTGATTCCAGCCCTGAGTTCCTACGTTCTTGCCTAAGAACAGATTGTAACCTCATGCTACTTGATCAATAAAGCTCCTAAATTCGTTGCAAAAAAGAAAAGCATCGGCCGCGTGGCAGAGCACGGTTTAATTAGGCAGTATGCTTAGGTATCGACCATGACGTGTGTCAGGTATTTCTACATACATATGCCGATCAACTGAGCACTTACATTGGTCCCAACTCCCATGAATCATCATGATCAATCGAGGACCATTCACTTATTATTGTGTGGCTTTAGGTTCGCATGACACAGAATTGCTCATGCCTGTCGTCGATTCAGGGCCGGTAATCATGATGGGAACGCTTCCCGCAGAACAGGTTGCTGGATCCTCCCACTATTGTTGTGTGGTCGTCTTACCCAGGGCATCTTTAACACCGACCCACAAACCTCGCATAACCGTTTGGACCTCGTGGTCCGGATCGAGGAAATCATCCAACACTAACCTGTATTGATCTATGGGAAGGTCCGGACGCGGTGCCTCCCGCAAATCGGAGATAAAAGTTGGGGAGATTTGCGAAAGTCCGGACCGATCCCAAGCCCACTTCAAACCGCCCTGGCCACCGAAAAAACCTTTCCTCTTCCAGTGTTTTAGTCAGCGCCTGCATTCATGCTCGGCCAGAGTGGATGCAATGGCTCACTGTCGCCGGCATTGAAGCCTCACGCCGGCCTAGAAAGCGCCGATAGCACTGCTTCCCGGTGCAGGTGTCTGCCGCTTCAAATGTCACGACGGCCGCCCTTTCGTCTGATTTCCGCCCGCATTAATGGCATGCGGTTGCCGAGGCATATCCTCCGGCGCCACCAGTCTGTCGCTCTGCTTCCCACCGGTGCTATATAAACTGCTGCCCCGGTTCCCCGACCATAGCTACAGTCATCCCTCTCCTCACCACTCCCCGTCATGGATCCGTCCGCAGCCAAATCTCTCTGGGACGGGTTGACGTCAGAGCAGAAGAAGGCCATGGCCGCCATTGCCGTGGACTGGCAGGCCGGAAGGCAGCCAGAGGACGCCTCTTCCTCCGCGGAACCGTCCTCCTCCGCTCCACCCTCACCGGTGCATTGCACCGTGACGGCGAGGCTTGTGCCCATTATATGGACACGGTGCGGGAGGAGCAGTTTCGTGAAGCGCAGGCCGACGTCAAACACAACCAGAACCTCCTCCAAGAGCATCTGCAGGCGGAGGAGCAGGTCACCGCCGGCAGGGCGGTCACGCCGGACACAGACCTGGCGGAGCAGGAGGCACTTCTCAAGTCCTACCGCTCCGCCCGCGAGATCCGCCTCGCCCGTTGGTGTTATTGGCAGCGGGTGGCGGAGGTGACGACTGCCGACAAGGTGTGCGACGGCGAGGTGGGCAAGGTGTTGTTCGACGGCGCCGATGATGAGGAGGCTGCACCCCGGCGCCGCAACCAGGAAGAAGCCGACACGTCCACGGGCGCCGCTGGCAGCAAGGAAGAGTAGTGCGTGGTAGGTCACCACCGCTCGTGTCCCAGTAAGGCCACCGCTCCTCCCCACCCATCGACGTCAAGCTTGGTGGGCTTACCATCGTCGGCTGATTAGTCGCATGGCGGCTGATACGTCTACAACGGATCTATAATTTATGAAGTATTCATTCCATGTTTACAACAATTCTATATGATTTTGGTATGATTTGAATGGAACTGTCCGTGACTGACGCTGTTCTCAGCAGAACTACTATGGTGTTGTTTTTTGTGCAGAAATAAAAATTCTCGGAATGGGTTGAAACTTTTGACCTTTTTTTGGAACAAAAAAGACCCCAAAGCTTCGTGGGGGGACCAGAAGAGCCATGAGGTGGCCACAACATACCTGGGCGCGCCCGGGGGGAGGGAGGGTCAGCTTGCCATCGTGACTTGTGGGCCCATCTTAGCTCCTCCTAACGCGAGACAGACGCCAAAAAATCCTATAATACAGATACCTCCAGAAATAACCCTAGAACTTCGACTCCGTCACCGCAAGCCTCTGTACCTCCAAGATCTCATCTACATCCCTTTTCTGGCACCCTGTCGGAGGGGGAAATCATCATTAAAGGCCATCTTCATCATCCGGGCGGTCTCCATGACAAGGAGGGAGTAGTTCACCCTCGGGGCCGAGGGTATGTACCAGTAGCTATGTGTTTGATATCTCTCGCATTCTTGATTTGACACAATTTTGATGTACCATGAGCTTTTTAATATAGTTGGATCACATGGTGTTTCTCCATCTCTATCTTGTTGTGATGAATTGAGTTTTTACCTTTGAGGTTTCACTATTATTGGATTGAATACTTTTATGGATTTTAGAACTCTTGATGTATGTCTTGCATGTGGATACCCGTGGTGACTGATGCGGCTTGAACTACGCCAGTATTTCCCCAAAGAGGAAAGGATGATGCATCACAGCGAAGATAGGTATTTCCCTCAGTGATGAGAACAAGGTTATCGAACCAGTAGGAGGACCACGCAACACCACGTAAACAACTCCTGCACACAAAGAACAAATACTTGCAACCCGACGTAAGAGAGGGGTTGTCAATCCCTCACGGGTAAAAAGATAGGTAAAATTGTAGTAGATTGGATAAATAAATCTCGCGGGAACGCGAGATAAAATAAATATAAAAAATTTGCAGCAATGCATTTTTGTGTTTTTGGCTTAATAGATCTGAAAATAAAAGCAAATAAAAATGGATCTCAAAGGCAAATATGATAAAGAAGAGATCCGGGGCCCGTAGATTTCACTAGTGGATTCTCTCGAGAAAAATAGCATACGGTGGGTAAACAAATTACTGTTAGACAATTGATAGAACTTCAAATAATCATGACGATATGCAGACAATGATCGTTATATAGGCATCACGTCCAAGATTAGTAGACCGACTCCTGCCTGCATCTACTACTATTATTCCACACATCGACCGCTATCCAACATGCATCTAGTGTATTAAGTTCATGGAAAAATGGAGTAATGCAATAAAAACGACGACATAATGTAGACAAGATCTATTTATGTATAGATATACCCCATCTTGTTGTCCTTAATGTCAACGATACATACGTGTCGGTTCCCCTTCTGTCACAGGGATCAAGCACCGTAAGATCGAACCCATCACAAAGCACCTCTTCCCATGTTCAGAAAAACCGATCTAGTCGGCCTAACTAAACCAAATATTCAAAGAAGAAATATGAGTCTATAAGTAATTATGCATATAAGAGATCAAAAGACTCAAATAACTTTCATGGATAAAAACATAGATCTGATCATAAACTCAAAGTTCATCGGATCCCAACAAACACACCGCAAAAAGAGTTACATCAAATAGATCTCCAAGAGACCATTGTATTGAGAATCAAATGAGAGAGAGGAAGCCATCTAGCTACTAACTACGGACCCGTAGGTCTACTCACACATCATCGGAGAAGCACCAATGAGGATGATGAACCCCTCCGTGATGGTGCTGACGGAACTCACCCTGGTCTTCAACTGGATCAAGAGCACGAGGGACGTCATCAAGCTGAACGTGTGCTGAACGTGAAGGTGCCTTACATTCGGTACTTGGATCGGTTGGATCACGAAGACGTTTGAATACATCAACCACGTTACTAAACGCGTCCGCTTTCGGTCTATGGGGGTACGTGGACACACTCTCCCCTCTCGTTTCTATGAATCACATAGATAGATCTTGCGTGATCGTAGGATTTTTTTTGAAATACTACATCCCACAACAGTGGCATCCGAGCCAGGTCTATGCGTAGATGATATATGGATGAGTAGAACACAAAGATTTGTGGGCGATAATAGTCATACTACTTACCACCAATGTCTTACTTTGATTCAGCAGCATTGTTGGATGAAGCGGTCCAGACTGACATTACATGACCTCGTTCATGAGATTGGTTCTACCGACGTGTGAAAGGATCGAGATGGACCTAGAGGGGGGGGGGGTGAATAGGTACAACTACAAATTTTAATTATTACTTAGCAATTTTAGGCAATAATGCGGAATATGAAGGTGAGCCTAACAATTGCAAGTGAGTACTAAGTACTAAGCAAGTAACACGTGCATGTAAGTAAGCAAGCACAATATGATATAAGTAAGTGCTAAGAGACAAGTAACCACAAGTAGAAAGTTAGGGTTAGGAATAATCGCAACTCCGGGAGATGAGGATGTATGCCGATGTTCACTTCCTTGGAGGGAAGCTAGTCACCGTTAGAGAGGTGGATGTTACCACGAAGGCACAACAATGCCATGAAGGCTCACCCTATTCTCCCTTTGAGACAACACCACAGAGGCGTTTCTTAACCACTAGTGGTAGACCTTGGGGTGGTCTCCAAACCCTCACAAACTTTTCCGGGGGTAATCACAAAGGTTGATTCCTCTCTGAAAGACTCCTACCGCCTAGGAGTCTCCAACCTCCAAGAGTAATAAGAACGTAGGGGAAAAGCTCAAGACTTGCTCAAATCACAAATTCCTTTGGTGCAAAGAAGGGGAAGGAGTGGATCTATCACTTGATTGGAGAACTTCTCTCAAATGTTCCTAAATCACTTGGGGATCTAGGATTTGATGTAGGGGATTGAGAGAGAGAGAGAGAGTGAAAAGTGTTCTTAGCAAGCTCAAAGTGAATGGTCGACCTCATCCCATGGAAGGGAGAAGCCTATATATGGTGGGTGTGGAAAAAGTGACCGTTTGAGCCACTTAAGTCCGGACAACACCGTATGTCCGGTGGCACAAATATGACCGGACGTCCGACAGTTATCGATCGTCCGGCCGCTGGGAACACATAAGCCACGAATCTGTACACAACACACAGATGTCCAAGACGTGCCAGTCGTCCGGAGGCCGGACGACTAGAGAGGCCCGGAAATCCGTAAATATGGTTCTGTGGTGGAAATACCAGACGTCCGAGACGTGGCGGCCGTCCGGAGCCGGACGTCCAGAGTGTTTCGGAAATCCGTGAATAACATTCTATAAGAGAAACACCAGACGACCGTAGAGATCCGGACGTCCGGACAGCTGAGAGGGATCAGACGTCCGTAGAGTAACGGACGACTGGAGAGAAAAACTGGAGTTGTGGGTTTGAGCAAATCTTTCACTAGATCCAACGATCCCCTCTTAATAGTGCGGGATCCCTATACTCAAGAACAAATCGTAAACAAAGCCAAGGCTAATGTCTTGTATCTCCAGTCTTGAGTTATACGCATTTGTCCCTAGTCATGATCCACACACGGCCTTTGAGACATAATCCTAAGATATACTTGATAAACATGATTAGTCCCAACATAGATGTTGTCATCAACATCAAAATATGATTAAGGGCATGATTGCACTTTCAATCTCCCCCTTTTTGGTAGTTGATGACAACATATATGCACACACATAAAAATAAGAATCAAAAGGATTTGTTGTGGAGCTCAATAAACAAAGAATAAGCAAGGAGTGAGCTCCCCCTCAATATGATACCATAGAGAATAAACATGAAGAGAGCTCCCCCTCAATATGATACCAACACAACCAAATCTCATACACAAGATAATCAAGACAATAAGCTCCATATATGTTCATCACTCATAGCATAGAACATAAGTTTCTACAATCTCATAACATGAGTTCGATACAAGCTAATCAATAATCATAGCATGCATAGTGCATAGTGCCTACTCCCCCTTGGCATCAAATACCCAAAGGGGGGGGTCATAACAGCATCAGAGAGCATCATCATCATCATCATCATGAGCACCACTGCCACCAGCCTCGTCAAAGAAATCAGCCCACTCAGGACCCGAGCGGAAACCAAAATCAGAAGGTGGCTTGTTAGGGAGACGTTCATCGTCACTCACATCATAAACTCCGGAGTCTCTCAGATGAGCCTTCAGAGCATTCTTGGAAGTGACCATGCGAGTGACAACGTCGTGATTTTGGGAGCAATGAAAGGTGAACATCTTCATCATTGCGGAGTGATCCTTCCCAAGAAAGCGAGCAATGCGCCCAAAGGGTGCAGAACTGGAAGGAGTAGAACAAGCAGTATGAGGAGGAACACTAGCTGCGGTGCGACGAGCAGTAGCAGTAGGAGGAGGAACCCAATCATCTGCCATGTGAGCTGGAATGACCCATCGCTCATGCACGTGAGTGCGGGCAATGGGAAATGAAGCGACACTCTCGATAAAAGCCTGAAGAAAGGGGGCATGAGGAAAGGCCCACTTGTGCTAAAAACTAGCGAGGCGGATCTCGTGCCATAGAAAATGAGGAACATTTATCTTCCCCTTTGGGGATGCATAGACGCGATGCATGAGATTAATGCAATAGCTACTGCAAGACCCTTTGTCACCCATCTTGGGATAGATGGTGCGGATGACGCACTGATAGATGATGTAGAAAGGGGAGCACCAAATGGAGACTTGGTTCAAACCCTTTTGTTTCTCCCTGTTAGACAAAGTTTCTATCGCTTTGAGAAGATCCGCACAGACATCAATGCCCTTGGGCCTATGGTTGGGGTCATCCTTGTGGATTTTGAAATCGGTGTTAGGAAACCCAAGTGCAGTAACAAATTGAGAATAAGATGCAGTGAGCACGGTGTCGGAGGTCATCCAAGTGACAGTGTTATATGGACCAAAATAACATGTGGCATAGAATTGATGAATGGCAGCTTGGTTAAAGTCATGTTGAAATGCAAATGGAGCAGCAAGATTAGATGACTCAATGAGCTCAATAGCCCCCGGATATTTATCCGGATGAGTGCGAATATGCTCTAAGTCAATGCATACATGGAGAGGCAGCCCTTTAGGAATGATGATAGTGGTAAAGATGTCAGCTTGTACATCAGTGCAAAAATGATTGTCCTGAGAGTCACTAACAACTGTAAACTGATCAACATCACGACGCAACTTAAGATAAGATGCGATGGGAACCTTGTTGAACCGCTTAACGTGGCGGCCGAGTGGTAAGGGAGGTTCAAGAGAGATATGACGAGCAACACCGTGAGGTTGCACTGGAGGAGGAGGAGGCTTGAAGGTGGGCCTACGAGTTCCCGACTTGGGTGCGGAGGTGCAAACAGCAACAAACGCGGGTTGTTCCAAATCATCCAGTTCATCCTCATAGTCGGATCCCTCCGAGGAGGAGTTGCTAGAAGAGCTGTGAGGACGGGCGGCACGCTTCCAAGGACGAGCCCGCTCCTGTGAGTCATCGGAGCCACCACGACGAGACATGGGAGACGGCCCACCGGTGACTTGCTTGCGTGCGGAGTGGTTGGTCTTGGGCATCACGACCTAGGGGAGGAGGAAGACCCAAATCAACAACCCCACCATAGATCGAAGAATCGATGCACGAGGGGAGAAGTGATAGGTGCTACCTTGGAGTGAAGAATCCCGGAGGGAGACGACGACCGGAGCTAATCAGTCAGCGGGCCGAGTGGCCACGACAAGTGGCATGACAACGGCGAGGAGCTCGAGCGGGAACAGGGGCGACCCAAGTGGCCACGGCGAGTGGCATGGCAACTGCGAGGGACCCGAGCGGTGAGCGGCTACGGCAAGGGGCTCGGGCGGCGTGCGGCCGCGACGAGGAGCCGCAAGACAGGGGCGGCAGCAGTGGGGAACAGAGGAGAGGGGGCGAATGGATTAGGGTAACTGACCCGAAAACCCACCCCACGCTATATATAGGTGCCTGAGAAATCGCCCGGACGACCGGAGATCTATGGACGCCCGGTGCCTGGCCAGGAAAGGAATGAACGGACGTCTAGATAGGCTGGACGACCGGGCTGAGGTCAACAGAAAGATTTTTATGGACGACCGGAGTGTGACGGACGTCCGGTGTCGTAGAAACGTCCGGACGACCGGGAATCCACGGACGTCCGACGCCTGGGCTAGGAAAAGATACCAGAAAGTATTTTACAGTGCGCCTGTGCCAGGAAGCATATAAATTTTTTGAGAGGAGTAGGGTGCAATTGTTTGTGCTACTAATCATGATGAGGAGATGATGATTACCGTACATAGTAAGAATTTCTGTTAAGCAACTAGTATCCTATGCCAACAATAGTAAAACATATACCGCTCATATATTGTTCTAATGACAAGAGTGGTGGCTACTGCCACCATGTATGAGTATACGTGACATGGCATGGAAAGATTGGAACTTTGAGTGCATAATCACTACTCCATCATGGAAAGCACCATAGTTAGATGTCATGGTAGCTTTGAGAGTGTTTGTTCTTTTTATGCATTTCATAGGGTGAGGATACTCACGAGTTGAGTGTCTCCCCCTAAATATATGCCTACATCAAGACAAGACATTAATTTCATGCATGAATGGGTACTATATTTCACATAATATTGTCAAGCTCCAAGATACCAAGTTCACGCCTAAGTCTACAAAACCTTGCTTCATCCAATGGTTTGGTGAAAATATCTGCTAGTTGCAAATCTATACAAATGTGATCAATGTGAATATCACCCTTTTCTACATGATCTCTCAAGTGATACCTAATATCAATGTGCTTGGTGTGGGTATGATCCTTGGGGTTCTCAGCAATATTGATGGCACTTTCATTATCACATAGAAGAGGCACATGTCTATAGGTGATACCGTAATCCTTCAAAGTTTGCCTCATCCATAGTAATTGAGTTGCACAACTGGCGGTTGCAATATATTCAGCTTCTGCGGTAGAGAGGGCAATACAATTTTGTTTCTTCGAGGACCAACTTACCAAGGAGCGTCCAAGAAACTGACATGCACCGGAGGTGGACTTATGATCCACTTCCTCTCCAGCCCAATCCGCATTCGTGTACCCAATGAGATCAAACATAACATCCTTAGGGTACCATAGACCTAACTTTGGGGTGTGAACAAGGTATCTAAGAATATGCTTAACCGCCTTATGATGACTTTCCCTAGGGGAAGCTTGAAATCTAGCACACATGCATACACTAAACATGATGTATGGTCTAGATGCACAAAGATAAAGAAATGAACCAATCATAGAGCGGTATTTAGATGGATCGAAAGGGATACGGTTTGTGTCTTCAGTGAGTGCAATTTTAGTTGGCATGGGTGTCTTACATGGACTAGCATCGGACATACCGAACTTCTCTAGGATATCCTTGAGGTATTTTGCTTGAGACAAGAAAATTCCTTCTTGAAATTGTTGAGTTTGAAATCCGAGGAAGAACTTCAAATCCGCATTGAGTGACATTTCAAAATTCTTGGTCATTGAAGCCGCAAACTTCTTGCACAATGAATATTTAGGAGAACCAAAAATGATATCATCTACATAGATTCGACATAAGATCAAATCACCCTTGTCCCACTTGGTAAAAAGAGTGGGATCGATCACCCCTCTCACAAAACCATCATCGAGTAAAAACTTCTTTAAATGATCATACCAAGCACGAGGTGCTTGTTTGAGGCCATACAAAGCCTTATGAAGTTTGTGCACATAGTCTTTGTGATCGGGATCAACGAACCCAGGTGGTTGTGACACATATACTTCTTCTTGTAGAGGACCATTAAGGAAATCAGTCTTCACATCCATTTGATGTAATGTAAAGCCATTGAAAGCAGCACAAGCAAGTAAGATGCGAATGGATTCAAGACGGGCAACGGGGGCAAAGGTCTCACCAAAGTCCAAACCTTCAACTTGTGAGTACCCTTGTTCCACTAACCTTGCCTTGTTATGGATGATTACACCATTCTCATCTTGCTTGTTCTTGAAAATCCATTTTGTTCCAATCACGTTGTGCTCGGTAGGTGGCCTCTTGACTAATGACCACACTTGGTTGCGTTCAAAACTGTCAACTCTTCTTGCATAGCAACGAGCCAATCGTTGTCCATCAATGCATCTTGTACCTTGAGGGTCTCAACACTAGACACAAATGAGAAGTGAGCACAAAAGTTTGTCAAATGTTTACGAGTGACTCTACCTTCTGATATGCGGGTGAGAATTTTGTCAACATCAACACGACCGGCCACTTGAGGCATGATGGAGGTAAGGGTTTCACGAGGTTCAACTTCATGTCCATCATCCACATCCTCAACATATGGATCATTAATGTGTGGTGGAAGATCTTCTTGTTCATATTGCATTTGTTGAGGTTCATCATCAATGATTGGACTTTCTTGTTCTTGCCCTTGATGATGATCTTGTTCTTGAAGATTATCATGAAGAGGAACTTGATCACCTTCTTGTACTTGGACTAAGGGCATCGGTTGAACAATAGGAGTTTGTGGTGGTATGGGTGTTGAAGTAGTTTGATGATGTGTGAAACTTCCATCTTCTTCATCATCATCATGAGGTTCTTGTTCCATAGGAAGAAGATCACCAACTCCCATGGTCAAAATGTCTTGAGAGAAATCTTCTTCACCTACATCACTTAGATCAACTTGCTCCCCATGGGAGCCATTAAATTCATCAAACACCATGTCACAAGTTTCTACAACACATCCACTGGATTTGTTGTAGACTCTATAGGCGTGAGAGTTTGATCCATAGCCAACAAATATGCCCTCAATTGTTTTGGATTGAAATTTTCCTAACCGTTCTCTTTTGTCGACGATGAAACATTTGCACCTAAATACACAAAAGTACTTGACATTTGGCTTGTTCCCAGTTAGGAGCTCATATGGAGTCTTTTCCAATATAGTGCGGAGGAAGAGCCGATTTGATGCATGGCATGCAGTGTTGACAGCTTCGGCCCAAAAACTATGTGGTGACTTGTATTCATCCGACATGGACCTTGCCATCTCTACAAGTGTACGGTTCTTCCTTTCGGCTACAACATTTTGCCGAGGAGTGTATGGAGCTGAACATTGATGCTCAATCCCTTCATCAATAAGGAATTATTCCAAGGTATAGTTCTTGAACATAGAGCCATTGTCACTTCTTATTGCCAAGATTTCTTTGTCAAACTTGCCTTGTGCTTGCTTGGCAAAATCAATGAAGGTGATCTTCGTCTCGTCCTTGGACTTGAGGAAAAACACCCATGTATATCTTGAGTAATCATCAACAATGACAAGTCCATACTTTTTGCCACCAAGACTATCCCATGAAGGAGGTCCAAAAAGATACACATGAAGGAGCTCCAGGGGCCTTGAAGTAGATACTATGTTCTTGGGTGGGTGCTTTGATTGATGTTGCTTCCCGGCTACGCATGCACTACACACACAATCTTTCTCAAAAGAAACATTGGTTAGTCCAAGGATGTGATTCCCCTTTAAGAGACCTTGAAGATTTCTCATGCCGACATGGGCTAGCCGGCGATGCCATAGCCACCCCTTGTCGGCCTTGGCCATTAGACAAGTTGCACGGAATGTTCTCTCTTTCGAGAAATCAACCGTGTAAAGGTTGCCATCCAACTCTCCAACAAAGGCCACTTCGAGAGTATCTCTCTTAAAGACTTTCACATCCGTTAGTCCAAAGGGTGTATCATAACCAACAGAAGCCAATTGGCGAACAAAAAGCAAATGGTATTTAAGGGATTGGACAAGCATGGCATTTGCAAGAGACATGTCATTTGTGATAGCCACCTTGCCCAACCCGAGTACCTGTCCTTTTGAACCTCCACCAAACATAATGCTCATGAATGGTTGAATAGATTCCATGATATCGTAGAGCAATTTGCTATCTCCGGTCATATGATTGGTACATCCACTATCAATCACCCATTTTACTCCACCGGAGAAGGAAACCTACACACAATTATGACTTGGTTAGAGGCACCCATTTTGCAATGGGACCTCTCAAGTTAGTCACAAGGGTCTTAGGGACCCAAATAGCATAGAATCGGAATGCATTTCGAGGACCAACAGATTTTGCATAAACTTCTCCATCCTTAGTCTTACGAAGTACATAGGATGGATGCATGAACTCTTTTGGCTTGTTGAGAGTGGGCATGCCCCTTGTGGCCTTCCCACTAACAACCTTACCTTTCTCCTTGTGCCCTTCTCGTACAAATGTTTCCTTTAGAGGGGTTGTGCACTTTTGAGAGGACATCTTCTTCTTGCTTGTGCTTGGGTCAAACCCGAGTCCCTCTTTGGCAAACACCTCATTGTGTTGGCTCAATATCTCATTAAGGTTCTTTTGCCCTTGAGCACATGTCATGATACCTTTCTCGATTTGAGCCTTGAGAAAGCGATTTTCCTCAAGAATAGATGCTAGATCACTACTAGAGTTAGTAGTACATGTTGGGGAATGTAGTAATTTCAAAAAATTTCCTACACACACGCAAGATCATGGTGATGCATAGCAACGAGAGGGGAGAGTGTTGTCTACGTACTCCCGTAGACCAAAAGCAGAAGCGTTAGCACAACGCGGTTGATGTAGTCGTACGTCTTCATGATCCGACCGATCAAGTACCGAATGTACGTCACCTCCGAGTTCAGCACACGTACAACCCGATGATGTCTCTCGAACTCCGATCCAGCCGAGTGTTGAGGGAGAGTTTCATCAGCACGACGGCGTGGTGACGATGTTGATGTTCTACCAACGCTGGGCTTCGCCTAAGCACCGCTACAGTATTATCGAGGTGGACTATGGTGGAGGGGGGCACCACACACGGCTAAGAGATCAATGATTAATTGTTGTGTCTATGGGGTGCCCCTGCCCCCGTATATAAAGGAGCAAGGGGGGAGGTGCGGCCGGCCAGGAGAGGCACGCTAGGAGGAGTCCTACTCCCACCGGGAGTAGGACTCCCTCCCTTCCTTGTTGGAGTAGGAGAGGAGAGGGAAGGAGAGAGAGTGGGAAAGGAAAGGAGGGGCG
>NC_041383.1:66916287-66940281 GCF_002162155.2 Triticum dicoccoides
CGCCCCACCTCCTTGTTCAATCCGGACTTGGGGGGGGGGGGAGGGGCACGTGGCTGCCCCTTGGCCGCCTCTCCTCTTCCACCATTTGGGCCCATGAGGCCCATTAACCTCCGGGGGGGTTCCGGTAACCCCCCGGTACTCCAGTATATATCCGATAACCCCTAAAACCATTCCGGTGTCCGAATATAGTCGTCCAATATATCAATCTTCATGTCTCGACCATTTCGGGACTCCTCGTCATGTCCGTGATCACATCCGGGACTCCGAACAACCTTCAATACATCAAAACATATAAACTCATAATATAACTGTCATCGTAACGTTAAGCATGCGGACCCCTACGGGTTCAAGAACTATGTAGACATGACTGAGACACGTTTCCGGTCAATAACCAATAGCGGAACCTGGATGCTCATATTGGCTCCCACATATTCTACGAAGATCTTTATCGGTCAGACCGCATAACAACATACGTTGTTCCCTTTGTCATCGGTATGTTACTTGCCCGAGATTCGATCGTCGGTATCTCAATACCTAGTTCAATCTCGTTACCGGTAAGTCTCTTTACTCGTTCCATAATACATCATCTCGCAACTAACTCATTAGTTGCAATGCTTGCAATGCTTAAGTGATGTGCATTACCGAGAGGGCCCAGAGATACCTCTCCAACAATCGGAGTGACAAATCCTAATCTCGAAATACGCCAACCCAACATGTAGCTTCGGAGACCCCTGTAGAGCACCTTTATAATCACCCAGTTACGTTGTGATGTTTGGTAGCACACAAAGTGTTCCTCCGGTAAACGGGAGTTGCATAATCTCATAGTCATAGGAACATGTATAAGTCATGAAGAAAGCAATAGCAATATACTAAACGATCGGGTGCTATGCTAACGGAATGGGTCAAGTCAATCACATCATTCTCCTAATGATGTGATCCCGTTGATCAAATGACAACTCATGTCTATGGTTTGGAAACATAACCATCTTTGATTAACGAGCTAGTCAAGTAGAGGCATACTAGTGACACTCTGTTTGTCTATGTATTCACACATGTATTATGTTTCCGGTTAATACAATTCTAGCATGAATAATAAACATTTATCATGTTATAAGGAAATAAATAATAACTTTATTATTGCCTCTAGGGCATATTTGCTTCAGTCTCCCACTTGCACTAGAGTCAATAATCTAGATTACACAGTAATGATTCTAACACCCATGGAGCCTTGGTGCTGATCATGTTTTGCTCGTGGAAGAGGCTTAGTCAACGGGTCTGCAACATTCAGATCCGTATGTATCTTGCAAATTTCTATGTCTCCCACCTGGACTAGATCCCGAATGGAATTGAAGTGTCTCTTGATGTGCTTGGTTCTCTTGTGAAATCTGGATTCCTTCGCTAAGGCAATTGCTCCAGTATTGTCAAAAAAGATTTTCATTGGACCCGATGCACTAGGTATGACACCTAGATCGGATATGAACTCCTTCATCCAGACTCCTTCATTTGCTGCTTCTGAAGCAGCTACGTACTCCGCTTCACATGTAGATCCCGCCACGACGCTTTGTTTAGAACTGCACCAACTGACATCTCCACCGTTCAATGTAAACACGTATCCGGTTTGCGATTTAGAATCGTCCGGATCAGTGTCAAAGCTTGCATCAACGTAACCATTTACGATGAGTTCTTTTTCACCTCCATAAATGAGAAACATATCCTTAGTCCTTTTTAGGTTCTTCAGGATGTTCTTGACCACTGTCCAGTGATCCACTCCTGGATTACTTTGGTACCTCCCTGCTAGACTTATAGCAAGGCACACATCAGGTCTGGTACGCAACATTGCATACATGATAGAGCCTAAGGCTGAAGTATAGGGAACATCTTTCATTTTCTCTCTATCTTCTGCAGTGGTCGGGCATTGAGTCTTACTCAACTTCACACCTTGTAACACAGGCAAGAACCCTTTCTTTGCTTAATCCATTTTGAACTTCTTCAAAACTTTGTCAAGGTATGTGCTTTGTGAAAGTCCAATTAAGTGTCTCGATCTATCTCTATAGATCTTAATGCCCAATATGTAAGCAGCTTCACCGAGGTCTTTCATTGAAAAACTCTTATTCAAGTATCCCTTTATGCTATCCAGAAATTCTATATCATTTCCAATCAGTAATATGTCATCTACATATAATATCAGAAATGCTACAGAGCTCCCACTCACTTTCTTGTAAATACAGGCTTCTCCAAAAGTCTGTACAAAACCAAATGCTTTGATCACACTATCAAAGCGTTTGTTCCAACTCCGAGAGGCTTGCACCAGTCCATAAATGGATCGCTAGAGCTTGCACACTTTGTTAGCTCCCTTTGGATTGACAAAACCTTCCGGTTGCACCATATACAACTCTTCTTCCAGAAATCCATTCAGGAATGCAGTTTTGACATCCATTTGCCAAATTTCATAATCATAAAATGAGGCAATTGCTAACATGATTCGGACAGACTTAAGCATCGCTACGGGTGAGAAGGTCTCATCGTAGTCAATCCCTTGAACTTGTCAAAATCTTTCACAACAAGTCGAGCTTTGTAGACAGTAACATTACGTCAACTTCAGTCTTCTTCTTGAAGATCCATTTATTCTCAATTGCTTGCCGATCATCAGGCAAGTCAACCAAAGTCCACACTTTGTTCTCATACATGGATCCCATCTCAGATTTCATGGCCTCAAGCCATTTTGTGGAATCCGGGCTCACCATCGCTTCTTCATAGTTCGTAGGTTCATCATGATCTAGTAGCATGACTTCCAGAACAGGATTACCGTACCACTCTTGTGCGGATCTTATTCTGTTTGACCTATGAGGTTCAGTAACAACTTGCTCTGAAGTTCCATGATCATCATCATTAACTTCCTCACTAATTGGTGTAGATGTCACAAGAACCGATTTCTGTGATGAACTACTTTCCAATAAGGGAGCAGGTACAGTTACCTCATCAAGTTCTATTTTCCTCCCACTCACTTCTTTCGAGAGAAACTCCTTCTCTAGAAAGGATCCATTTTTAGCAACGAATGTCTTGCCTTCGGATCTGTGATAGAAGGTGTACCCAACAGTCTCCTTTGGGTATCCTATGAAGACACATTTCTCCGATTTGGGTTCGAGCTTATCAAGTTGAAGCTTTTTCACATAAGCATCGCAACCCCAAACTTTAAGAAACGACAACTTTGGTCTCTTGCCAAACCATAGTTCATAAGGCATCGTTTCAACGGATTTCTATGGTGCCCTATTTAACGTGAATGCGGCCGTTTCTAAAGCATAACCCCAAAACGATAGCGGTAAATCAGTAAGAGACATCATAGATCGCACCATATCTAGTAAAGTACGATTACGATGTTCGGACACACCATTACGCTGTGGTGTTCCGGGTGGCGTGAGTTGCGAAACTATTCCGCATTGTTTCAAATGTAGACCAAACTAGTAACTCAAATATTCTCCTCCACGATCAGATCGTGGAAACTTTATTTTCTTGTTATGATGATTTTCAACTTCACTATGAAATTCTTTGAACTTTTCAAATGTTTTAGACTTATGTTTCATTAAGTAGATATACCCATATCTGCTTAAATCATCTGTGAAGGTGAGAAAATAACGATATCCACCACGCGCCTCAACATTCATTGGACCACATACATCTGTATGTATGATTTCCAACAAATCTGTTGCTCTCTCCATAGTTTCAGAGAACGGTGTTTTAGTCATCTTGCCCATGAGGCACGGTTCGCAAGTACCAAGTGATTCATAATCAAGTGGTTCCAAAAGTCCATCAGTATGGAGTTTCTTCATGCACTTTACACCGATATGACCTAAATGGCAGTGCCACAAATAAGTTGCACTATCATTATCAACTCTGCATCTTTTGGCTTCAACATTATGAATATGTGTATCACTACTATCGACATTCATAAAAAATAGACCACTCTTCAAGGGTGCATGACCATAAAAGATATTACTCATATAAATAGAACAACCATTATTCTCTGATTTAAATGAATAACCGTCTCACATTAAACAAGATCCAGATATAATGTTCATCCTCAACGCTGGCACCAAATAACAATTATTTAGGTCTAATACTAATCCCGAAGGTAGATGTAGAGGTAGTGTGCCGACCGCGATCACATCAACTTTGGAACCATTTCCCACGCGCATCGTCACCTCGTCCTTTGCCAGTGTTTGCTTAATCCGTAGTCGATGTTTCGAGTTGAAAATATTAGCAACATAACCAGTATCAAATACCCAGGTGCTACTGCAAGCTCTAGTAAGGTACACATCAATAACATGTATATCATATATACCTTTGTTCACCTTGCCATCTTTCTTATCCGCCAAATACTTGGGGCAGTTCCGCTTCCAGTGACCAGTCTGCTTGCAATAGAAGCACTTAGTTTCAGGCTTAGGTCCAGACTTGGGTTTCTTCTCCTGAGCAGCAACTTGCTTGCTGTTCTTTTTGAAGTTCCCCTTATTCTTCCCTTTGCCCTTTTTCTTGAAACTAGTGGTCTTGTTGACCATCAACACTTGATGCTCCTTCTTGATTTCTACCTCTGCAGCTTTTAGTATTGCGAAGAGCTTGGGAATCGTCTTATCCATCCCTTGCATGTTATAGTTCATCACGAAGCTCTTGTAGCTTGGTGGCAGTGATTGAAGAATTCTATCAATGACGCTATCATCCGAAAGATTAACTCCCAGTTGAATCAAGTGACTATTATACCCAGACATTTTGAGTATATGCTCATTGACAGAACTATTCTCCCCCATCTTGCAGCTGTAGAACTTATTGGAGACTTCATATCTCTCAATCCGGCAATTTGCCTGAAATATTAACTTCAACTCCTGGAACATCTCATATGCTCCATGACATTCAAAATGTCGTTGAAGTCCCGGTTCTAAGCCGTAAAGCATGGCACACTAAACTATCGAGTAGTCATCAGCTTTGCTTTGCCAGACATTCACAACATCTGGTGTTGCTCCTGCAGCAGGTCTGGCACCCAGCGGTGCTTCCATGATGTAATTCTTCTGTGCAGCAATGAGGATAATCCTCAAGTTACGGACCCAGTCTGTGTAATTGCTACCATCATCTTTCAACTTTGCTTTCTCAAGGAACGCATTAGAATTCAACGGAACAACAACATGGGCCATCTATCTACAATCAACATAGACAAGCAAGACACTATCATGTACTAAGTTCATGATAAATTTAAGTTCAATTTAATAATATTACTTAAGAACTCCCACTTAGATAGACATCCCTCTAATCCTCTAAGTGATCACATGATCCAAATCAACTAAACCATAACCGATCATCACGTGAAATGATTTAGTTTTCAACGGTGAACATCATTATGTTGATCATATCTACTATATGATTCACGCTCGACCTTTCGGTCTCAGTGTTCCGAGGCCATATCTGCATATGCTAGGCTCGTCAAGTTTAACCCGAGTATTCTGCGTGTGCAAAAACTGGCTTGCACCCGTTGTAGATGGACGTAGAGCTTATCACACCCGATCATCACGTGGTGTCTGGGCACGATGAAATTTGGCAACGGTGCATACTCAGGGAGAACACTTTTATCTTGAAATTTAGTGAGAGATCATCTTATAATGCTACCGTCAATCAAAGCAAGATAAGATGCATAAAAGATAAACATCACATGCAATCAATATAAGTGATATGATATGGCCATCATCATCTTGTGCTTGTGATCTCCATCTCCGAAGCACCGTCATGATCACCATCGTCACCGGCGCGACACCTTGATCTCCATCATAGCATCGTTGTCGTCTCACCAATCTTATGCTTCAACGACTATCGCTACCGCTTAGTGATAAAGTAAAGCATTACAGGGCGATTGCATTGCATACAATAAAGCGATAAAGTAAAGCATTATGGCTCCTGCCAGTTGCCGATAACTCGATTACAAAACATGATCATCTCATACAATAAAATTTAGCATCATGTCTTGACCTTATCACATCACAACATGCCCTGCAAAAACAAGTTAGACGTCCTCTACTTTGTTGTTGCAAATTTTACGTGGCTGCTACGGGCTGAGCAAGAACCGTTCTTACCCACTACAATAAATATGTCAACTTATGACCTTCTGTCAGTGACCCTGGAAGAATTGGTCATAGATTTATGACCATTTGAGACCAATTGGTCAAAAGCTGTTCGAGGGGCTCCAAACCCTAAACCATTGCGACCATTTTGGTCAGAAAGGTCATAATTTCCTTACATGAAATGGTCATAAAGCTAACAGCGCTAGTCCGCTGCCTTATTTCTAGTTGTTAACGACCAATATAGATGGTCATAGCCTTGTAAATTGTGGTGGGTTGCTATGACTAGGCGCCACCTCATCAGTTTTGCCTATGTGTCATGTCCATGTGGCAGTTTTTGCCCTAGGTTGTGAAGCAACCTATATTTCTGTCATTCCCAAAATTCCCAAAAAATCTCATAAATTCTTTGAGTCATATCTTCGTCAAATATGTAAAAACCTTCCTTGCCTAGTTCAAAAATAATTCAAAAATATTCATTTTCCTATTCTGTTCAGAGTAACAGTTTGTGAAGGAAGTACCACTTTGGCATGTCCAAATAGTATCCATTTTCTACAGTGCTTTCCTATGCCCAAATAACCATCCTCCACCAAATGCCAGCTCAATCCATTCATTATTTTGAGCCAAGCTTCAACATTCGTATTTATGTCCAGTGTGGTGGTTTGCAAAGCAAGTACCACCTAGGCTCCTCCTTTTGAGCTGAAAATTTGTGAAAACGGTCTTCTTAGTAACTGATCATCCTCAGCCAAAATTCACGCCCATTAGCCATGTACATTTCCCGTACCGCTAATCAAACACTTGGCTGCTAATTCATGTTTGAGCATCGATTGGTCTCCTCGTGAGAATCTTATGTTGTAATTTTCTTCCTAGCACCAACCTGGGGAGTGCCCAACCCACTAGACACGCCTAGGCTGCCCAAAACACATGGCAACACCACGGTCACGCGGTGACCACATGGCGGGCATGCGAGTTTACGCGCTCTAGAGTTGGGGCCCTCGGCCACCGCCCAAACCTCGACGTATCGCCACCAAACCATGTATTTATGATTAAATAGGTCCTTATGTAACTAGAAATTATTTTTGGAAAAAATAAATAGCAAACTATGAGGCAGCTGCAGTTCAAATTTGACCCGCTTCCAACTGAATCGGCAGAAATTTGTCTTTTTCACGAGAGGTGGATCAAATTTTTTTACACCAGACCATTTTTTCAATTGTGCATTAAATATGGCCTAGTATTTTATAAAAATGATTTGGTCCAATTTTGCAACAATTATTTGGTAGTTCCTTCACAAAAAAACCTCCTTTCGGGCACTCGAAAAATGGAAAATGGTTTTTTCGTCCAACGAAAATGAAAACTTCCTTAGGCAACATTGTTTGCTATTCCAATATGCACCCTTGTGCAAAATATGAGATCATTTGAACAAACTATGCCATGAATGTGGCCATAAGATTGATCATTTGGCTTGAAAGCCATGAATCTTCACACTTGATAGCTCATTTCTGAGAACACTTTTTTAAAATAATTTCCGTATTACAAGTTTATTATTTTTCCTGGAAACTTGGTCACATATAATGGCACAATGCGAAGGTTTTCCAATTTTTTGATTTTTTTTGAATTTTTTATGCCCGTTTCAAAATGCAGTGAAAACGGCGGGCTTGACCGTTCCTAGCTAGTGGTTGAATCTTGGATTTTTTTTGGTGTTTCTATGATTAAATAGGTACTTATGTACCTATAAATGATTTTTGGAAAAAATAAAGAGCAAACTATGAGGCAGCTATAGTTCAAATTTGACCCGTTTCCAGCTGAATCGACGGCAATTTGTCTTTTTCATCAGAGGTAGATCAAAACTTTTTTCACCCAACCATTTTGTCAATTGTGCATTATATATGGCCTAGTATTTTATAAAATTGATTTGGTGCAATTTTGCAACAATTATTTGGTAGTTCCTTCACAAAAAAACCTCCTTTTGGGCACTCGAAAAATGAAAAATGAATTTTCCGTGCAAAGAAAATGAAAAGTTCCTTAGGCAACATTGTTTGTCATTCCAAGATGCACCCTTGTGCATGATATGAGGTCATTTGAACAAACTATGCCATGACTGTGGCCATAAGATTGATCATTTGGCTTGAAATCCATGAATCTTCACACATGATAGCTCATTTATGAGAACACTTTTTTAAAATAATTACCGCATTACAAGTTTATTATTTTTCCTGGAAACTTGGTCACATATAATGACACAATGCGAAGGTTTTCCAATTTTTTGAATTTTTTTGATTTTTTTATGCCCGTTTCAAAATGCTGTCAAAACGGCAGGCTTGACCGTTCCTAGCTAGTGGTTGAATCTTGGAATTTTTTTGATGTTTCTATGATTAAATAGATACTTATTTACCTAGAAATGTTTTTTGGAAAAAATAAAGAGATAACTACGAGGGAGCTGCAGTTCAAATTTGACCCGCTTCCAGCTGAATCGGCGGGAATTTGTCTTTTTCATGAGAGGTGGATCAAAACTTTTTACACCCAACCATTTGGTCAACTATGGTTTAAATATGTCCTAGTATTTTAGAAAATTGATTTGGTACAATTTTGAAACAATTTTTTGGTAGGCCCTTCACAAAAAAACTCATTTTGGGCACTCAAATAATGATTAAAAATAGCTACAAAGATAAAAAATTGCATGCAAACTGGCTATCATCCGTAAAATATGGTCTAAATTGATAGAAAATTTTAGTTGTGCCATTTTGCAAAATACTTTTGATAGCTACTTCACAAAACCCTTCTAGTTTTAGTACTTAGAAACTATTCTAAATCATAATTTTTCTGAACCAATCAGAGCTCTTCACACGGATCACCCCCCCTTAGCCGATCTGGACCGTCCACATCCGACGGATCCAACGTCTCTCACTCCCCCTCTCAACCCAACCCAACCCAAACCCTAGCAGCCCCCTCTCCCACATCGTCGCCGCCACCCACCCCGATCCCATCCCTCCCCTCGTCTCCCTCCCAAGCCCAACCACTTCCTCTGCCCTCTTCCTCGATCCCGTGGCCGCCGCCTCCCCTCATCTCCACCGGCACTGGGCTTCCCCGCCGACGACCTCACTGCCCTTCTCCCGCACCGCTGCCGCCCCCACCCTCGCGCGTCGACGAACGGACCAATCCCAAATCCTCGAACCCTACCCGCTGCCCCGTCCCTCCGACCTGGATCCCCCTCCATGCGGCCGCACGACGGAGAGGACGACGGCGCCAGCGCCGGCGACCGCGATGAGCGCCTCTTCGCGGGCGTGCGCTTCGCGCTCGTTGGCTTCGACCCCGCCTCCGAGTCCCAGGTGCACCCGCCCGCCCGCCTCGACGTGGTTCCTGCTGCCACGTCCCCCTTTTCATTTCGGTTCCGTGCTGGTTTGGCCCGATTCGGCCCGTCTCATCATGTGAGGTCCCTGCGTCTGGCAGTACCAGTCCGAGATGGTGCAGTGCGGCGGCGCCGATGCCGGCGGGCACGGCGCGGCTGGGTGCACCCACGTCGTCGTCTTCGGCCTCGTCTACGTGAGTTCCCACTTCCTCTGCTCTTCCGGGGGATTTCGTTGGGGGGCATTTCTCGTTGACTTGGTTCAGTGGTGTTTGTTCTTCAACTGAAATGCGTGCAGGATGATCCAGTGTGCGTGGCGGCGCGGGAGGGCGGGAAGAAGGTCGTAAGTGAGCTGTGGGTGGACGATAGCCTGGATGCCGGAGTGATTGCCGATGCCGATTGGGTCAATTCTGCTACTGTACTAACTTTACCTGAACTAAGATGTGTGTTCTGAATAAGTTCACCAAGCCATTGTCTTAATTGAATAAGTTGCGCTACCAATCTCTGGGTGTGCATCCATCTCTGCTGCTCTCTTCGATTTCGGGAATAGATGCTAGTTTGTTTTACTCTGTACACTCCGGATGTCTAATATGCATCGTGGAGAAGGACTATTGCTATGTTTTATAGGAAATAGTGTGCATGCTACTAATTGCAGTGCCGTTTAGCAATTTTGTATCTCTTCTCGTCGGAGCAATTTGCACGTTCTGCTTGCATCGCTTGCTCCTTGCTGGTTCAGGTCTCATCAAATAAAAAGAGAAGTCAGCAGTGTTGTCTCTATGTACCATGCCAGCCAAGCTTACAATCTATTTTTAAGACTAATATAACAGGGAGGCTAAGATTAAAATATGTATCATCGTCTTTCTCTTTGAGTAGAACTAAACTAGGACTTGGTATTTGCATCTCAACTATATTGTAGTGTACCCAATGTGGCTTGCTCTGCTTTGAGTTGGTTCGAATTTGAATGGTTGGCCGTGTGTAGGTGTGATCTGAATTCTAAATGGGTCTTTTGGCAGGTACGTGGAGACCGGGAGCGCCAAGGCGCACCTCACGGACGCGAACGTTGATCATGGTGTACCAGCTTTGCAAGGGCGTTGCTTTTTGCCACGGACGCAGTGTCTGGCACCATGACCTCGAGCTACACAACCTGCAAATTGGTGAATGGGTTGGTATCCTCTGGTTTGATCCCAGAAAGAGGAAGTGTTCTCTTCTCTTTATGAACCAAAGGCACTTTATTCTCTCATGGATGGATGGGACTCCATCAATTTAGTATCAGTTTAGGTGTTAGTATGCTGTTGATGCTTGTGTTGATGCCATCCTTTTTGTCTTGTCATGTGCTGATATTAACTGGCAGCATCAGCTCCCATGATTGCTTGCTTGCTTACTCTATAACCTGTACTGCTAAAACATGTTATCCATGTTTGCTTTATTGCTTGATTGCTCCCATGATTGCTTGATTGATTGATTGCTTGCTTGCGTACTCTATAGTCCATGATGCTGTATCATTTGCAAATACTCCTGGACATCAGCTCCCATGATGTTGCATTAGTTATAATCTGTACTGCTAAAAGAGGAGTATAAACTGGAGTAATTTTTTCAGCCATTATCTTTGTTTTCTTTTGGGCGGATGCTCTCCACTAGAGTACGACTGGGGTACTGCATCTCTTTTTGCATTCCTTTTTCAGTCAGTGCTTGAACATTTTTATAAAAGATGAATTGGAATACTCCTGGACAGCAGTACATGGAGTATAGCTGTAACTTCTTGCAGTATAGCTGTAGCAGTCCAAGTAGTTTTGCATCAGTAGCATTAGGAGTAACTTCTTGCAGAAACTCTTTGACACAAATATTGTCATGCATCAGTAGCATGTTTGCTTGTTGCGGAGCAGCAATTAATTAGTTGTAATGTTTTTCTTGTCTAAGGAACATGTCGAGCTGCTTTCCAACCCTGTGGAATGTTGCAATAAAATATTCTCTGATGTCCTTGCTTTTTCAGCTTTGCAATCTTATTCTGGAAAATTATTTCTATCTGAAATTCTTAGTTTTAGAATATCTATTCAAATTTATTAATTCCCTGCTATTCTCTTTTTCATGTGCAGTGCTACTGTTATGTGTGTGATGCTCCAGCTCCATGCAAGCATTGGGGCAAAGGGCTCTGTCAATCAGGTCTCCAGGTAAGCATTTCGTTTCCGCTCCGTCCCCCATCCGCCTCTGTCTGTTCGTTCAAACTGGTGGTGCTGCGAGATGGGTTTGCTTGTGGATTCTTGTTTTGGTAGTAGTTTGCTTTGCTATGAGTAAAATGCGGGTACTTTGCTTGCCATGTCTGGTTCTTGTTTTGGAAGTAGTTTGCTTTGCTTATCCAGTAGTACCAGTCAATTGGCCAGCCTGGAGCAGCTTGCTGTTGTACATGATGGTGTTAACTGTGAAAATGCCAAGTTGTTCTTGCGTGAATGCATTCTTTAAATGAGATGATGTGGTAGAGACATGCTACTTATTATAAACAAGATGGTGTTTACTGTATTGTCTTTCATGCATATTTGGTGTATTATCTTCTGACCTGCTGGTGTCATATGTATTGTACACATAGAAGGTGAACTATCTTCACTGAAATTCAAGAACTATCTTCACTGTTTTTCCCTGCTGCATTGCCTCACCCATTCTCCTTCTATCTTAGTCTTGATATAACTCTACAGTTTACTCGAATCTGTAGTTACTTTCAAAAGTATACGCAAAGTGTGTGTGTATCCAATGAGCAAATTTGTAGTAATTACTAAGTATACTGTGCTGGTGATGTTTTTTCGTTGCTGGGATCATTTGAACCTGGATGTCATGTGTTATGTGATCTGAGCCATATGGCATATTGTAAAAAATTTATGTATGATGTTTTTTCGTTGCTGGGATCATGTGAAGATGTACGTTTGAAATGCTGCTTTGAACACAAACTTGTATTCCTGTGTACATCCTGCTTTGATAGCAAAATTATGAAAATTTCTCAACAATATATATTGGTTAAATATCTGTTTTCCAATTTTCTATGCTTAAAGTTGTACTATGATGTTGTTGTGGAATTGTTTATTTTATTTAAAATAGCGAAAATAATAATAATTCTGCCAAAAGTTAAAAAAACAAAATGAAAAGGCCAGCAAAAACAAAATGGAAAGGCTAACAAAAAATAGAAATTTACTAGAAAAAGGAAAGGGCCCAGAAAAGAAAAAGGCCGTAAAATTTGGCTTGGCCCATTTAGTTGACCATGAAAAAAACACAAATAGGCTGAATTAATGGGCTCGGCCCATGTAAAACACCGAATCAGACCGGGCTGAATCTTGTGCCACGTCAGATCGCCACGCTGGATGCCTACGTGGCCTGGGGAGGTTGCTAGTGACCAAAACGCCACAGTAGGAATATTTTGGTCGTAAACGTCTTTGACCATTCCAGAAGAAAGGTCGCTATAGTCAGTTTACGACGACCAGCTTTTGACCTTATGTTTTTGGTCACAAAAAGGTCATAAATGGAAATTTGTGACCTTTTAGTGACTAATAGTGGTGGTCACAAGTTGACATATTTCTTGTAGTGACCTACGCATCAAAACCACAATGATAGTTTGTCAAGTTGGTGCTGTTTTAACCTTCGCAAGGACCGGGCGTAGGCACACTCGGTTCAACTAAAATTGGAGAAACTGACACCCGCCAGCCACCTGTGTGCAAAGCACGTCGGTAGAACCAGTCTCGCGTAAGCGTATGCGTAATGTCGGTCCGTGCCGCTTCATCCAACAATACCGCCGAACCAAAGTATGACATACTGGTAAGCAGTATGAATTATATCGCCCACAACTCACTTGTGTTCTACTCATGCATATATCAACGCATAAAACCTAGGCTCGGATGCCACTGTTAGGGAAAGTAGTAATTTCAAAAAAATTCCTACGCACACGCAAGATCATGGTGATGCATAGCAACGAGAGGGGAGAGTGTTGTCTACGTACCCTCGTAGACCAAAAGCGGAAGCGTTAGCACAACGCGGTTGATGTAGTCGTACGTCTTCATGATCCGACCGATCAAGTACCGAACGTACGACACCTCCAATTTCAGCACACGTTCAGCCCGATGACGTCCCTCAAACTCCGATCCAGCCGAGTGTTGAGGGAGAGTTTCGTCAGCACGATGGCGTGGTGATGATGTTGATGTTCTACCGACGCAGGGCTTCGCCTAAGCACCGCTACAGTATTATCGAGGTGGACTATGGTGGAGGGGGGCACCGCACACGGCTAAGAGATCAATGATCAATTGTTGTGTCTATGGGGTGCCCCCTGCCCCCGTCTATAAAGGAGCAAGGGGGAGGTGCGTCCGGCCAGGAGAGGCGTGCCAGGAGGAGTCCTACTCCCACCGGGAGTAGGACTCCCTCCCTTCCTTGTTGGAGTAGGAGAGGAGAGGTAAGGGGAGAGAGGGGGAAAGGAAAGGGGGGGCGCCGCCCCCCTCCTTGTCCAATTCGGACTTGGGGGGAGGGGCGCGTGGCTGCCCCTTGGCCGGCTCTCCTCTTCCACCATTTGGGCCCATGAGGCCCATTAACCTCCGGGGGGGGGGGGGTTTCCAGTAACCCCCTGATACTCCTGTATATATCCGATAACCCCCGGAACCATTCCGGTGTCCGAATATATTCGTCCAATATATCAATCTTCATGTCTCTACCATTTCGAGACTCCTCGTCATGTCCGTGATCACATCCGGGACTCCGAACAACCTTCGGTACATCAAAACATATAGACTCATAATATAACTGTCATCGTAACGTTAAGCGTGCGGACCGTACGGGTTCGAGAACTATGTAGACATGACCGAGACACGTTTCTGGTCAATAACCAATAGCGGAACCTTGATGCTCATATTGGCTCCCACATATTCTACGAAGATCTTTATCAGTCAGGCCGCATAACAACATACGTTGTTCCCTTTGTCATCGGTATGTTACTTGCCCGAGATTCGATCGTTGGTATCTCAATACCTAGTTCAATCTTGTTACCGGCAAGTCTCTTTACTCGTTCCGTAATACATCATCTCGCAACTAACTCATTAGTTTCAATGCTTGCAAGGCTTAAGTGATGTGCATTACCGAGAGGGCCCAGAGATACCTCTCCGACAATCAGAGTGACAAATCCTAATCTCGAAATACGCCAACCCAACATGTACCTTCGGAGACTCCTGTAGAGCACCTTTATAATCACCCAGTTACGTTGTGATGTTTCGTAGTACACAAAGTGTTCCTCCGGTAAACGGGAGTTGCATAATCTCATAGTCATAGGAACATGTATAAGTCATGAAGAAAGCAATAGCAATATACTAAACGATCGGGTGCTATGCTAACGAAATGGGTCAAGTCAATGACATCATTCTCCTAATGATGTGATCTCGTTGATCAAATGACAACTCATGTCTATGGTTAGGAAACATAACTATCTTCGATTAACGAGCTAGTCAAGTAGAGGCATACCAGTGACACTCTGTTTGTCTATGTATTCACACATGTATTATGTTTCCGGTTAATACAATTCTAGCATGAATAATAAACATTTATCATGATATAAGGAAATAAATAATAACTTTATTATTGCCTCTAGGGCATATTTCCTTCAGTACAATCATCAACATTGATAATAGGAGAAGAGTAAGCCTTGGATAGAGTTTCAAGATAAGTAAGTTTGAGCGTCTCAAAACTCTTTGTAAGAAGGGTGAGCTCTTCTTCCTTAGTCCCGAGGGACACGGATAGAAGCTCACAATCCTTAGAGAGAGAAGCATGATACTTCACAAGCTTACTTTTATCATTCATCAACTCCTCACAAGAGTCAATAGCCTTTTTCAAGGAGGCAAAATCTTTAGTATGAACATCAATGTTTGCACCAATTTTTAAGCATAGTTCATCATTTTGTGCTTCCTCATATTGGACTTTCCGCTCAAGGATTTCACATTTTTCCTTTTCCTGGGTGATGAGGGTTTTGAGTTCCTTAATGGTGATGGTGTGCTTACTCACCATCTCCATAAGCATACGAAACACAGTGAGCTTCTTTCCTTTGAGGGAGCACATGAACTTATTAAGTTTAGCAAGCATAGGATCATCTAGATCATCATCCTCATAACTATCCTCCGCATCAAGATACTCATCACTAGGAGTAGAAGGAGTGAAAAGAGGAGGATTTGATCGTGGAGTTACCTTGACCTTGTCAGGAGAACTTTGGTCCTCTCCATCTTCTACCATGGCCTTTGCCATTAGGCACTTGTGAGCGTTGCCCTTGTAGTCTTTCATGTAGTTGTAGGTGACCACACCACCACTCTTGTTTACTAACCTCAAAGTGTTTTGAGAGTCTTGAGCAACTCCGGCAACACCACTAACATCATCTGGATCGGATTCTTCTTGAGCAACAATTTCTTTCCCATCTCTCTTCTTGAGATTGGAGTTCAAAGGATTTGGCGACTTCTTCTTGGGAAAGGTCTTGGGAAACCTTGGTTTATCCTCTCTCTTCTCATAAGGGCACTCGTTGGAGAAGTGGTTGGTTTCTTCATAGTTATAGCATTTTCTTACTTTCTTCTTTTGAAATCTTCCCTTGAATTTCCCCGCGCTAAACTTCTTGACAAAGAGGGACATGTCTTCATATGAAGGGCCCTCATCGGATTCAATCACATCACCATTTTTATCATCATCATCTTCTTCTTCTTCTTCACTTTGCTCATCTTCACATACATGCTTGGCCTTCAATGCAAGATTGATCTTTGATGTTGGGGTGGCAAGATGTTTTGTGGCATTAGCCTTTGACTCTTCAAATAGTTGGAAGGTGGATATGATGTCATCTGTAGTCATTTCCTTGAAGGCATGGTGTTGTCTTATGTCCCACACCATTTGATGGTGATATGGGGCAAGAGCATGAAGCAACTTATCCACAAGGAATCGCTTAGTCATGTTAAATCCATCTTGTGTCTTGTCACACTCACACGACTCAATGTCAGCAGTGAGAGTCATGAGACGCTCAAGGAGTTGATTGGGGGTTTCACCTTTCACCATACAAAAGTTTTGCAATTGCCCCTTGGCAATTTCATATTGAGCACTCTAGAGGGTAGAGGTGCAGGTCTTGGATATTATAATACTTTCCCATGGTTCCTTGGCACTTGTGATGTGTATGAACGGTCTCCTTTGCTTTTCGTCCATACCTCTCCTTATACACATGATTGCAGTGTCATTGAGATTCTTGTCATAATATTCTCTTGGTGTAGGATTCTTTGGATCAACCACATGGTAACCATACTCCAAGATCTCCAGCATCTCACCGTTTCCATATCAAAGATGATCCTGCATAGCAACTCTCCACAAGGCAAAATTGGAAGTGGCATTAAGTAAAGGAGGTTTGCCTTGAGGATTATATCTCGGTTTCTCAACCTGAGGTCTTGCATAAAGCCAAGGAACACTGGAGTGTTCATTGCTAGGAGGTTGTTGACCAAGTGACAAAGCAGGCATAGTTGGCCTCGAAGCCGCACCACCCGAGAGTGGTGCAAGCACCATGGACAACGTGGCTAATCTCATTTGGACCAAGGCCTCAAGAGAATCATCATGCTCCTCTTTTTGCTTAGCAAGGGCCCATTCCAGATCCTCAGACGTAAAGGACTTGACTTCAGAAGAAGCCTCGCCTTTATCCCTTGGATCTGCAACAAGGGGAGTCCCATCGGGGTTCATCTCGCTCTAGGGCGGTTAAGCCACAAGAATAGAGCACGAGGCTCTAATACCAATTGAAAGGATTGAGATGTACCTAGAGGGGGGGGGGGTGAATAGGCACAATTACAAATTTTAATTATTACTTAGCAATTTTAGGCAATAATGCGGAATATGAAGGTGAGCATAACAATTGCAAGTGAGTACTAAGTACTAAGCAAGTAACACGAGCATATAAGTAAGAAAGCACAATATGATATAAGTAAGTGCTAAGAGACAAGTAACCACAAGTAGAAAGTTAGGTTTAGGAATAACCGCAACTCTGGGAGACGAGGATGTATGCCGATGTTCACTTCCTTGGAGGGAAGCTAGTCACCGTTAGAGAGGTGGATGTTACAATCAAGGCACACCAATGCCACGAAGGGTCACCCTATTCTCCCTTTGAGACAACACCACGGAGGCGTTTGTCAACCACTAGTGGTAGACCTTTGGGTGGTCTCCAAACCCTCAAAAACTATTCCGGGGGTAATCACAAAGGTTGATTCCTCTCCGAAAGACTCCTACTGCTTAGGAGTCTCCAACCTCCAAGAGTAATAAGAACGTAGGGGAAAAGCTCAAGACTTGCTAAAATCACAAATTCATTTGGTGCAAAGAAGGGGAAGGAGTGGATCTATCACTTGATTGGAGAACTTCTCTCAAATGTTCTTAAATCACTTGGGGATCTAGGATTTGATGTAGGGGATTGAGAGAGAGAGAGTGAAAAGTGTTCTTTGCAAGCTCAAAGTGAATGGTCGACCTCCTCCTGTGGAAGGGAGAAGCCTATATATAGTGGGTGTGGAAAAAGTGACCGTTTGACCCACTTAAGTGCATAGAAGGGGTCGGACGTCCGGTGGCACAAATATGACCGGACGTCCGACAGTTATCGGTCGTTCGACCGCTGGGAACACATAAGCCACGAATCTGTACACAGCATATGGACGTCCGAGACGTGCTGGTCGTCCGAAGCCCGGACGACCGGAGAGGCCCGGAAATCCGTAAATATGGTTCTGTGGTGGAAATACCGGACGTCCGAGACGTGCCGGACGTCCGGAGGCCGGACGTCCGAAGTGTTTCGGAAATCCATGAATAACATTCTGTAAGAGAAACATCGGACGACCATAGAGATCCGAACGTCCGGACATCTGAGAGGGATCGGACGTTCGCAGAGTATCGGACGACCGGAGAGAAAAACTGGAGTTGTGTGTTTGAGAAAATCTTTCACTAGATCCAACGATCCCCTCTTAATAGTGCGGGATTCCTATACTCAAGAACAAACTGCAAACAAAGCCAAGGCTAATGTCTTGTATCTCCAATCTTGAGTTATATGCATTTGTCCCTAGTCATGATCCACACACGGCCTTTGAGACATAATCCTGAGATATACTTGATAAACATGATTAGTCCCAACATACATGTTGTCATCAACATCAAAATATGATTAAGGGCATGATTGCACTTTCAATGTGCTTCACACATAGGTGGCTGGCGGGTGTCTATTTCTCCAACTTTGGTTGAATTGAGTTTGACTACGACCGGTCCTTGTTGAAGGTTAAAACGACACACTTTACAAAAAATCGTTGTGGTTTTGATGCGTATGTATGAACGGTTCTTGCTAGAAGCCCGTAGCAGCCACGTAAAATTTGCAACAACAAAGTAGAGGACATCTAACTTGTTTTTGTAGGGCTTGCTGTGATGTGATATGGTCAAGACATGATGTGATATAAATTGTTGTATGAGATGATGATGTTTTGTAACAGAGTTATCGGCAACTGGCAAGAGGCATATGGTTGTCGCTTTATTGTATGAAATGCAATCGCCATGTAATTGCTTTACTTTATCACTAAGAGGTAGCAATAGTTGTAGAAGCTATAGTTGGCGAGACGACAATGATGCTACAATGGAGATCAAGATGTCGCGTTGGTGATGATGGAACTCATGACAATACTTCGGTGATGGATATCATGAGCACAAGATGATGATGGCCATATCATGCCACATATTTGGATTGCATGTGATGTTTATCTTTTATGCATCTTATATTGCTTAGTACGATGGTAGCATTATAAGATTATCCCTCACTAAATTTCAAGGTATATGTGTTCTCCCCGAGTATGCACTGTTGCTACAATTTGTCATGCCGAGACATCACGTGATGACCGGGTGTCATAAGCTCTACGTTCACATTCAACGGGTGCAAGCCAGTTTTGCATGCGCAGAATAGTCGGGTTAAACTTGACAAGCCTAGCATATGCGGATATGGCCTCGGAAGACTGGAGACCGAAAGGTCGAGCGTGAATCATATAGTAGATATGATCAACATAGAGATGTTCACCATTGAAAACTACTCCATCTCACGTGATGATTGGACATGGTTTAGTTGATATGGATCATGTGATCATTTAGATGACTAGAGGGATGTCTATCTAAGTGGGAGTTCTTAATTAATATGATTAATTGAACTTTAATTTATCATGAACTTAGTCCTGATAGTATTTTGCAAATTATGTTGTAGATCAATAGCTCGCGTTGTAGCTTCCTTATGTTTTTTATATGTTCCTAGAGAAAACTAAGTTGAAAGATGATAATAGCAATGATGCGGACTAGGTCCGTGATATGAGGTTTATCCTCATTGCTACACAGAAGAATTATGTCCTTGATGCACCACTAGGTGACAGACCTATTGCAGGAGAAGATACAAATGTTATGAATGTTTGGCTAGCTCAATATGATGACTACTTGATAGTTTAGTGCAACATGCTTTACGGCTTAGAACCGGGACTTCAAAAACGTTTTAAAAACCACATAGCATATGAGATGTTCCAAAGAACTGAAATTGGTATTTCAGACTCATGCCCGTGTGGAGAGGTATGAGACCTCTGACAAGTACTTCGCCTAAAAGATGGAGGAGAATTGCTCAGCTAGTGAGCATGTGCTCAGAATGTCTAGGTACTACAATTGCTTGAATCAAGTGGGAGTTAATCTTCCAGATAAGATAGTGATTGACAGAGTTCTCTAGTCACCAGCACCAAGTTACTGGAACTCGTGATGAACTATAGTATGCAAGAGATGACAAAAACAAATCCCGAGCTCTTCGTAATGCTGAAATCAACGAAGGTAGAAATCAAGAAAGAGCATCAAGTGTTGATGATTGACAAAACCACTAGTTTAAAGAAAAGGGGAAAGGGAAAGAAATCGAACTTCAAGTAGAATGGCAAGCAAGTTGCCACTCCCAGGAAGAAGCCCAATGCTAGACCCAAGCCTAAAACTGAGTGCTTATACTACAAAGGAAATGGTCACTGGAAGCAGAACTGCCCTGAATATTTGGTGGATAAGAAGGATGTCAAAGTGAACAAAGGTATATTTGATATACATGTTATTGATGTGTACCTTACTAATGCTCATAGTAATCCCTGGGTACTTGATATTTGTTCGATTGCTAAGATTAGTAACTCGAAACAGGAGTTACAGAATAAACAGAGACTAGTTGAGGGTGAAGTGACGATGTATGTTAGAAGTGGTTCCAAGATTGATATGATCATCATCGCACACTCCTTATACTTTCAAGATTAGTGTTGAACCTAAATACATGTTATTTGGTGTTTGCATTGAGCATGAATATGATTAGATCATGTTCATTGCAATACGGTTATTCATTTAAGAAAAAGGACAATTGTTATTCTGTTTACATGAATAAAACCTTCTATGGTCATACATCCAATGCTAATGGTTTATTGAATCTCGATTGTAATGATACACATATTCATAATATTGATGCCAAAAGATACAAACTTGATAATGATAGTGCAACATACTTGTGGCACTGCCGTTTAGGTCATGTTGGTGTAAAGCGCATGAAGAAACACAATGCTGATGGGCTTTTGGAATCACTTGATTATGAATCGTTTGATAATTGCGAACCATGCCTTATGGGAAAGATGACTAAAACTCCGTTCTCCGAAACAATGGAACGAGCAACTCACTTATTGGAAATAATACATACCGATGTATGCGGTCCAATGAGTGTTGAGGGTCGTTGTGGGTATCATTATTTTTTGACCTTCACAGATAATTTGAGCAGATATGGGTATATCGACTTAATGAAACATGAGTCTGAAATGTTTGAAAAGTTCAAAGAATTTCAGAGTGAAGTGGAAAATCATCATAACAAGAAAATAAAGTTTCTATGATCTGATCGTGGAGGAGAATATTTGAGTTACGAGTTTGGTCTTCATTTGAAAAATGTGGAATAGTTTCACAACTGACGCCACCTGGAACACCACAGCGTAATGGTGTGTCCGAACATCGTAACTATACTTTATTAGATATGGTGCAATCTATGATGTCTCTTACCGATTTACGACTATCGTTTTGGGGTTATGCACTAGAGACAACTGCATTCACTTTAAACAGGGCACCATCAAAGTCCATTGAGACGACACCATATGAACTGCGGTTTGGCAACAAACCTAAGTTGTCGTTTCTCAAAGTTTGGGGCTGCAATGCTTATGTGAAAAAGCTTCAACCTGATAAGCTCGAACCCAAATCGGAGAAATGTGTCTTCATAGGATACCCAAAAGAAACTGCTGGGTACACCTTCTATCACAGGTCCGAAGGCAAGACATTCATTGCTAAGAATGGATCCTTTCTAGAGAAGAAGTTTCCTCGAAAGAAGTGAGTGGGAGGAAAGTAGAACTTGATGAGGTAATTGTACCTTCTCCTGAATTGGAAAGTAGTTCATCACATAAATCTGTTCCAGTGATTCCTACACCAATTAGTGAGGAAGCTAATGATGATGATCATCAAACTTGAGATCAAGTTAATACCAAACCTCGTTGTAGTGACCAGACCTCAAACAGTCCAGTCTCTATGCATCAGTGTCATCCCTGGATCGGTAATGCTGACACGCACAATACTTGAGGATTTATAACAGAGTTGCAATCACACACTTATTACATCGAATGTCTCAAAAGAGAAATTATTACAATAATATGGCTTAAGGCCATCTAAAAACGATAACATCAGAAGGCTTGGAAGATAAAGTAAGTCCATCAACTCCAACGACATAGCTGAGTGAATGAAAATGACCTATGGCACCTTACTCATCGTCTGAAAAGTCTGCAACATGATATGTTGCGGCCCGAAACGGGTCAGCACATGGAATATGCTGGCAATGTAACACATAGAGTAATGAACAGATAAATGCTATCACTACATGCATATATGGTTGGTGGAAAGCTTTATGGTTACAGTTTTGCATAAAGCCAAATTTTCCCTACAATAAAGGAATAAATTTTATTTAACTATCATGGTGGTTTTTAAACATTGAGAAGATTCCTCCAATTCAATCCCACTTAAGCATCATCAATTACCCAACAAAATTAATTTAGAGTGATGAGATCAACATGATAATCCAAAGATCCAGATACTAAAGATGTCTATAACCGGGGACATGGCTAACCATGATTAGTTTGTACACTCTGCAGAGGTTTGCGCACTTTTCCTCACAAGACTCGATCTCCTCCGTTGGATTTCTCGCACTACATGGTGTTTGAGAAACGGATGACCGAGACACAGTCTTCAAGAAGCATTAACTCTTTACTCTGGGTAGACAGTACCAACCTATATCCCCTACATCTGCTAGTCTACCACTGAAAGAGGTCACACAACATACTCAACTATGCTAGAGCCCATAATAGCTTGTGGCTGCACACGGAAGTTTCTAGCATGAACAATCTTACGATCCCTTTGAGTCTGGGTGGAGAACCGTAGGATGATCACACGGGTACTCCGGGATATCCTAGGACAACACTGGATTCTCTAGGTGCCCGCAGCCAATCCACCCAGATGTGATTTTAAGTAGCCACCTTAAGTTAACCATTAATTTACAATACTCACGTCTGTCATGGATACACTCAGCCAATCCACGTCTACGAGCATAGCATAGCAATCTTAAGCAAAACGTAGAAGTAAGTCCCAAAGGTTTGATATTAAACAAGGCAATAGGTTCTACCTCATCATCTACTTCCCAACCCACATGTTATTCAGATCCTAACCATGCAATTGTTTGAGGGTTGAAAATGCATAAAAACTGGGTAATAAAAGGATATGATCAAAGTGTTGCTTGCCTTGCTGATGATCTGCAAAACCTAGAGACTCGTAGTAGCACGCTTCACACTCCGGGAATTCTATCGCAAACAAACAAACAATAACATACATAAGCACTCAACTAAATGCACGGGTAAAACTCAAATAAGAAGATCTAACCAGAAAGTTCAACTGAATAACTCCGGTTTGCAAAAAGAATCAAATCAAACGGAGAAACGAAACTCAAACTACGAAAGAAACAAGATCCGATTACTAAACTGGACTAAAGTTAAATTTTACAGTATCAAAATCTTGTTCAAGTTGGTTTAATAGAAAGAGGGCTTCGAAACGAAGATCTAGGCACTTGTTTCACCTGATGTCGATAAACGAGCGAAAAGATAAACTAAAACGAAGATAAGGGCAGAAATCGCGATCGAAAATAATTGCGGAAAAACCCTGGAAAAGAAAAATAGACGAACAAGCTAACGAACGAACGTTCGTTGTCTGTGCTAAACTGACGAACAACGTTCGTTAAAACGAACGTATGGACGAACATCCTCAAATTGACTAACCGAAAAAAACCAAACCGATCTAACAGAAAAACCAGATCTAGGGTTTTCCTAAAAAACGATCGGTTTAAAAAAAAAACGACGACGGCGGGATCGGCGGCGGGCGAGCGGCAGCTCCGGCGGCGGCGGACTGGGTCGCTAGCAGCAGGCTGCATGCAGCGGGGCGGCGGCTGCGGCTGTAGGC
>NC_041383.1:66940775-67002056 GCF_002162155.2 Triticum dicoccoides
GGCTGTAGGCGGGGCGGCGCCGCGCACGGCGACGGGGGCGGCGAGTGGCGGCGGTGGCGGCGTCGGGGTCGAGGCGGGCGGCGCTAGGGTTCGGCGGTGCGGGGCTCGAGGTGTGGTGGCGGCTGGGCTGGGGCTCGGGCTCCTCAGCTTATAAGGGCCGGCCGGGCTAGTGTCCTGGGCGGACACGGCCCGCTTAGGTCGATAACTTTTTTTTAAATAATTCCTGACGCGGAAAAACTAATAAAAGAAATACTAAATGGACTCCAAAAATCTTGAAATAAACTTTCGCGGTCGTCTAATAGTATTGCGGACAAAGTGAACATTTATTTGGGCCTCTAATACAATTTTGAAAAATGCATTTTTTTCCTAATTCAAATAAAATAGCAATAAATCTCCAAATAAAATTCTTATTTGATTTTAATTTTTTCCTCCAATAGTTCTTTATTTTGGAGAAGTCATTTTATCCCCTCTTTTTTATTTTTATATTAGAAATATATGAAGAGAAAAATAAATTAAACCAAATGATCCTCTTTTCAAAATTTGAGAAAACTCAAATATGAAGATAACGAAATCCCCAACTCTCTCCGTGGGTCCTTGAGTTGCTTAGAATTTCTAGGATCTAGCCAAAATGCAATAAAATATGATATGCAATGATGATCTATGTATAACATTCCAAATTGAAAATTTGGGATGTTACACTCCTAGGTCATCTAGAGTACGATCCGCACTAGAGTGGTACGGTAATCCTATTCTAGAAGTCATGTTACTAGACCATGATGAACCTACGAACTATGAGGAAGTGATGACGAGCCCAGATTCCGCGAAATGGCTTGAGGCCATGAAATCTGAGATGGGATCCCTGTATGAGAACAAAGTGTGGACTTTACTGGACTTGCCCGATGATCGGAAAGCGATTAAGAATAAATGGATCTTCAAGAGGAAGGCGGATGCTAGTGGTAGTGTTACTATCTACGAAGCTCGACTAGTCGCAAAAGGGTTTTTGACAAGTTCAAGATGTTGACTACAATGAGATTTTCTCAACTATAGCGATGCTTAAAGTCCGTCCGAATCATGTTAGCAATTGCCATATTTTATGAAATGTGGCAAATGGATGTCAAAACTGCATTATTTAAATGGATATCTCTATGGAGAGTTGTATATGATGCAACCAGAAGGTTTTGTCAATCCTAAAGGTGCTAACAAAGTGTGCGAGCTCCAGCGATCCATCTATGGACTGGTACAAGCATCTCGGAGTTGGAATATACACTTTGATAATGTGATCAAAGAATATGGTTTTATACAGACTTCTGGAGAAGCTTGTATTTACAAGAAAGTGAGTGGGAGCACTACAGCCTTTCAGATAAGTATATGTGAATGACATATTGTTGATCGGAAATCATGTAGAGTTTTCTTGAAAGCATAAAGGAGAGTTAGAAAGGAGATTTTCAAATAAAGACCTCGGTGAAGCTACCACTAGTAGAAAAAGGCTCATTTGTCCCGGTTCTAGAGGGCCTTTAGTCCCGGTTCTGGAATCGGGACTAAAGGGTCGGTACTAAAGGCCCCCCTTTAGTCCTGGTTCTTATACGAACTGGGACTAATGGCCCTCCACGTGGCCGCTGTCTGGAACTCCACCTTTAGTCCCGGTTGGTAACACCAACGGGACTAAAGGAAAATTTACGATTCTTTTATTTTTTTCGATTTTCAAATTTCTGAATTATTTTACAATTTAATGTCTAATGACCAATCATCACTCCTCAATTTAACCTCTAATCTCTAATCACCCCTCATCATTCCAAATCATCTAACTTCCCAGCCGGTCACCCATCCTCTCACTACTCCAGCCTGAGCACGCTTAACTTCCGGGTTCTATTCCCCTCGTTTCCAAGTCTGCACTTGTTGTTTTCCTGACAATAGTAAGATGTTAATCCTATTAACCCTCAGGAGTTTTGCTTGAGCATGAAGTCACACGTTTCACTATTTGAGTTTGAAACTATTATTCTAACAAACAATTATTATTTAGTAACACTAATATTTCTTGAATACGTAGTTTGACCACAGTTTGACCAGATTTGACCAAAATTCAAAATACTGAAATAATTATTTAGTAACACTAATATTCTTGAATAATTATTTAGTACCACTAATACTTCTTGAAAAGTAGTTTGACCATAGTTTGACCAGATTTAACCAAAATTCAAAAAAAAAACTAAAATTTGAGCATAACTTTTTTCCCTTTTAGAATTTCAGGATTCTAAAAATTAGCAAACAAGTCGTAACCAGAGTGGGTACGGTGTGACGCCCCCGATTCAATCATACACTAATCATGCACGCAAATGTGTACGATCAAGATCAGGGACTCACGGGAAGATATCACAACACAACTCTAGACACAATTAAAATATACAAGCTTTATATTACAAGCCAGGAGCCTCGAGGGCTCGAATACATAAGCTCGATACACAAGCATCAGCGGAAGCAACAATATCTGAGCAAAGACATAAGTTAAACAAGACTGCCTTAAGAAGGCTAGCACAAAAAGCAACACGATCGAAGAGGCAAGGCCTCCTGTCGGTGTCAAAACCGACGGATCTCGGGTAGAGGGTCCCGAACTGTGTGTCCAGGAGGATGGTAACAGGAGACAAGGGACACGATGTTTTTGCCCAGGTTCGGGCCCTCTCGGTGGAGGTAAAACCCTACTCCTGCTTGATTAATATTGATGGTATGGGTATTACAAGAGTTGATCTACCACGAGATCAGAGAGGCTAAACCCTAGAAGCTAGCCTATGGTATGATCACCCCCTCAACACTGCACGCTCTAGTGCGCTCCCGATGCTCTGCACACCCACCATATGCTAGGTGGACGTCACCAAGACCCTCATCGACGGCGGTGCCGGCCTTAACATGCTCTCGGTGAGGCCTTCAGCCTCCTCCATGTGTTGCTGGAGCGGCTCCGACCCAGCAAGCCCTTCTAGGGCGTCGGGGGTGCTTCTTCCAGTCCCCTGGGGCAGATCCACCTCCGGTTACCTTCGGCACCCACGATAACTACCGCACGGAGCTGATCGACTTCGACATTGCTCACATCGGCCTCCCGTACAACGCCATCCTCGGATACCCTTCCCTGGCTTAGTTCATGGCGGCAACCCATCCGGCCTACAACCTTATGAAAATGCTCGGGAGCGGTGGCGTCCTCACCGATTTCGGGGATACCAAGGAAGCTCTACTGGCGCTCAAGCTGGCCCTCAGGGCCGCCGCAACGGCGCAACCCAACGACGTGGACGCATCCAAGGCCAAGGAAGCTTCACCGAGAAAAAAGAAGCAGTTGTTCACCCAGGATAAGGCGGAAACCAAACAGGTTCCCGTTGAGGAAAACGGGTCCTCAGGAGCCACCTTCACCATAGGTGCCGGCCTCGACCCCGACCAAGAGGAGGCACTGGTAAAATTCTTGCGTGCAAATAAGGAGGTGTTCACATGGGAGCCCAAGTAACTAGTGGGGGTTCCGAGGGAGGTGATTGAGCATCACCTGAATGTGTGCCCTAATGTGTGCCCCGTGAAGCAAAAGGGGAGGCGGCAGTTGATACGTCTCCAACGTATCTACTTTTCCAAACACTTTTGCCTTGTTTTGGACTCTAACTTGCATGATTTGAATGAAACTAACCCGGACTAACGCTGTTTTCAGCAGAACTGCCATGGTGTTATTTTTGTGCGGAAACAAAAGTTCTCGGAATGACTTGAAAATCCTCGGAGATAAGTTTCAGAATATATAAAAAATACTGGCAAAAGATGAAGGCCAGGGGGCCCACACCCTATCCACGAGGGTGGGGGGCGCCCCCCCAGTCTCGTGGGCCCCATGATGCTCCACCGACCTCAACTCCAACTCCATATATTCCGTTTCGCAAGAAAAAATTAGAGAGGAAGTTTCATCGCATTTTATGATGCGGAGCCGCCGCCATGCCCTAAAACCTCTCGGGAGGGATGATCTGGAGTCCGTTCGGGGCTCCGAAGAGGGGGATTCGTCGCCATCATCATCATCAACCATCCTCCATCACTAATTTCATGATGCTCACTGCCGTGCATGAGTAATTCCATCGTAGGCTTGCTGGACGGTGATGGGTTGGATGAGATTTACCATGTAATCAAGTTAGTTTTGTTAGGGTTTGATCCCTAGTATCCACTGTGTTATGAGATTGATGTTGCTATGACTTTGCTATGCTTAATGCTTGTCACTAGGGCCCGAGTGCCATGATTTCAGATCTGAACCTATTATGTTTTCAAGAATATATGTGAGTTCTTGACCCTATCTTGGAAGTCTATAGTCACCTATTATGTGCTATGATCCGACAACCCCGAAGTGACAATAATCGTGATACTTCTCGGTGATGACCGTAGTTTAAGGAGTTCATGTATTCACTATGTGTTAATGCTTTGGTCCGGTACTCTATTAAAAGGAGGCCTTAATATCCCTTAGTTTCCACTAGGACCCCGCTGCCACGGGAGGGTAGGACAAAAGATGTCATGCAAGTTCTTTTCCATAAGCACGTATGACTATATTCGGAATACATGCCTACATTACATTGATGAAATGGAGCTAGTTCTGTGTCACCCTATGTTATATCTATTACATGAGGAATCACATCCGACATAATTATCCATCACTTATCCAATGCCTATGGGCTTTTCATATATTGTGCTTCGCTTATTTACTTTTTCGTTGCTATTGTTACAATCACTACAAAACTGATATCTTTACCTTTGCCACTATTACCATTACTATCATACTACTTTGATACTAAATACCTTCCTGCAGATACTAAGTTATCCAGGTGTGGTTGAATTGACAACTCAACTGCTAATACTTAAGAATATTCTTTGGCTCCCCTTGTGTCGAATCAATAAATATGGGTTGAATACTCTACCCTCGAAAGCTGTTGCGATCCCCTACACTTGTGGGTTATCAAGACTAATTTCTGGCGCCGTTGCCAGGGAGCATAGCTCTATTCTCTGAGGCACTTGGGATTTATATCTGCTGATCACTATGAAGAACTTGAAAGATCAAAGAACTAAAATATATCCCTCAACTACGAGGGGAGGTAAGGAACAACCATCTAGCTCTGCACTAGATTCTCCTTCTGTTATGAGTAAGCTTGCGACACCTATACCTGCTACTGCTAAGAATTTTGATATGTCGCATGTTATTGATGATGCTACTTCTGCTATGCATGATGAAACTACTTCTATGCTTGATACTATTGTGCCATTAGGTGAATTTCTTGATGAACAACTTACTAGGGCTAGGGAGAATGAAATTATTGAAAGTGAAATTATCGATGAAAGTGATGATGAAGGTTCTCCCCCTAATTATGAATTGCCTGTTATTCCTGAGGGTTATGTTATGGATGAAGAAGCTGCTAGAGCTATTTTTGCTCGCAAAGATAGATATGATCTTAAGAAGTTATTAGCTAAATGGAAGCAGCACTCCCTTAATGCTAGAATGAAACCTGACCCTGCTTTTGCTACTTCACCTATCTGTGTTACTGATAAGGATTATGAATTCTCGGTTGATCCTGAGATAATTACTTTAGTTAAATCTGATCCTTTTTATGGCAATGAATCTGAAACTGTTGTGGCACATCTTACCAAGTTAAATGATATAGCTACCCTGTTTACTAATGATGAGAAGTCTCGCTATTATTATATTCTTAAGATATTTCCGTTCTCATTAAAGGGTGATGCTAAAACTTGGTTTAATTCTCTTGATCCTGGCTGTGTGCGTAGTCCCCAGGATATGATTTATTACTTCTCTGCTAAATATTTCCCTGCTCATAAGAAACAAGCTGCCTTGCGAGAAATATATAATTTTGTGCAAATCAAAGAAGAGAGTCTCCACAAGCTTGGGGGAGGCTTCTCCAATTACTTAATGCTTTGCCTAATCATCCTCTTAAGAAAAATGAAATACTTGATATCTTTTATAATGGACTAACCGATGCTTCCAAGGACTACTTGGATAGTTATGCTGGTTGTGTTTTCAGGGAAAGAACAGTCGACCAAGCTGAATTATTATTGAACGATATGCTGACAAATGAAAATAATTGGACTCTTCCCGAGCCAATTCCTGAGGCAACTCCTGAACCAATTGAGACAACTCCTGAGCCTATTGCTAAACCTAGTCCGAAGAAGAGGGGTGTTCTATTTCTCGGTCCTGAAGATATGCAAGAGGCAAAGAAATCAATGAAATAAAAAGGTATTAAAGCTGAAGACGTTAAGAATTTACCTCCTATTGAAGAAATACATGGTCTTAATATACCGCCTATTGAAGAAACACATTGTCTTGATAACCCGACACAGGTAGTGAAGGTAAATTCTCTCTATAGATATGATAAAGTTGAAATCCTATCTACTATATTTCGTAGCCCGTTCTTAGATGAATTTGATGACTTTATGGAGAAACAAGCAAATTTCAATGATTATGTTAGTAGACAACTGAAAAATAATGCTTATATGATTGGACGCTTGAGTGATTATATGGCTAGATTTAAAGGTGAACTTAAACTTACTAGCAAACATCTCTCTATGGTCACCACTCAAGCTGAACAAGTACTTAAGGCTCAGAATGAATTGCTTGATGAACTAAATAATAAACCTGATTTTGCTGTTAGAGTGGCTACTAGAACTGGTAGAATGACTCAGGAACCTTTGTATCCTGAAGGCCACCCTAAGAGAATTGAACAAGATTCTCAGAATAATAATCTTGATGCTCCTAGTTCTTTTAAGTAGAAGAAAAAGAAAAATGATAGGACTTTGCATGCTTCTAGTGAACCTAATGTAAAAACACCTAAGAATCCTAATGATACTTCTATCTCTGATGCCGAAACACAATCCGGAGATGAACATGAACCTGATGATAATGCTAATAATGATGTTCATGTAGATGCTCAACCTAGTAATAACAATGATATAGAAATTGAACCTGCTGTTGGTCTTGATAACCTACAATCAACAAACCAACGTTATGGTAAGAGAGATTTTGTTGCTAGGAAATATGGTAGAGAAAGAGAACCATGGGTTCAGAAACCCATGCCCTTTCCACCTAAACCATCCAAAACAAAGGATGATGAGGATTTTGAGCATTTGGCTGAAATGATTAGACCTATTTTCTTACGCATGCGCTTAACTGATATGCATAAATTAAACCCTTATGCTAAATACATGAAATATATCATCACTAATAAGAGGAAAATACCCGAAGCTGAGATTTCCACCATGCTTGCCAACTATACCTTTAAAGGTGGAATACCTAAGAAACTTGGTGATCCCGGAGTACCCACTATACCTTGCTCCATTAAAAGAAATTATGTTAAAATTGCCTTATGTGATTTAGGAGCCGGTGTTAGAGTTATGCCTCTTTCCTTGTACCATAGACTTGAATTAAGTAAGTTGACACCTGCTGAGATATCCTTGCAAATGGCTGACAAATCAACTGCCATACTTGTCGGCATTTGTGAGGACGTGCCTGTTGTTGTTGTGAACGTTACTATCTTAATAGATTTTGTCATTCTTGATATTCCTGAGGACGACAGTATGTCGATTATCCTTGGTAGACCCTTTTTAAACACTGCAGGTGCTATTATTGATTGCAGCAAAGGCAATGTCACCTTTCATGTTAATGGAAATGGGCACACGGTACATTTTTCGAGGAAACAACCTCTAGTTCACATAATAAATTCTATTGGGAAAGTTCCATCAATTATATTTGGAGCTTTTGAATTTCCTCTTCCTACTGCAAAGAAAAAGCATGATATTCTTATTATTGGGGATGTTCATATCCCCGTTGAGGTAACCTAGTGTCACTTTGAAATTTCTCCGGTTTTATGTGATTCGGAATGAGTTTGTTAACAAGACTTGATCAACCTTGTTAGTGGATTCCTTTTGATGATCATGAGATGGATGAAACTAGTAGGTACAACCTTTTGTACCTTCTCTTTACTTTCTGTTACTTAGAATAAATAAAGTAGAAATAGAATATTCTGTCTTTTTTTCTGAATTATCCATGCAATAAAAAAATATCCCGAAAATAAAAGTGCTCCAAATGCCCTGCAAATTTAGTATGATTTTTTATGAATTATTTAAAGATTTTAGGCACTCAAAACACTACAGGGGGGTCTGCCACCTGGCCACGAGGGTGGAGGGCGCGCCCCCCTGTCTCGTGGGCCCATGGTGGACCCCCTCAACTTATTCCTGCACCCACACACTTTTTCTTCCTCCCAAAAACATCCCCATCCAGCTCAAGCACGAGTTCTAGCTCATTTTGCTGTGATTTTCGATCTCTTTGCTCAAAGCTCCATTCACAAAACTGCTTTGGGAGATTGGTGCTTGGTATGTGACTCCTCCATTGATCCAATTAGTTTTTGTTCTAGTGCTTTATTCATTGCAAATCCTTGCTGCCTTGGTGAACCTGTTCTTGAGCTTGCATGTTAAATTTATGATGTCCCACGTAATTTTAATGCATGATATAGGTTCTAGGCACTTGTAGGAGTAGTTACTATCAATCTTGTTCAGTTTAATTCACTTTTATTTTGAAGTTACTAAATTTTTTAGAAATATTGCAGAAAAATAAATATGTTTAGGAAAATGTACCAAGGTGGTTCTTCAAGAAAGAAAGGGCCCAAGTGCGCGATACGTGAGCTGGACGACAAACTAACATAGGGAGCATTCATTTTCCTTCCATACATTATTTTGCTCTCTTCATTGGTAGATATATTAATGGTAAAGATGAAGCATGTCACATGTGTGTCCCTGATTTGTGTGTTCTCAAGAGTGCTGTATTAGGTGATAAACAATACAACTTGGGGGCAATTGTTGCACGTAGGTTGCATCATAATGCCTTAGCTGGAAACTTTTTCGGAGGAATTTATGCAACCGTCTGGCTAATTATCTTGAGATATATACATGAAAATGATATGAAATTGCTTCCTGCTTATTTAGATCATAATGCTATGATTAGTCATTAATACCTTGAAAGGAATGACCAATTCCTCCAATACCGACTAATCTTTGACAGAAGCCGTGTTGTCCATATTACTCTCCCTGCTCCTACCCTTTTTGATTATCAGGCAAAACAAAAATATGTTGTCACCAGGGAGGAGGCAAATGAACATGAGAGGAGGGCGGAAGCAGCCCGCCGTCAGGCAGCAGCTGAGGAGGCAATGACTGCTGCATCTCAGTACGACCCCAGTTACAACTATGGATATCAGTCAGGCTATCCATGGCCATAAACCAACTTAGGCCAAAAGCCTAAGCTTGGGGGAGTACGTATTTCTCACTGACCTTACATTCATATTCACACACTATTCTAGTTGTCGGTGGTCATACACTTTCATTGTATTATCCATGCTAGTTTAAATTCTTTTTCTAGTTTTCTTCTTGTGTGTTTGATAAACTTTATGAAAAAAACCCAAAGAAATTAGTTAGTTTAATTTCCACGCCTATAGTAGTAATAATTAAAAAGAAAACTCCAAAAGATTTCTCGTTCTTCTTTTACTTGTTGGGAGCTTTCCCGTGTAAATAGTTTTATTTCTTTTCTTTCCTTTGGGGGTCGAGAGTAGAAGACCATATTGAAAATGTTTAGTGGCTCTCATATGCATGATTTTTTATTTAACCAAGAGCCCATATTACTTTCTCTTCTCTCTTGAATTGAATGCATGCAGATTCCAGCTTAGTCCAATGCACGTTCACTCTTATTATTATACACATCGTTTGGTCGTGCAAGTGAAAGGCAATAATGACAATATATGATGGACTGATTGAGATGAGAGAAGTTGGTATGAACTCGACCTCTTTTGTTTTTATAAATATGCTGAGTTCACCGTTCCTCATTCAGCCTATTATGAATAAACATGTTTGCAATGACATTTAGAGATTATAGTTTCTTATTGCATGCTTAATTAGCTATGAGTTATAATGATTTACCTTGCGTGCCAACATGCTATTAAAATGATTGTGATGTGGTATGATGAGATGGTATCCTCCTTTGAATGCATTGAGTGACTCGACTTGGCACATATTCACGCATGTAGTTGAAACAAAATCAACATAGCCTTCACGATATTTATGTTCATGGTGGATTATATCCTGCTCATGCTTGTACTCAGTGTTGATTAATTTTAATGCACGTTCATGACTGTTGTCGCTCTCTCAGTTGGTCGCTTCCCAGTCTTTTGCTAGCCTTCACCTGTACTAAGCGGGAATACTGCTTGTGCATCCAAACTCCATGAACCCCAAAGTTATTCCATAGTGCGTCCACCATACCTTCCTATATGCGGTATCTACCTGCCGTTCCAAGTAAATTTGTATGTGCTAAACTCCAAACCTTCAAATGAAATTCTGTTTTGTATGCTCGAACAACTCATGTTCCAACTAGGGATGTCTGTATCTTCCATGCTAGGTGGGTTATTCTCAAGAGGAGTGGACTCCGCTCCTCATTCATGAGAAAATGGCTGGTAACCGGGATGCCCAGTCCCATGATCAAAAAGATCAAGGCAAATCAAAATAATTGAAACAAAACTCCCTCAGGATTGTTGTTAGTTGGAGGCACTCGTTGTTTCTAGCAAGCCATGGATTGATGCTTGTTGGTGGTGGGGGAGTATAAAGTTTACCATTCTGCGTGGGAACCACCTATAATGCATGTAGTATGGAAGATATCGCCATCTCATAGTTGTTGCGTTGACGGTGAAAGTATGCCGCTCAAAATGTTATTTATCTCTCTATTTCAAAATCGAGCTCCGGCACCTCTACAAATCCCTGCTTCCCTCTGCGAAGGGCATATCTATTTACTTTTATGTTGAGTCATCACCCTCTTATTAAAAAGCACCCACTGGAGAGCACACTGTCATTTGTATGCATTACTGTTAGTTTATATTGGGTATGACTTGACTGGATCTCTTTTACCATGAATTACAATGTTTAGTCAGTCCTTGATCTTTAAAGGTGCTCTGCATTTATGTTTTGCGGTCTCAGAAAGGGCTAGCAAGATACCATTTTATTATATCATATTATGATTGTTTTGAGAAAGTGTTGTCATCCGAGTTTTATTATTATCGCTCGCTAGTTGATTATGTCATTGATATGAGTAAACATGAGACCTGAGTTTTATTGAGAATATGGTTAGTTCATAATCTTTGCTAAAACCTTGAATGCTTGCTTTACATATTTACAACAACAAGAGCAAATAGAGTTCGTAAAAGTTTTTCATTATCACTTTCAGTTTGTCAACTGAATTGCTTGAGGACAAGGAAAGGTTTAAGCTTGGGGGAGTTGATACGTCTCCAACGTATCTACTTTTCCAAACACTTTTGCCCTTGTTTTGGACTCTAACTTGCATGATTTGAACAAAACTAACCCGGACTGACGCTGTTTTTAGCAGAACTGCCATGGTGTTATTTTTGTGCAGAAACAAAAGTTCTCGGAATGACTTGAAAATACTCGGAGATAAGTTTCAGACTATATAAAAATACTAGCAAAAGATGAAGGCCAGGGGCCCCACACCCTGTCCACGAGGGTGGGGGGCGCCCCCCCCTATAGGGTGCGCCCCCTGTCTCATGGGCCCCCTGATGCTCCACCGACCTCAACTCCAACTCCATATATTCCGTTTTGCGGAGAAAAAAATCAGAGAGGAAGTTTCATCGCATTTTACAATACGGAGCCGTCGCCAAGCCCTAAAACCTCTCGGGAGGGCTGATCTGAAGTCCGTTTGGCTCCGGAGAGGGGGATTCGTCACCATCGTCATCATCAACCATCCTCCATCACCAATTTCATGATGCTCACCGCCGTGCGTGAGTAATTCCATCATAGGATTGCTGGACGGTGATGGGTTGGATGAGATTTACCATGTAATCAAGTTAGTTTTGTTAGGGTTTGATCCCTAGTATCCACTATGCTCTCAGATTGATTTTGCTATGACTTTTCTATGCTTAATGCTTGTCACTAGGGCCCGAGTGCCATGATTTCAGATCTGAACCTATTATGTTTTCAAGAATATATGTGAGTTCTTGATCCTATCTCGCAAGTATATAGTCACCTATTATGTGTTATGATCTGACAACCCCGAAGTGACAATAATCGGGATACTTCTCGGTGATGACCGTAGTTTGAGGAGTTCATGTATTCACTATGTGTTAATGCTTTGGTCCGGTACTCTATTAAAAGGAGGCCTTAATATCCCTTAGTTTCCACTACGACCCCGCTTCCATGGGAGGGTAGGACAAAAGATGTCATGCAAGTTCTTTTCCATAAGCACGTATGACTATATACGGAATACATGCCTACATTACATTGATGAACTGGAGCTAGTTCTGTGTCACCCTATATTATAGCTATTACATGAGGAATCGCGTCCAACATAATTATCCATCACTGATCCAACGCCTACGAGCTTTTCATATATTGTGCTTCACTTATTTGCTTTTCCGTTGCTACTGTTACAATCACTACAAAACTGCTATCTTTACCTTTGCCACTATTACCATTACTATCATACTACTTTGCTACTAAATACCTTGCTGCAGATACTAAGTTATCCAGGTGTGGTTGAATTGACAACTCAACTACTAATACTTAAGAATATTCTTTGGCTCCCCTTGTGTCGAATCAATAAATTTGGGTTGAATACTCCACCCTCGAAAGCTGTTGCGATCCCCTACACTTGTGGGTTATCAACAATCCACGGAGAAGCAGGCCTTCATCGTCCAAGAAACCCACAAGCTGTAGGCGGCAGGAGTTATTCGCGAGGTTCACTATCCCGAGTGGCTGGCAAACCCTGTTGTCGTGCCGAAAGAAGGAGGGAAAGAGCCCATGTGCATCGACTTCACCAACCTCAACAAGGCCTGCCCACAAAATCCGTTCCCACTCCCCCGCATCGACCAGATCGTCGACTCTACCACCGAGTGCGACCTGCTTTGTTTCCTGGATGCGTTTTCGGGCTATCACCAGATCAAAATGGTTGTGGAAGATGTAGAGAAGACAACCATCCTGACCCCGTGCGGGGTATACTACTACACTTGCATGCCGTTTGGGTTGCACAACATGGGCGCGACCTACCAACGGCTGATGCACATCGCCTTGGGCCAGCAGCTTGGGAAAAACGCCGAGGCTTACGTCGATGACATTGTGGTAAAGTCTCGGGAAGCAAGGACCTTAATCCAAGACTTGGAGGAGACCTTCGCGAGCCTTCGCCAAGTAGACCTGCGACTCAACCTGGAGAAATGCATGTTCGATGTCCCTTCAGGCAAGCTGCTGGGTTTCCTTGTATCCCACAAGGGGATCGAGGCCAACCCGGAGAAGATCAAGGCAATTTAAGACATGAGTCCACCATAGACCCTCAGAGAAATGCAAAAACTCATCGGCCGCGTGACTACGTTAGGGCGCTTCATCTCCAAGATAGGGGAGCGCGCCCTACCATTCTTAAAGTTGATGAAGAAAAAGGTCCCATTTGAGTGGACACAGGAGGCCGACTAGGCGTTTCAAGACCTCAAGAGATACTTAACCAACCCTCCAGTGATGGTGGCACCGCGCCCTCTCAAGCCCCTGGTGATCTACCTTGCCGCCACTCCCTACTCTACCAGCGCAGCCCTGGTGGCGGCTCGAGAGGAGCGCCAAGCCGAGGCCATGCCCAGCTCAGCTATAGCCATGGCTGGGGTGACCCGAAGCCAGGAGGGCCTCGCAAGGACCACGGCAACAACAACAGGGGGCCAATCTCAGCAGAAAGATACCCCCAAGGCTGAAGAAGCTACCCCAAGCAACCAGTCGCCAGGGTTCCATTGTCTCAGGAAGCTCCTCAACCTCCAGAAGACACATGTCACGTCAGCACACCCACCCTCATTGAGCACCCGGTGTACTTCGTTAGCACGGTGCTACGGGATGCTAGGTCGCGGTACCCCATGCCTCAGAAGCTCTTGCTCGCTCTCTTGGTGGCCTCACGTAAGCTGTGACACTACTTTCAAGGTCACCCCATCAAAGTTGTTTCGGCCTACCCATTGGAAAGGGTCCTCAGGAGCCCCAACTCCATAGGGAGAGTCACTGAATTGAACATCGAGCTACATGTGTTTCAGCTGGAGTTCAGCACAACCAGGGTTATCAAGGGAGCCGCACTTGCTGATTTTGTAGCTGAATGGACAGACGCGCGAGATCTCAAGGCAGGCGAGGATTGGTCTCACTCCCCAGGAAGTGAGGCACCGCATGGATGGGTCATGTATTTCGATGGTGCCTTCTCGTGACAAGGCGCGGGGGCCGGCGCAGTGCTGATATCGCCTACTCAGGACAAGCTCTACTATGCCATTTAGCTCTGATTCCAGTAGGGCAAGAAGGTCTCCAACAACATAGCATAATATGAGGGACTCATAGCAGGTCTGAGGGCTGCAACAACATTGGGAGTGAAGCGCCTCGTCATCAAGGGGGATTCACAGCTCCTCGTCAACTTCTCCAACAAGGTGTACGAGCCGAAGGACGAGCACATGGAAGCGTACCTTGCATAAGTACGCAAGATGGAGAAGCAGTTCTGGGGGCTGGAGCTGCAACATGTGCCTCGCGGCACCAACAAAGAGGCTGATGATATCGCCAAGAGGGCGTCCAGGCGGCTACCTCAGGAGCCTGGCATTTTTGAGGAACGACTCTTCAAGACATCGGCGGCGCCACCACTTTCAAGGATGGCGCAGCCTCGGGAAGAGCTCCCTCAGACACCTACCACAGAGCCCCGGCTTGTGGCCCGACCTCAGGAGCATGCTTACTCTTGGCACTGGAGCCTCAAGAGGGATGCTAGACCAAGGAATTCAAGGAATACCTGACGCAAGGGACGCTACCGGACAAGGAAGAGGATGCGGAGCGTGTAGCATGGCAGGCCACCACCTACTGCATCCAGGACGGTGAGTTATACCAGAAACGGCCGAATGATGTTTCTCTGCGTTGCATCTCCAAGGAACAAGGGAAAGAGCTGTTGGCCGACTTACATGACGGAGATTGCGGACACCACTCGTCATCACGGTCCCTCGTCGGCAAGGCATTCCGCAGCGGGTTCTACTGGCCTACGGCGCTCAACGACGCGGTCGAGCTAGTGAAGTCATGCGAAGCCTGCCAGTTCCACGCCAAGCAGATCCACCAGCCGGTGCAAGGCCTGCAGACCATCCCGCTCTCGTGGCCATTTGCGGTCTGGGGGTTGGATATCCTGGGCTCGTTCCCACGAGCGCCTGGGGGCTATCACTACCTCTACGTCGCCATCGACAAGTTCACCAAGTGGGCGGAGGTGGAAGCCGTCCGCACCATCCCAGCCGGTTTCGCGGTCAAGTTCATCAAAGGCCTCGTGAGCCGTTTCGGAGTCCCCAACTGCATCATCACTGACAACGGTTCGCAGTTCACCAGCAATCTCTTCAAAACATATTGTGCTAACCTTGGAACACTGATCTGCTATGCTTCGGTGGCGCACCCCCGGAGCAACGGCCAGGCCGAACGGGCCAATGCAGAAGTCCTCAGGGGCCTCAAAACCAGGAATTTCAAGAAGAAGCTAGAGGCTTGCGGCAGGGGCTGGCATGACGAACTCCAATCCGCTCTGTGTTCCATTGATACGTCTCCAATGTATCTATAATTTCTAAAGTATTCATGCTATTATATTATCCATCTAGGATGTTTTATATTCATTTATATGCTATTTTATATGATTTTTGGGACTAACCTATTAACCTAGAGCCTAGTGCCAGTTTCTGTTTTTCCCCTTGTTTTTGAGTTTTACAGAAAAGGAATACCAAACGGAGTCCAATTGACGTGCCAATTTTTGACGAATTTTTATGGACCGAAAGAAGCCCCAGGAGTGCAAGAGTTGGGCTAGAAGAGTCCTGGGCTGCCCACGAGGGTGGGGGCCATGCCCACCCCCAAGGGCGCTGCCCCCTGCCTCGTGGACAGCCCGGAGACCCCCCCCCTGACATGAAACCTACGCCAAAAAATCTTATAAATACTGAAACCTCCGAGGAGCACAATAGATCGGGAGTTCTGCCGCCGCAAGCCTCTATAGCCACCAAAAACCAATCGGGACCCTGTTCCGGCACCCTGCTGGAGGGAGGATCCCTCACCGGTGGCCATCTTCATCATCCCAGTGCTCTCCATGACACGGAGGGAGTAGTTCACCCTCGGGGCTGAGGGTATGTACCAGTAGCTATGTGTTTGATCTCTCTCTCTCTCCCTCTCGTGTTCTTGAGGTGATACAATCTTGATGTATCGCGAGCTTTGCTATTATAGTTGGATGTTATGATGCTTCTCCCCCTCTACTCTCTTGTAATGGATTGAGTTTTCCCTTTGAAGTTATCTTATCGGATTGAGTCTTTACGGATTTGATAACACTTGATGTATGTCTTGTCGTGCTTATCTGTGGTGACAATGGGATATTCACGTGATCTACTTAATGTATGTTTTGGTGATCAACTTGCGGGTTCAGTGACCTTGTGAACTTATGCATAGGGGTTGGCACACGTTTTCGCCTTGACTCTCTGGTAGAAACTTTGGGGCACTCTTTGAAGTACTTTGTGTTAGTTGAATAGATGAATCTGAGATTGTGTGATGCATATCGTATAATCATGCCCACGGATACTTGAGGTGACAATGGAGTATCTAGGTGATATTAGGGTTTTGGTTGATTTGTGTCTTAAGGTGTTATTCTAGTATGAACTCTATGATAGATTGAACGGAAAGACTAGCTTCATGTTATTTTACTATGGACTCTTGAATAGATGGATCAAAAAGGATAAATTTGCGGTGGTTTCGTACCCTACCATAATCTCTTCGTTTGTTCTCCGCTATTAGTGGCTTTGGAGTGACTCTTTGTTGCATGTTGAGGGATAGCTATATGATCCAACTATGTTATTATTGTTGAGAGAACTTGCACTAGTGAAAGTATGAACCTTAGGCCTTGTTTCCTACCATTGCTATACCGTTTATGCTCACTTTTATCGCTTGCTACCTTGCTGTTTTTATAATTTCAGATTACAAATACCTTTATCTACCATCCATATTGCACTTGTATCACCATCTCGTCGCCGAACTAGTGCACCTATACAATTTACCATTGTATTGGGTGTGTTGGGGACACAAGAGACTCTTTGTTATTTGGTTGCAGGGTTGTTTGAGAGAGACCATCTTCATCCTACGCCTCCTACAGATTGATAAACCTTAGGTCATCCACTTGAGGGAAATTTGCCACTGTTCTACAAATCTCTGCACTTGGTAGCCCAACAACGTCTACAAGAAGAAGGTTGTGTAGTAGACATCAAGCTCTTTTCTGGCGCCGTTGCCGGGGAGGTGAGTGCTTCAAGGTATATCTTTAGATCTTGCAATCGAATCTTTTTGTTTCTTGTTTTATCACTAGTTTAATCTATGAAATAAAACTACAAAAAAATGGAATTTAGTTTGGCTCATACGCTTCATCTTTTTATTATCTTTCGTGAGAATGATGGTAAGGAAAATTGTGCTCAAGTGCTAGAAGAAGAAATCTATAAAATGTTTGGCACTAAATCTTTGAATGAGGAGGATGATTGCAATATTGTTAGTATGAATTCCTTGAATATCCATGATGCTAATGATATGCAAAGCGACAAGCTTGGGGATGCTATGTTTGATGAAGATGATATTTTTTGTCCCACAAGTTTTGTTGTGCAAATTTATTATGATGAAAGAATGCTTCCTATTTATGATGATTATTGTGATGATATGTATGCCATAAATAATAAACTTTCTTATGTCGAGAGTAGTAAAATTTCTATGAAAGTAGATCATGAAAAGAATGCTTTATGTGGTGGTTATATTGTTGAATTCATTCATGATGCTACTGAAAATTATTATGAGGGAGGAAAATATGCTTGTAGGAATTGCAATAATATCAAGTTTCCTTTCTATGTGCTTAAAGTTTTGAAGTTATGCTTGTTTTGCCTTCCTATGCTAGTTGATTATTGTTCCCATAAGTTGTTTGCTCACAAAATCCCTATGCATAGGAAGTGGGTTAGACTTAAATGTTCTAGTCATATTCTTCATGATGCTCACTTTATGTTTCAATTCTTATCTTTTATGTGAGCATCATTGAAGTCATCATGCCTATCTAGGGGCATTAATTGATAGCGCTTGTTGGGAGGCAACCCAATTTTATTGTTGTTTCTTGATTTTGCTCCTGTTTAGTAATAAATAATTCATCTATCCTCTGTTTAGATGTGTTTTTATGTTTTAATTAGTGTTTGTGCCAAGTAGAGCCTTTGGGAAGACTTGGGTGAAGTCTATATGATCTTGCTGTAAAAAACAGAAACTTTTGCGCTCACGAGATTAGCTGTCATTTTTTACTGGAGAGTGCTTTTAGGTTGATTATTTTACAGATGATTAATAGACAAATTCCTCAGGTACACCAATTTATTTCAGAATTTTTGGAGTTCCATAAGTATACGTTTGATACAAATTACTACAGACTGTTCTGTTTTAGACAGATTCTGTTTTCTATGTGTTGTTTGCTTATTTTGATGAAACTATGAGTATTATCGGAGGGTATGAACCATATAGAAGTTGTAATACAGTAGATATTACATCAATATGAATTTAGAATGAGTTCAAACAGTACCTAAGTAGTGGTTTTATTTTCTTATACTAACGGAGCTTATGAGTTTTGTGTTGAGTTTTGTGTTGTGAAGTTTTCAAGTTTTGGATAAAGATTCGATGGACTATGGAATAAGGAGTGGCAAGAGCCTAAGCTTGGGGATTCCCAAGGCACCCCAAGGTAATATTCAAGGACAACCAAGAGCCTAAGCTTGGGGATGCCCCGGAAGGCATCCCCTCCTTCGTCTTTGTTCATCGGTAACTTTACTTGGAGCTATATTTTTATTTACCACATGATATGTGTTTTGCTTGGAGCGTCATTTTCTTTTATTAGTATTTTCTTGATGTTATTTATAATAATTTTTTTCATCTCTATTTTCAATAAAAATGTCAAGGATAGCCTTTACCACGCTTATTTTGCAAGTATACATGTTGCTGTTTCAAAACAGAAAGTTTACCACTGTTGCAAAAATTCCCTAGAAAAGTCAGAGAATGATTTAATATTGAAACTTTTTGCATATTGAGCTCTGATAAATCTTCTACAGTGTAGTATTTTTCTCATAATTTTTGGAGTTAGGGAAGTATGATGAATGTTTCATTCTTTACAGACTATACTGTTTTGGCAGATTGCTGGTATGTTTGCATTGTTTGCATATGCTTGCTTGTTTAATGATTCTATTTGAGGATAGGAGTATTAAATATGCAGAGACATTTAGTATGAAATTTTGAATAATAATGTTAGTAATATGTTATGGTAGAAAATGATAAGGTTTTTGCATTGTTTTATACTAACTTATCTCACGAGTTCTTGTTGAGTTTTGTGTGGATGAAGGTTTTGAGATTTAGGAAAACCGTGATATGAGAGGAATTAAGGCGACACAAAAGCTCAAGCTTGGGGATGCCCAAGGCACCCCAAGATAACGTTCCAAGAAGTCTCAAGCATCTAAGCTTGGGGATGCCCCGGTAGGCACCCCACCTTTCTTCTTCAACAATTATCGGTTAGTATCGATTGAACCTAAGTTTTTGCTTCTTCACATGAGTTGTGATATCCTTGAAATGTCATTTTGTTTTGTTTTGCTTGCTATTTGAATAAAATACCAAGATCTGAAATACTTAAATGAGAGAGAGTCTTCACATAGTTACATAATTATTTAACTACTCATTGATCTTCACTTATATCTTTTTTGAGTAGTTTATCATTTACTCGTGTGCTTCACTTATATCCTATGAGTAAATGGTTGAATGAGTTGAATATCATAAATCTGAAATTATATATGTTTCATATGCTTATCCCATGGGGAGTAATGACTTCACATATAAAAAGCAGAGGTTGTAAATTTATTGAAGGTTAGCAAACATTATATTGGTCACTTGAATAATTCATGAAAGAATATTGAAGGAAGAGAGATTTCACATATAAATATACTATCATGGACATCTTTTTTAATTGTGAGCACTCATTAAAATATGACATGCTAAAAGGTTGACGTTGGACAAGGAAGATAAGGTAATGGGTTATGTTTTCCTATATCTAAAAAGTTATATTGTCTTGGATCATCCAACATGTTGAGCTTGCCTTTCTCCCTCATGCTAGCCAAATTCTCTGCACTAAGTAGAGATACTACTTGTGCTTCCAAACATCCTTTAAACCAGTTTTGCCATGAGAGTCCATCATACCCCATCACTTTGTGTTGGGGTGATCCGGATATATATATTCACTTGGATGTAGTCGTTCATAAATTATTATTGTTGACATTACCCTTGAGGTAAAAGGTTGGGAGGCAAAACTATAAGCCCCTATCTTTCTCTGTGTTCGATTAAAACTTTGGACCCATAAATATCATGTGAGTGTTTGCAATTGTGAAAGACTAAATGATAGTTGGGTATGTGGAGTTTGCTAAATCAAAGATTTGACATAGACCCTTCCTGAAAATAAGATGAATTGAAATTGTTTGATGACTGAGAATGAAGTTTGCTAGTTTTCAAGAAAGTTTATGGTCTATGCTTTAACATGTGAATAGCTTGTTACTTGATCATGAAAAGTTTTATGAGATGAGCTACTGTTATGACATATAATGATGCTAGAAAAGGTGTTTGAAATTATCATTGATCAAACTTGTGCACCTGCTAGCCTTCACACTTCATAAATTGTTTCTTTTATCATTTACCTACTCGAGGACGAGCAGGAATTAAGCTTGGGGATGCTAACACGTCTCCAACGTATCTATAATTTATGAAGTATTCATGCTATTATATTATCCATCTAGGATGTTTTATATACATTTATATGCTATTTTATATGATTTTTGGGACTAACCTATTAACCTAGAGCCCAGTGCTAGTTTCTGTTTTTTCCTTGTTTTTGAGTTTTATAGAAAAGGAATACCAAACGGAGTCCAATTGACGTGCCAATTTTTGACGAATTTTTATGGACCAAAAGAATCCCCAGGAGTGCAAGACTTGGGCCAGAAGAGTCCCGGGCTTCCCACGAGGGTGGGGGCCATCCCCACCCCCCTAGGGCGTGCCCCCTGCCTTGTGGACAGCCCGGAGACCCCCATGACGTGAAACATACGCCAAAAAATCCTATAAATACTGAAACCTTCGAGGAGCACAATAGATCGGGGGTTTTGCCACCGCAAGCCTCTGTAGCCACCAAAAACCAATCGGGACCCTGTTCCGGCACCCTGCCGGAGAGGGGATCCCTCACCGGTGGCCATCTTCATCATCCCAGCGCTCTCCATGACGAGGAGGGAGTAGTTCACCCTCGGGGTTGAGGGTATGTACCAGTAGCTATGTGTTTGATCTCTCTCTCTCGTGTTCTTGAGGTGATACGATCTTGATGTATCGCGAGCTTTGCTATTATAGTTGGATCTTATGATGCTTCTCCCTCTCTACTCTCTTGTAATGGATTGAGTTTTCCATTTGAAGTTATCTTATCGGATTGAGTCTTTAAGGATTTGAGAACACTTGATGTATGTCTTGCCGTGCTTATCTATGGTGACAATAGGATATTCACGTGATCTACTTGATGTATGTTTTGGTGATCAACTTGCGGGTTCAGTGACCTTGTGAACTTATGCATAGGGGTTGGCACATGTTTTCGTCTTGACTCGCCAGTAGAAACTTTGGGGCACTCTTTGAAGTACTTTGTGTTGGTTGAATAGATGAATCTGAGATTGTGTGATGCATATCGTATAATCATGCCCACAGATACTTGAGGTGACAATGGAGTATCCAGGTGACATTGGGTTTTGGTTGATTTGTGTCTTAAGGTGCTTTTCTAGTACGAACTCTATGATAGATTGAACGGAAAGAATAGCTTCATGTTATTTTACTACGGACTCTTGAATCGATGGATCAAAAAGGATAACTTTGAGGTGGTTTCGTACCCTACCATAATCTCTTCGTTTGTTCTCCGCTATTAGTGGATTTGGAGTGACTCTTTGTTGCATGTTGAGGGATAGCTATATGATCCAACTATGTTATTATTGTTGAGATAACTTGCACTAGTGAAAGTATGAACCTTAGGCCTTGTTTCCTACCATTGCAATACCGTTTACGCTCACTTTCATCGCTTGCTACCTTGCTGTTTTTATTATTTTAGATTACAAATACCTTTATCTACCATCCATATTGCACTTGTATCACCATCTCCTCGCCGAACTAGTGCACCTATACAATTTACCATTGTATTGGGTGTTGTCGGTGTCAAAACCGGCGGATCTCGGGTAGGGGGTCCCGAACTGTGCGTCTAGGCGGATGGTAACAGGAGACAAGGGACACGATGTTTTACCCAGGTTCAGGCCCTCTTGATGGAGGTAAAACCCTACGTCCTGCTTGATTGATATTGATGATGTGGGTATTACAAAAGTAGATCTACCAAGAGATCAAGGAGGCTAAATCCTAGAAGCTAGCCTATGGTATGATTGTTGTTCGTCCTATGGACTAAAGCCATCCGGTTTATATAGACACAGGAGAGGGCTAGGGTTACACAGAGTTGGTTACAATGGTAGGAGATCTACATATCCGTATCGCCAAGCTTGCCTTCCACGCCAAGGAAAGTCCCATCCGGACACGGGACAAAGTCTTCAATCTTGTATCTTCATAGTCTTGGAGTGCGGCCGATGATGATAGTTCGGCTATCCGGACACCCCCTAGTCCAGGACTCCCTCAGTAGCCCCTGAACCAGGCTTCAATGACGACAAGTCCGGCACGTATATTGTCTTTGGCGTTTGCAAGGCGGGTTCTCCTCCATATTCCATGTGTTTGCCGAATAGTGTCCGACTTCCTTGTAAATGTTGCGCTCCTTGGCTTCTACGTCCAATAATGGCCCTCTTCCACGTGTCGTATGAATGCGAAAAGCCAGGGTATTTTTACGTTTTACCCCCTAGCTGCGCGAATAAGCCGCCTATAAGAGAGGCGAGGATCCAGATCCGAATCACACCATCCTCCTTCCGCAAGTACTCATCGAAGCGCATCTGACAAAAATCCATTCCAACATGGACAGTCGACGCGGCTCCTCCTCTTGCGCTCCTAGTCCTCAGCCAGGAGATTGGAGGAGATGTTCAGTCCTGCACAGCGAGTTAGTGACGCTCCAAGCAGAGGGATACCTTCCCCCAGCCTTTATGGTTCCGTTTCGAGCCGGACTGGCCACCTACAAGGGTGGGAAGCAGGCGGAGAGCGTCCCCAATCCCTCCAAAGGAGAGCGGGTATGCTTCGTCCCCTACCTAATAAGGGGACTCGGATTTCCCATACATCCGTTTCTCCGGGGGCTCCTGGAGTTCTATGGACTCCAACTTCACCACCTCACACCTGCCTCCATCTTGCACATCGCGGGCTTTGTAGCTCTTTGCGAGCTGTTCTTGGGCATCAAGCCCCATTTTGCGCTGTGGAAGAGATTGTTTTGCCTCGTACCCCGTTCTCACGAGGGGTTGATATATCAAGTGGGCGGAGCCGAAATATGGTGCATCGTCGGGACCGGATATCTATCCGGAACCCCGAAGAAGGTGTCCGAAGACTGACCTTCGGAATGGTTCTATATGGAAGACGCCCCGCTGCCGGATCCAGTTCGGATCGGCCTCCCGGAGTTTAGTAACGCTCCTCTGAAGAAACGCCTGAGTTGGCGCCCGCGGAGCCCTCAACGGGAAGATGATAGGAGCGTCCAATATCTGATGGGCCGGATAAGGTTACTGGCCCATTCCGGATTGACCATGATTGGAGTCATGGCCACATGCATTATGCGAGGGGTGTAGCCGCTCCAATATAGGGGCCACCCCATGTGGGATTTCAACGGGGAGAATGACGCCACCCGTCATGGCCGCAAGGGGCCGAGATCGACCGCCGATCTGGCAAAGATACTGTCTGGCTTGTACAAGGGGGAGAAGGAGGACTTCCTCCGCACGAGTCCATTGAATGGATTCTCCATGAATAACCCTCAAAGCTGGGTAAGCGGACGTTTATATATCCAATCCGTGCTTTCAAAGTTAAGTGTCTTACTTTATGATTTCGACGCAGGAACTGCGCCGGGAAGTGGAGGGCATACAAAGCCCGACTTCACAACCCGAGGATCCAGGAAGATCCCTCGATCCGGCCCCCGGAGAGGATCCGGACATAGAGGTGGAGCTGATTGACGGGGTGTTCCACCAACTCAGCATAGACAATGCTTTAGTCGCCATTACGGCTGACTACCCCGGTTTATCTCCGGCTTCCCAGGTGAGTACGACCGAAGTCCTGACACCATTACTTTTTTATGCTTATTTCTGACCACCGTATACCAACGGTGCTTCACAGGAGGTGCCTTTGCGGCGGGAAGCCGAGCCCGCGGCGACTGACCAACCAGGGTCAGTGCGGCCCAGCAGGCGGAAGAGGAGTGCGGCGCGAATTGAAACATCGCCGCAAAGGTATGGCGCACCATTGTCTTTAAGGGAAAGACTCCTGGGAGGTATATTAATGCTCATGATTCTTCCAGGAGAAAGAGCGCTCACCGGACTGTGCCTGGAGAGGTTGCCAACCAAGCCTCCGCCAGCCAGGCTCCAACACCTGGTCCGGATGGGGAGGCGAGCGCAAGGCGCGAGCCGGATGCTCCTCCAATGGAGGATGCCGACAGGCTGTCCGCCACCAGGTCTAAGGTGGAGAGAGCCATGAATCACAGGCGCCGTCGGACAGTTCTTCGTGACGCGTGTTTCTCCCCAGAGGCATTGAATGCCTTTAATGCGGGAGACGTGCACCTCCGTGCTGCTCAAGAGATGGTTTAACCAGAGCCACTGAGCAGTATGTGAAAGACATACGGGTGAGGAATTTTAATAGTTATATATGCCAGTAGCCCCCGAGACTTAAAATAGTTAAACTAACTAATTTAAGGATCATTTGTTATGCAGGATCTTACGGAGAAGAATACCCACCTGTCCCAGGAGCTTCAAGAATGCAAGGCCCAACTTGAGGCCGCACTAGCCGCCGCCGGGGGAGCCACAGAGACACCCTCTGGTAATACATATTTCGAAAAGATAAGTAGTTTATGAAGTGTGGCTTGTGCATTTAGTCTGACAATAATATTGCAGAGGGTGCCGGACTAGATCCGGACAAGCAACATCTACTGCGCCAGCTGAAGGCCGGCGGGAAGGTGCTTATGAGGGTGCAGCAGGAGAGGAAAAAACTCCAAGATGCCAACACCCAGCTGGGCGAAGAACTAAAAGATGTTCGGGTCCAGCTGTCTAACTCCGTAAAGGAGAATCGGCGGCTTCGTCGCGACATTTACAGTAAGTGCTTGAGCAAACTCTTTTGAAAAGAAGAGTTCGACGAGGAAGTTGATTGACAGAAATGTGTCTGTAGGTGTGCTCACGGGTCGTCCGGCGGAGGAAATGCCTGGTTCCATGGGTGACCTTCTTCCCGAGCTGCTGCAACTGCACGAACATGTCCGGCAGGCGATGAGCGGCGTCGTGCAGGCCTTATGGCCATCCATATCCCTACCCGAGGGTCTTGGAGGGCTTGCTGAGAAGCTTCAGGGAGTACGGCAGCACTTCCGTCTGTGGAAGATATCGGCCTGCCGTCAAGGCGCCAGGGAGGCCTGGGCCATGGTGAAGACGCGGTACACGAAGGCTGATCCAAACCACATGGCGGAGGTCGAACTTGTGGGGCCCGATGGGAAGGAGATCCCTGTGAGCCTGATGTACGGCCAAGTAGAGTTGGCCACGAAATATTCCCAACGGGACTGTAAACTAGACAGCTTGTTAGATGGGATTGAAGAGGAGTACAATCAGTCAGTTTGACGATGTAATTTAAAGTGACATGTAAAATGCCTTCTAGCCGGATTGTAGATCGTTTGTCTTTGCGGACCTTTTCGCTTCAACCTCGGGACCCAACAGTCCGGAGTGTGTCCGAATACCCTCACGGTTATACAAAAACCAGGGCATGCATGGAGACCAGGCGTAGGGGTCATAAGTGCTTTATCAGACAAGTGCCCAACTAGCTATGTTATATTACATGGTGAGTAAGAAACATCTTCCAGGGAGAATAGTTCCGTTAGGGGTTCCTTTCCCTGGGAGGCATGCCCTAAAGTGCATGTCCGGACTGTGAAAAGAGCAAAAAAAGCATCTGGGGGCAGATAAATAAATAATTAATAAATCATCTTTCAAGTCAGCGACCGAATATTCCCTTAAGAATGCTAGCCTTCGGCTTCACCCAGTCTGAGGTACACATCCGGCTGACCCGGCAGTAACAATCGCAGAGGTGCTCCCTTTACCTCCTAGCCGAACAATCGGGAACGTAGGGGTAAGCACAGGAGCCAGGCAACCCAGCTTGGCCAAAACTTAAGTCATATCGATGCATATAATGGTGAGTAAAAGGTACATGCGAAAGTATGACACATGTGTTGGGCATGAAGCCCGTATAAATAAGCTTCTGTTAAAGAAGCCCCCAGGTATAACGAGTGCTGGTAGCATCGAGTGTGTGCGAACAATGCGCAGATCAGCCCTCAAAGGATTTAACTGAAAGAGGGAGATAAAAGGAGGGAAACAAAAGACAGCGAAAAAATACGAAAGGTGGACGGAGGAAGGAGACGAGCTCTGAGTCCGGCGCTAGGCGTAGAATCTTCGGAGACGGGCTGCGTTCCATGGGTTCGGCTTGAGTCGGTTGTCAGATGCGTTTCGTAGACGGTATGCACCGCCGGTAAGGACTTGGTCGATGATGAAGGGACCTTCTCATTTGGGCTTAAGTTTGTCCTTTTTCTTGTCCGGAAGGCGTAGAACTAGTTCGCCAACATTGTAAGTTTTGGCCCGTACTTGTCTACTTTGATATCTTCGAGCCTGCTGCTGATAAAATGCGGAATGGGATTTTGCCACGTCGCGCTCCTCCTCTAAGGCGTCCAAACTATCCTGCCGATCCAACTTGGCTTCTCTTTCTTCGTACATGCGCATGCGAGGTGAGTCATGAATTATATCGCAGGGCAAAACTGCCTCTGCGCCGTATACCATAAAAAATGGTGTGAATCCGGTAGTGCGGTTTGGCGTGGTCCGCAGCCCTCAGAGTACGGAGTCGAGCTCCTCTACCCAGTGCGTGTTAGATTCCGTAAGGGACCGCACTAATCTAGGTTTAATGCCGCTCATGATTAGACCATTTGCTCATTCGACTTGACCGTTAGTTTGAGGATGATAGACTGAAGCGTAGTCGAGCTTGATGCCCATGTTTTTGCACCAGAGTTTAACCTCGTCGGCCGTGAAATTCGTGCCATTATCAGTGATGATGCTGTAGGGGACGCCAAAACGGTGTACTACCCCGGATATGAAGTCTATCACGGGTCCGGATTCTGTCGTTTTAATTGGCTTGGCCTCTATCCATTTGGTGAATTTGTCCACCATGACCAATAAGTATTTTTGCTTGTGGGTTCCCCCTTTAAGGGGTCCAACCATGTCAAGCCCCCAGACCGCGAACAGCCAAGTGATGGGTATAGTTTTGAGGGCGGTGGGTGGCATGTGGCTTTGATTAGCAAAGAGCTGGCAACCGACGCATCGTTGGACTAAGTCCTGAGCATCTGCCCGGGCTGTCGGCCAATAAAATCATGTACGGAAGGCCTTGCCTACAAGGGCCTGGGCTGCGGCGTGGTGCCCGCCGAGTCCGGCGTGAATTTCAGCCAGGAGATTTTGCCGTTCCTCTTCGGAGATACACCTTTGAAGGACTCCGGTTGTGCTTTTCTTATAAAGTTCTCCCTCATGGACCTTGTAGGCTTTAGATCGCCGAACTATGCAGCGGGCCTCATTTTGGTCGTCGGGAAGTTCCTGCCTAATTAAGTAGGCTAGGAATGGTTCCGTCCACGGGGCAATTACTGCAATTATTTCGTGGGCTGAAGGTGTTATTTCATTGGTTGAGCCACCGATTGTGTCCGAATGTTCCGTGTTGGGTGGTGCAGTTGGTTCCGGGTTGTTATTTCTGGACTCCTATTCCCATAATACGGATGGCTTAAAGAGCCACTCCAGGAAGATGTTTGGAGGGACGGCGTCGCGTTTTGCGCCGATGCGTGCCAACACGTCTGCTACCTGGTTATTATCCCGGGCTACATGGTGGAATTCGAGTCCTTCGAACCGAGCTGACATTCTTAGGACATCGTTATGGTAGGCTGCCATTTTCGGATCCTTGGCGTCAAAGTCTCCATTTACTTGGGATATTGCGAGGTTTGAATCCCCACGCACCTCTAGGCGTTGAATACCCATGGAGATTGCCATCCGGAGACCATGTAGAAGGGCCTCGTATTCGGCTGCATTGTTGGAGTCCGTGTACATTATTTGAAGTACGTATTGGACTGTGTCTCCGGTTGGGGACATCAAGACGACGCCAGCCCCCAAGCCGGCCAACATTTTGGAGCCGTCGAAATGCATGATCCAATTGGAGTATGCGCCGTACTCTTTAGGGAGTTTGGCTTCGGTCCATTCGGCGATGAAGTCAGCCAAAACTTGCGACTTTATAGCTCGCCGTGGTTTGTAGGTTATGTCAAATGGTAAGAGCTCAATGGCCCATTTTGCAATCCTGCCTGTCGCGTCGCGGTTGTTTATAATGTCGTTGAGAGGTACTTCAGAGGCCACTGTTATGGAACACTCTTGAAAGTAGTGTCGCAACTTCCGGGATGCCATGAACACCGCGTACACTATCTTTTGATAATGTGGGTACCGGGACTTGCATGGAGTTAAGACAATGGATACGTAGCACACAGGTTTTTGAAGAGGGAATTTATGCCCTTCTGTTTCTCGTTCGACGACGAGTACCGCGCTGACAACTTGATGTGTTGACGCGATATATAATAACATCGGTTCGCCCAGGTTGGGCGCGGCCAGGACCGGATTTGTTGCCAATATGGCCTTAATTTCTTCGAGTCCGGCCGTGGTGGCATCCGTCCATTCGAAGTGTTCGGTGCGCCGGAGGAGGCGATGGAGGGGCAGTGCCTTTTCTCCCAAACAGGAGATGAAGCGGCTTAGAGCCGCCACGCATCCAGTTAGTTTTTGTATTTATTTGAGCTCGGATCTTGGCTGGGTTTGCTTCAATTCCTCTACTGGATACAATGAAGCCCAAGAGCTTTTCGGCTGGTATGCCGAAAACACATTTTCCGGTTGAGCTTAATGTCATATGCTCGGAGGTTGTCGAATGTAAGCCTCAAATCGTCTACTAGAGTTTCGATGTGTTTGGTCTTAACGACCACATCGTCTACGTATGCCTCCACTGTTTTGCCTATCTAGGTAGCCAGACATGTCTGAATCATGCGCTGATATGTTGCGCCGGCGTTTTTGAGTCCGAAGGGCATTGTGTTGAAGTAGAATGGTCCGTATGGAGTAATGAATGCCGTTGCGGCCTGGTCTGTTTCCGCCATCTTGATTTGATGGTATCCGGAGTATGCGTTTAGGAAGCACAATGAATCGTGCCCTGCGGTAGCATCGATGATTTGGTCGATGCGGGGGAGGGGGAAAGGATCCTTTGGATAGACCTTGTTAAGGTCTTTGAAATCGACACAAAGGCGCGAGGACTTGTTCTTTTTTGGTACCATTACCAGGTTTGCTAGCCAGTCCGGATGTTTTATATCTCTGATGAATCCGGCTTCTAAGAGTTTGGCTAGCTCCTCTCCCATTGCCTGTCTTTTGGGTTTGGAAAATCACCGAAGAGACTATTTGACTGGCTTGAATCCTTTTAGGATATTTAGGCTGTGTTCTGCAGCCTGCGTGGGATTCCTGGCATATCTGAAGGGTGCCAGGCAAAAATGTCCCAATTTTCTCGATGGAATTCTCATAGTGCGGCTTCTACATCAGGGTTTAATTGTGCCCCAATGGAGGCCGTCTTTGTGGGGTCCGTTGGATGGACCTGGAATTTGACTATTTCGTCTGCAGGTTTAAAAGAGGTGGACTTAGATCTCTTATCGAGTATCACATCATCCCTATTCACCGTGGAGCGCAGCGCAGTGAGTTCCTCTGCCGCTAGGGCTTCGGATAGTGCCTCTAGGGCTAGTGCGGCTGTCTTATTTTCAGCGCAGAGTGTTGTATCTGGATCACTGACAAGAGTGATGATTCCATTGGGCCCGGGCATTTTAAGCTTCATGTACCCGTAATGGGGTATAGCTTGGAAAATTGTGAATGCCTCTCGCCGAACGGGGCCACTTGGAACATGACCTCCTCGGACCTGTAATTGTCCGGTGAGCCGAACACTACATCTAGTGTGATTTTTCCTGTGCAGCATACTTCCCGACTAGGGATTATTCCTCTAAAGGTTGTGCTGCTTCGCTCAATGCGGCTCCAGTCTATTTCCATTTTTTGGAGGGTTTCCTCGTAGATGAGGTTTAATCCGCTGCCGCCATCCATGAGTACCTTGGTAAGACGAAAGCCGTCCACTATCGGACTGAGGACCAATGCGGCTGGTGCTTGGGCTGTTCGGAATTTAGGTTCGTCGCTGGCATTGAAGGTGATAGCCGTGTCGCTCCATGGATTTGTTGTTGCTACTTGGTAGACTTCGGCGAGGCTGCGGGTTGTTCGTTTTCGCATATTATTTGATGCGAAAGTCTCAAAGACTGTTAATACCGTACTGGTACTGTTGGGCTGGTAACCCGGGGCTAGAAAACCTTCGCCACTTTTGGCCACCTGCCATAGTATCCAACATGCTCGAAGGCTATGTGCTGGAGTGGCGGCCTCTGTACTATGGATTTTACAGGGTCCATTGAGCCATCCCTCCAGTACGGTTCCGTGCCCTTTAGGGTTTTTTTTTGCTTTTTGGTTTTTGACCCAGGTGCTTGAGTATGGCGCACCCTTTTATTTCGAACTAGGGTTATGTTCAGGGCCGGATTATCCCAAAACCTGGTTTCGGTTTTCCAAGCGCTCTCCATCGCACAATATTTTTGTATTATGGTCGCTAGGTCGGTGAAGCGTGTAACTTCGCGACGATTTATGGCGTTCATGATTCCCTTGTCCGTGCAATTGTTGCAGAAAATTGAGATTGCGCTTTCCTCATGGCAGTCCTTTATCCTGTTCATAACCAGGAGGAATCTGGCCCAGTAATGATGTACTATTTCATCGGGCTCTTGCCGTATTTGAGATAGATCGCTTATGTTTGGGTGGGCGGGCGGAATTAAATTCGGAATCCCGCCCAATCTGAGGCTCAAAGGCCGAGAAGATTCCGGATTTGGAAGCTTGGATTGCTGGAGTTTATCCAACAAATCTGGTTCGATGCCTGACTTTAGGTTCAGTACTTGATTGACGTCCGTCCCTCCGCGGGAATCCGGCATGGAGGGATCGGGAATCCGAACATAACTGGTCTTTAACATAGAAGAAGAATTGCCGCGTTGTTCTTCTACCACAGTAACATGGTGGGTAGCCTGGGGAGAGTTAATTTCCCTTAGATCAATTTTAAGCCCAATCTGATCGTAGTTTGTAGCGACTCCCAGGGCGGCGATGCGATCCAAGAGCTCATTTACGGAGGAGAGCTCCATCGGATCTAGCTGCTCGGCGAATTCCGAGTTGACATGAAGATCACTTTTGATGACCTGAGAGGTCATTGTCGGAGTAGTGGCCGAACAGGCGGTCATAGGAAAACCACCAAGCCGGATAGTTTGGCCGGCGGCCAAAGCTCCCTTGGCGACGGTGCCATCTTTAAAGACGGGAAAAGGCATCCCTCCTGATTGCGACGGAACAGAGGAACTCTCAATGAAAGCACCAATGTCGGTGTCAAAACCGGCGGATCTCGGGTAGGGGGTCCCGAACTGTGCGTCTAGGCGGATGGTAACAGGAGAAAAGGGACACGATGTTTTACCCAGGTTCGGGCCCTCTTGATGGAGGTAAAACCCTACGTCCTGCTTGATTGATATTGATGATGTGGGTATTACAAGAGTAGATCTACCACGAGATCAAGGAGGCTAAACTCTAGAAGCTAGCCTATGGTATGATTGTTGTTCGTCCTATGGACTAAAGCCATCCGGTTTATATAGACACCGGAGAGGGCTAGGGTTACACAGAGTCGGTTACAATGGTAGGAGATCTACATATCCTTATCGCCAAGCTTGCCTTCCACGCCAAGGAAAGTCCCATCCGGACACGGGACGAAGTCTTCAATCTTGTATCTTCATAGTCTTGGAGTCCGGCCGATGATGATAGTTCGGCTATCCGGACACCCCCTAGTCCAGGACTCCCTCAGGTGTGTTGGGGACACAAGAGACTCTTTGTTATTTGGTTGCAGGGTTGTTTGAGAGAGGCCATCTTCATCCTACGCCTCCTACGGATTGATAAACCTTAGGTCATCCACTTGAGGGAAATTTGCTACTGTCCTACAAACCTCTGCACTTGGAGGCCCAACAACGTCTACAAGAAGAAGGTTGTGTAGTAGACACCATCCATCCGCACCACCGCCACCAGGCCTATAGGCGAGACCCCGTTCTTCCTCGTCTATGGAGCAGAAGCAGTTCTCCCTCATGAGGCCAGGCGTCACTCTGCACGGGTCCTAGCGTTTGATGGGACACAGCAGGACGCCATGCAGGGGATGGACCTCGTGCTGGGGGAGAAACACCACCGCGAAGCCGCGCTACGGGTGGCAACAGGCGCTGCGGCGGTACCACTATCGCAGCATCCTCCCCAGGACGCTCAAGGTAGGTGACCTCGTGCTGAGGCGGGTGCTCTCCGGGGAAGGTCTGCACAAGCTTTCACCCATGTGAGAGGGCCTGTTCAAGGTCGTCCATGACTCCAGGCCTGGCGCCGCGCACCTGGAGAATCAAGAGGGGGTGCCCATCCCGAACGCCTGGAACATCCAGCACCTTAGGAAGTTCTACCCATGAAGCAAGGCCCAGCGCCTGTGAAGCTCGCCGCCCGTGACACTCTCACGTAATAATGAGTGGGGTTGTACACGCCCTGGAGTCTCAGGAGGCCGCCCTTGGGCCTTTGGGGATCCTGCCCACGCCCAATGGCAGCACTTAGCTCTGCGCTGGTGAGAAGACGTCGAAGACTAGACTAGGTGCCGGACGTGGCTTTTTCATTTGCTTTCCGCAGTTGGTTCGCTCCTCTTTGTTGAATCTTGATTGAAGTTTCTTTTTGTGTTCCTTAGCCTTCTGCCTCCGTTTCTGTCTCTGGCTCCCTATCTGATTTGCTCTCTCTCTCGTAAACCTCGCGAGGGGGCTGCGCGGGTGCCCTCACGAGCCTTTTCACTTCTAACTTTCACGATGCTCTCTCGTTTGAACTCACAGTGGGAACATCCGTCCCAGTCCGTACCCCTCGGGTACCGTGACACCAAGCGTCGGGCCGCTGTCGACAGCCCTAGCAACCAGGGTCTTGAAAATAATAGGCTCTCTAAGAGTTTTCTTTGCAGCTCTTAGGACACCTGGAAAAAACCTGAAGCGGACACCTCGCGAGGTGAGGCTTACTTCAACCGTACTAAGGCAAGTCATTCCTACACGCCAACATGCAACAATGACGGCATAACACAGCGCAGGAACAATAGATGCAGCGGGTTAACTAGGAAACCATAGTTTGTTGCTCGCCCCCACAGGCCCCCTTACTTGTCTCTCTTAAGTGCAGGAAGGAAAGGAAAGAAAACAAAACAAAAGCAGCACGCGCACTGTCGAAGTGCGCAAGGGGAACCCGATGGCTGCCCCTTGAGCTCGGTCGGACTCCGCCTCACGCTTCACCGGAGCACGGCGGTAGGACGACCCGCTGCCACCCTCGAGGCGGGCGCGGCGGTGTGGCGGGTGATCACGGCCGCCGCTGGAGGAGCTGTCGCCGGAGGAGGAGCCGCCATAGCTTGTTGGGCCGCGATTGCTTCCGGGATCGGGTCCGCTTTCACCCTCGCCACGACCATCACCAAGCCCGAGCCCCTCGTCGTTGTTGCTGTCTTCGGGGCAGCACCCGACGCGGCGGCCATCCTCTCCAAACACCCTCACATAGAGGGTCGCGTCGCCATCGAACTTGAAGTGGAGCATGCATGGCCTGCCCAGGCCGCACGCGCGGGCGAACGTCTACTAGCCTTGGGCCAGGGCTCTGTTGCCAGCGACGGAGACCTCCACCGTGACCCAGGAGGCCCTGCAGCAGCAGCCGTCCGCCTGCAGCCAGAGCCCGCCTGGGCTGGCAGTCGACAGCTCACCGGCGAAGAAGCGAGGAAGCTGAAGCCAGTTGCCTGCCGGATCTTCCGACCACACGACAAACTCCGGCAGCGCCTCCACCGAGTGGAAGCGCGGCCAAGGAGGCCACACAGCCACGGCACGCCTTCCCCCACCACGAGAAGGGCCACGGCCACGACCACGGGGAACTACGGTGGGAGTCGCGGAGTGCTTGCAAGGGCGACCGCGTCAGCGCTTGGGCGGAGGAGAGCCATGTCCCTCTTGGCGAGCCTTCCCCTTCTCTGCGGCCGAAAACTTTCTCCCAGGCGCCATCGGGGGCGCTACAAGCAGTGGGTCAAGGAAGAAGAAGCGGGTGGAATGGGAAGAGATGGGCGATGGGGCATTGCGCCCCTCCTCATTTATAGCCCGAAGGAGGCCAACCGTCGGCCTCCACGATCGAAGGTAATGATAAACTTTTTTGCATGCAGCAGGGACTCATCAAGTCATGCAGTTGCCGAGGCGGCGTGGGGAAGCGGAGACGCCCACGTCCAATCAGTCGCCACGCGTCAACCAAGGCCGCAGGCTTGGGGGCCCACGGTACTCCACACTTGCCCCTTGGCTTCGCCGCTAAGCCAAGTCCGAGCGCGCCTTGGGCCCGGGGGCTACTGTCGGCGTTTTGGGAATGCGGGTCCCCAGACTTGCCTGCCTGCGGCCCCTAGCGTGGCTCCACCAGCGGCCCAGTAAGGCCCGTCTTCGTCAACCAAGCACTCAAGACCCTTGCGAGGGGCCAAGCCTCGCGGGGCAGACGGCACAAGGCCTCCCCAGGAGTGGCCTCACCAAGCAGGCTCGCGAGGGAGGCAGAGAGATCAAGGCACGGGGTGCCTCGCGAGGTCCCCATGATGCAATCCATGACGACCAAGGCCAGGCGGGCGCCATCGCGCGCAGTGTACTAGTTTCCCCTTTGGTGCTAAGGGGACAAGCACAGGCGCGGAGTACCAAGGCATCAGGCAAAGGTTTCCATATCGGTGCAACAAGACCAGGACTAGCAGGACGGCAAGATGGAGGTCATCATGGAGCCCAAGACGGCGTCATCACCAGAGCCTTTGGCAGGTGAAGACCACCTTTAGTCAGGATAGCATGTACTAGCTGCCCCCTTTCAAAATGGCTGTTGTGGGATCCCTTCCCGCTCAATATTTGGGAAGAGGACCAGGGCCTCTATAAATAGGACTAGCCACCACCATAGAGAGGGACGGATCCGTTGAGACCAGAACCACTCACCAAACACAAGAACACCTCACCTCAGGAGGTTGTTCTTCCCCTTGTACTGTTCATCATCAGCCCAAGGGGCAATCCACCACACCACACACTGGAGTAGGGTATTACACCACAATGGTGGCCTGAACCAGTATAAACCTCGTGTCTCTTGTGCTGTGATTTCGTTTAGCTAACCCTAGGGATCGCGATGAGGTAGAGAGAGTGAGATTCGATAGGGGGAATCTTTGTGCGCACCCCAGTGTTCAAACCTTAAGGGTTTTGCCGGAACCCGATATCCGACAAATACATAAACAAACAACATGTCCCTAGTGAGATTCTACTAGACTAGCTCGTTGATCAAAGATGGTTAAGGTTTCCTAACCATGGACATGAGTTTTCATTTGACAATGGGATCACATCATTAAGAGAATGATGTGATGGACAAGATCCATTCGTTAGCTTAGCATAATGATCATTCAGTTTTATTCTTATTGCTTTCTTCATGTCCAATACATATTCCTTCGACTCAGATTATGCAACTCCCGTATACCGAAGGAATGGCTTCTGTGATATCGAACGTCACAATGTAACTGAATGATTATAAAGATGCTCTATAGGTATCTCCGAAGGTGTTTGTTGAGTTGGCATAGATCGAGATTAGGATTTGTCACTCCAAGTATCGGAGAGGTATCTCTGGGCCCTCTCGGTAATACACATCACAAGCTTGCAAGCAAATGACTAAGGAGTTAGTCAAGAGGTGATGTATTACAGAACGAGTAAAGAGACTTGCCAGTAATGAGATTGAACTAGGTATGAAGATACCGACGATCGAATCTCGGGCAAGTAACATACCGATGGACAAAGGAATTACGTATGTTGTCATAACGGTTCGACCGATAAAGATCTTTGAAGAATATCTAGGTGGCAATATGGGCATCCAGGTTCCGCTATTGGTTATTGACCGGAGAGGTGTCTCAGTCATGTCTACATAGTTCTCGAACCATAGGATTCGCACGCTTAACGTTCGACGATGATATAGTTTTAAATGAGTTATGTGATTTGCTGACCGAATGTTGTCCGGAGTCCCAGTTGAGATCATGGATACGATGAGGAGTCTTGAAATGGTCGAGAGGTAAAGATTTGTATATAGGACGTTGGTATTCGGACAATGGAAGTGTTCCGGAGGGTACCAGGTACATATCGGGTTACCGGAAGGGGTTCCAGGCAACCCCGGCAATAGTATGGGCTTAATGGGCCAAGGAAGGGACAGACTAGCCCACAAGGGGCTGGTACGCCCCTCCACCAGGCCAGCCAGCCCTAGGGAAGAAAAGGGGGGAGGGCAAGTCCCTTCTTCCTTCCCCTCCTCAAGGGAGAAAAGAAAGGGGGGGCGCCACCTCCCCCTTCCTTCCCCTGGCACCTATACAAGGAAGGGGGACTGATCCAAGGTAGGAGCCCAAGTGGGATTCGGCCCCACTTGAGGCGCCCCTTGGTCTTTCCCCTCTCCCTCCCACCTATTTAGAAACATTATAACCGAGCACTAATCCAGCCCTCTCAGACCATTAGCATTTTCAACCCTCGGATCTACTGTTCTGTATGCTCTTGGCTATTGGATGCACCTTCAGGGCTGCTGGAGCGCTACACGGAGTGGCCGATGCTCCAGTAGTAAAATCAGTCATCCATTGTTATTTGGGCCAGCTCGGCCAATTCCAATCTCCGTAGCTTCTCACGAGAATAAAAAATGGCAGGGCAAAGCGGTGGGTATGACTGTGCGCATGCCTGGTCCGTCTGATCTTGCAGGGGCGAGCCCAAGGTGCGGTAAGGATAGAAACGAACCGTCTCTGTCGATTGAAATCCCGTACCTGATGATTGGGGAAGAAAATCAATGTTGCCAGACTTTAATGGTGGGTGATTGCAGGTCATTTACCATGTCCATCTGTGCTCTTTCTTAATCCATGCATGTCCATATAGTTTTCCTCCGCCCCGTTATTCCTTCCCTACCCTTTCATCGTTTCATCTTCTCCGCTCCTTCCTTACCCAGTTCTTTCTCCCTCAAATCTGAAACTCATCTTTATTGATCCTCTTGTTTCTACTCTTTGGATGCAGATGCCGTGACTTTTGATGGATTCGAGCTCATCTTCCCTGATGGATCTGTGGAGAGGCAGCGACCATGTGGGCTTGAGGTCAGAGCGGCAGCGGTGGTGGAGACTTGCCCGGTGGAGTTGATGAGAGGCGAGGACAAGGGTGGGGCTTAGGCGATGGCAGCAATGGATGCTTCGGCGCGAGGAGCTTCTTCACTACCCTTGTCGCCATCTCGCAGCAGGTCCAATCAAGTTCGACCTCCAGCTTGTGAAGATCCATCCATATCAAAGTGGCATCATCATGTTGTTCCTGATTGCCTGTGAGGGTGTGTCTGTTCATATGTTATAATTGATGGTACAAGGTGTCTTGTCCAGGATTCTTATCAATGTTCCAGATTCTAGAGCAGACGCATGATGAATTAGAATTATCTACCTGCTCTTGGTAATTTATTTATATATATATCAAGAGATTATCATTAATTCATTATTGTTCTATCGGGGAAGAAAACTGTCATTGTTAGTGCATCCAAATGTTTGATATGTACTCTCTGATTGCTTCAAAAAGAAAAAGGGATTTACAGTGGATACAAATGACTGTTTCACATCCGAAATTCATGGCCTGTAATTTCGAACTTCCTCCTTCCTCTCTATTGCTTTCAAATTAGATCTACAGGTTAATACTAATTGAGGTAATTTAGGTCTGCTAGCAATAGGTGAAATCGTTTGAGGTGCACAGGAGCTACCCTTTTGCTATTCTGTTGCATTTATTTTTGTTCCATGGTGTTACTAGATTCCAATCATGCAATCATTTAGGTTACAAAAGGAAAATCTTAGTGTGCCAGTGAACATGAAGAAAAATTCACGTGTTGCTTTAAGGTGTTATTAATATTTTGTCCTCCAAAATAGCTTCTGAACTAACCTAGGTACACATGCAAATTCCATGAAAATGTACTAACCGATTACCGCCATTATAAATTAATTTTTAGGAGGACAAGGAGCATTGGTTTGGTTTGATTATTTATTTTGTTATAGAGCATGCATGTAATATGCAATGCGGTATTGAAGATTATATGGTTGCTCCTTATGAAGCAGATACACATATGGTATGCCATTATTATTTGTGAACAAACTTGTTGATAGTGTAATTGCCGATGATTCAGATTTTGCACCATTTGGCTGCTCTACAGTAAGCGCACTGGTACAGCTGTTTTCCCTGTTTTCGTGCTGATTTACGTGCTGATTTTTTGATATATTATGTGTTTTTTTGGACATCGTATGCAAAAGATATGGTCTTTTTACTTTTTCATAACACTTTTTTGCAAACCATGTCCAAACTTAAGTTTTTTAATTTTCCTAACTAGTAGATGTAGTAACATAACTACATCTCGAAGGATTTTAATTTTTGAAGTTTTGATCATTTTCTTTTGCTTTTTGCAAAACTGAAAAGATGACCCACAAGGAGGGGGGTATAGTTTGAAAATGGGACCTTTAGTCCTGGTTAGAGACATGAACCACGACTAAAGGGCATCGCACCCTTGAGTTCCGGTTCGTGTCTCAAACCGAGACTAAAGGTCTAACCTTTAGTCCCGGTTTGAGACACGAACCGGGACAAAAGGGCACCGCACCCTTTAGTCCCGGTTCGTGTCTCAAACCGGGACTAAAGGTCCCATTTGAACCGGAACTAATGCCTTTAGCCGCACGAACCGGACTAATGCCCCCATGGGTCCCGGTTCGTGACTGAACCAGGACTAATGGGCTTATCTGGCCCGAACAAAAGCCCTGTTTTCTACTAGTGTACTTACATATTAGGCATCAAGATCTATAGAGATAGATCAAGATGCTTGATAAGATTTTTAAATGAGTACAACATTGACAAGATTTTGAAGTAGTTCAAAATGGAACAGTCAAAGAAGGAGTTCTTGCCTGAATTACAAGATGTAAAGATGAGTAAGACTCAAAACCCGACCACACCAGTTAATAGAAAGAGAACAGAAGTCATTCCCTATGCCTCAGCCGTAGGTTCTATAATGTATGCTATGTTGTGTACCAGACCTATTGTGTACCTTATCATGAGTTTGGCAAGGGGGTACGATAGTGATCCAGGAGTGGATCACTGGACAGCGGTCAAAGTTATCTTTAGTTACCTAAGAGGACTAATAAATTATTTCTTGGTTATGGAGGTGATAAAGAGTTCATCGTAAAGAGTTACGTTGATGCAAGCTTTTACACCAATCCGAATGACTCTGAGTCTCAACCTGGATACATATTGAAAGTGGGAGCAATTAACTAGAGTAGCTCCATGCAGAGCATTGTAGACATAGAATATTTGCAAAATACATACGGCTCTGATTGTGACAGACCCTTTGAATAAACTTCTCTCACGAGAAAAACATGATCACACCTTAGTACTCTTCGGGTGTTAATCACATAGCGCTGTGAACTAGACTATTGACTCTAGTAAACCCTTTGGGTGTTAATCACATAAAGATGTGAACTATTGGTGTTAAATCACATGGCGATGTGAACTACATTATTGACTCTAGTGCAAGTGGGAGACTGAAGGAAATATGCCCTAGAGGCAATGATAAAGTTGTTATTCATATTTCCTCATATCATGATAAATGTTTATTATTCATGCTAGAATTGTATTAACCAGAAACTTAGTACATGTGTGAATACATAGACAAAACAAAGTGTCCCTAGTATGCCTCTACTTGACTAGCTCGTTAATCAAAGATGGTTATGTTTCCTAACCATAGACATGCATTGTCATTTTATGAACGGGATCACATCATTAGAGAATGATGTGATGGACAACACCCATCCGTTAGCTTAGCAATGGTATGGGCTTAATGGGTCAAGGGAGGGATAGGCCAACCCACAAGGGGCTGGTGCACCCCTCCACCAGGCCGGCCAGCCCTAGGGAAGAAAAGGGGGGAGGGCAAGTCCCTTCTTCCTTCCCCTCCTCAAGGGAGAAAATAAGGGGGGTGCCTCCTGCCCCTTCCTTCCCCTGGCACCTATACAAGGAAGGGGGACCGAACCAAGGCAGGAGCCCAAGTGGGATTCGGCCCCACTTGGGGCGCCCCTTGGTCTTTCCCCTCCCCTGCCACCTATTTAGAAACATTACAACCGAGCACTAATCCAGCCCTCTCAGAACATTAGCATTTTCAACCCTCGGATCTACTGTTATGTATGCTCTTGGCCGTTAGATGCACCATCAGGGCTGCTGGGAGTGTTAGACGGAGTGGCCAATGCTCTAGTAGTAAAATCAGCGATCCATTGTTATTTGGGCCAGCTCGGCCAATTCCAATCTCTGTAGTTTCTCACGAGACAAAAAATGGCAGGGCAAAGCGGTGGGTACGACTGTGCGCATGCCTGGTCTGTGTGATCTTGCGGGGGCAAGCCCAAGGTGCGGTAGGGATAGCAACGAACCGTCTCTATCAGTTGAAACCCCGTACCCGGTGATTGAGGAAGAAAATCAATGTTGCCGGACTTTAATGGTGGGTGATTGCAGGTCATTTACTATGTTCATCTGTGCTCTTTCTTAATCCATGCATATCCATATAGTTTTCCTCCGCCCCGTTCTTCCTTCCCTACCCTTTCGTCGCTTCATCTTCTCTGCTCCTTCCTTACCCAGTTCTTTCTCACTCAAATCTGAAACTCATCTTTATTGATCATGTTGTTTCTACTCTCTCGATGCAGATGCTCTGACTTGTGATGGATTCAAGCTCATCTTCCCTGATGGATCTATGGAGAGGCAACGACCATGATAGGCGTGAGGTCGGAGCGGCGGCGGTGGTGGAGACTTGCCCGGTGGAGTTGACGAGAGGCGAGGACAAGGGTGGGGCTTAGGTGATGGGAGCGACAAATGCTTCAGCACGAGGAGCTTCTTCACTACCCTTGTCGTCATCTCGCAGCAGGTCCGATCAATTTCGACCTCCATCTTGTGCAGATCCATCCATATCGAACTGGCATCATCCTGTTGTTCCAGATTGCCTGTGAGGGTGTGTTTTCTCATATGTTATAATTGATGGTACAAGGTGTCTTGTCCAGGATTGATGTCAATGTTTCACATTCTATAGCAGACGCATGATAATTAGAATTATCTACCTGCTCTTGGTAATTTATTTATATATATATAAAGAGACTATCATTAATTCATTATTGTTCTAGCGGGGAAGAAAACTGTCATTGTTAGTGCATCCAAATGTTTGAAATGTGTTCTTTGATTGCTTCAAAAAGAAAAAGGAATTAATAGTGGATATAGATGACTGTTTCACATCCGAAAATTCATGGCCTGTAAATTCAAACTTAGACCTTCCTCTCTACTGCTTTGAAATTAGATATAAAGGTAATACTAATTGAGGTAATTTAGGTCTGCTAGCAACATGTGAAGTCGTTTGAGGTGCACAAGAGCTACCCTTCTGCTATTCTATTGCATTTATTTTTGTTCCATGGTGTTACTAGATTCCAATCATGCAATCATTTAGGTTACAAAAGGAAAATCTTAGTGTGCCAGTGAACATGAAGAAGAATTCACATGTTGCTTTAAGGTATTATTAATATTTTGTCCTCCAAAATAGCTTCTGAACTAACCTAGGTACACATGCAAATTCCATGAAAATGTACTAACCGATTACCGCCATTATAAATTAATTTTTAGGAGAATAGGGAGCATTTCTTTGGTTTCATTATTTATTTTTTTGTAGAGCATGCATGTAATATGCAATGCGGTATTGAAGATTATATGGTTTCTCCTTATGATGCAGATACACATATGGTATGCCATTATTATTTGTGAACAAACTTGTTAATAGTGTAATTGCCGATAATTCAGATTTTGCACCATTTGGCTGCTCTACAGTAAGCGCACTGGTACAGCTGTTTTCCCTATTTTCTTGCTGATGTTTTTGATATATTATGCATTTTCTTCGACATCGTATGCGAAAGATATGACCGTTTCACTTTTTCATAACACTTTTTTGCAAAAAATGCCCAAACTTAGTTTTTTTAATTTTCCTAACTAGTAGATGTAGTAACATAACTACATCTCGAAGGATTTTAATTTTTGAAGTTTTTATCATTTTCTTTTGCTTTTTAAAACACTGAAAAGGCGATCCACAAGGGGGGGTAGAGTTTGGAAATGGGATCTTTAGTCCCGGTTAGAGACACGAACGGGGACTAAAGGGCATCGCACCCTTGAGTTCCGGTTCGTGTCTCAAACTGAGACTAAAGGTCTAACCTTTAGTCCCGGTTTGAGACACGAACCGAGACTAAAGGGCACCGCACCCTTTAGTCCCGGTTCGTGTCTCAAACCGGCACTAAAGGTCCCATTTGAACCGGGACTAATGCCTTTAGCCGCACGAACCGGGACTAGTGCCCCCATGGGTCCCGGTTCGTGACTGAACCAGGACTAATGGGCTTATCTGGCCCAAACAAAAGCCCTGTTTTCTACTAGTGTACTTACATATTAGGCATCAAGATCTATAGAGATAGATCAAGATGCTTGATAAGATTTTTCAATGAGTACATATGTTGACAAGATTTTGAAGTAGCTCAAAATGGAACAGTCAAAGAAGGAGTTCTTGCCTGAATTACAAGATGTAAAGATGAGTAAGACTCAAAACCCGACCACAACAGTTAATAGAAAGAGAACGGAAGTCATTCCATATGCCTCAGCTATAGGTTCTATAGCGTATGCTATGTTGTGTACCAGACCTATTGTGTACCTTATCATGAGTTTGGCAAGGGGGTACGATAGTGATCCAGGAGTGGATCACTGGACAGCGGTCAAAGTTATCCTTAGTACCTAAGAGGACTAAGAAATTATTTCTCTGTTATGGAGGTGATAAAGGGTTCGTCACAAAGAGTTACGTTGATGCAAGCTTTTACACCAATCCGGATGACCCTGAGTCTCAACCTGGATACATATTGAAAGTGGGAGCAATTGGCTAGAGTAGCTCCATGCAGAGCATTGTAGACATAGAATATTTGCAAAATACATACGGCTCGATTGTGACAGACCCGTTGACTAAACTTCTCTCACGAGCAAAATATGATCACACCTTAGTACTCTTTGGGTGTTAATCACATAGCGATGTGAACTAGATTATCGACTCTAGAAACCCTTTGGGTGTTAATCACATACAAATGTGAACTATTGGTGTTAAATCACATGGCGATGTGAACTAGACTATTGACTATAGTGCAAGTGGGAGACTGAAGGAAATATGCCCTAGAGGTAATAATAAAGTTGTTATTTATATTTCCTCATATCATGATAAATGTTTATTATTCATGCTAGAATTGTATTAACCGGAAACTTAGTACATGTGTGAATACATAGACAAAACAAAGTATCCCTAGTATACCTCTACTTGACTAGCTCGTTAATCAAAGATGGTTATGTTTCCTGACCATAGACATGCGTTGTCATTTGATGAACGGGATCACATCATTAGAGAATGATGTGATGGACAAGACCCATTCGTTAGCTTAACATTATTTACAGTTTCATTTGCTACAGCTCTCTTCATGACTTATACATGTTCCTCTGACTATGAGATTATCTAACTCCCGAATACCGGAGGAACATCTAGTGTGCTATGAAATGTCACAACGTAACTGGGTGATTATAAAGATGCTCTAAAGGTGTATCCAAAGGTGTTTGTTGAGTTGGCATAGATCGAGATTAGGATTTGTCACTCCATGTATTTGAGAGGTATCTCTGGGCCCTCTCGGTAATGGTCATCACTATAAGCCTTGCAAGCAATATGACTAATGAGTTAGTTGCGGGATGAAGCATTACAGAACGAGTAAAGAGACTTGCTGGTAACGAGATTAAACTAGGTATGAAGATACCGCCGATCAAATCTCGGGCAAATAACATACCTATGACAAAGGGAACAATGTATGTTGTTATGTGGTTTGACCGATAAAGATCTTCGTAGAATATGTAGGAGCCAATATGAGCATCTAGGTTCCGCTATTGGTTATTGATCAGAGATGTGTCTCAGTCATGTCTACATAGTTCTCAAACCCGTAGCGTCCGCACGCTTAATGTTTGATGACGATATGTATTATGAGTTATATGTTTTTGATGAACGAAGTTTGTTCGGAGTCCCGGATGAGATCACAGACATGACGAGGAGTCTTGAAATGGTCGAGACATAAAGATTGATATATTGGAACGCTATATTCGTACATCGGAATAGTTCCGGAGAAGTTTGGGTATTTTCCGGAGTACCGGGAGGTTACCGGAACCCCCTGGGGAGTTGTTGGGCCTTAGTGGGCTTTAGTGGAAAGAGAAGGCAGCAGCCAGGAGGTGGTGCCCCCCAAGCCCAGTCCGAATTGGACAAGGGGTTGGGGGCGCGGCCCCCCTCTCCCTTCCTTTCCCCCTCTCCCGTGAGGTGGAATCCTAATAGGACTTGGAGTCCTAGTAGGACTCCCCTCTCCGGAAGTGCCCTACCGGGGCCGGCCGGCCTCCCCCTCCCTCCTTTATATACGGGGGAAGGGGGCACCCTAGAACACACAAATTTCTTTTAACCATGTGCAGTGCCCCCTCCACAGTTACACACCTCGATCATACCATCGTAGTGCTTAGGTGAAGCCCTGTGCTGGTAACATCATCTTCACCGTCGCCACGCCGTCATGCTGATGGAACTCACCCTCGTCTTCAACTGGATCAAGAGCACTAGGGGCGTCATCGAGCTGAACGTGTGCTGAACGCAGAGGTGTCGTACGTTCGGTACTTGGATTGGTTGGATCACCAAGACGTTCGACTACATCAACCGCGTTACTAAACGCTTCTGCTTTCGGTCTACGAGGGTAGATGGACACACTCTCCCCTCTCATTGCTATGCATCAGATATATAGATCTTGCGTGATCGTAGGATTTTTTTTGAAATACTACGCTCCCAAACAAATAGTTGGCGAGATAACCACGACGCAATGATAGAGATCAAGGTGTCGAGCCAGTGATGATGGAGATCATGACGATGCTTTGGAGATGGAGATCAAAAGCACAAGATGATGATGGCCATATCATGTCACATATTTTTGATTGCATGTGATGTTTATCCTTTATGCATTTTATTTTGCTTAGTACGGCGGTAGCATTATAGGATGATCCCGTCACTAAATTTCAAGGTAAAAGTGTTCTCCCTGAGTATGTACCAGTGCTATAGTTCGTCGTGTTGAGACACCACGTGATGATCGGGTGTGATAGACTCTACGTTCACATACAATGGGTGTAAGCCAGATTTACACACGTGGATTACTTGGGTTAAACTTGACGAGCCTAGCATGTACAAACATGGCCTCGGAAAACTGGAGATTGAAAGATCAGACGTGAATCATATACTAGATATGGTCAACATAGAGATGTTCACCATTGATGACTACCCCATATCACGTGACGATTGGCCATGAGTTAGTTGATTTGGATCATGTTACACTTAGATGACTTGGGGGATGTCTGTTTAAGTGGGAGTTCATTAGTAATTTGATTAATTGAACTTAATTTATCATGAAATTAGTCTTATAATTCCTGCATATCTATGTTGTAAATCAATAGCTCGCGATTTAGTTCCCCTATTTTTGATATGTTCCTAGAGAAAACTAAGTTGAAAGATAATAGTAGCAATGATGCGGACTGGGTCCGTGATCTGAGGATTATCCTCATTGCTGCACATAAGAATTATGTCCTTGATGCACCGCTAGGTGACAGACCTATTGCAGGAGGAGATGCAGATGTTATGAACATTTAGCTAGCTCGATATGATGACTACTTAATAGTTTAGTGCGCCATGCTTTTACGGCTTAGAACCGTGACTTCAAAAATGTTTGGAACGCCATGGAGCATATGAAATGTTCCAAGAGCTGAAATTGGTATTTCAGACTCATGCCCGTGTCCGGAGGTATGAGACCTCTGACAAGTACTTTGCCTACAAGATGGAGGAGAATATCTCAGCCAATCAGCATGTGCTCAGAATGTCTGGGTACTACAATTGCTTGAAGCTAGTGAGAGTTAATCTTCCAGATAAAATAGTGATTGACAGAGTTCTCTAGTCACTATCACCTAGCTACTAGAAATTCGTGATGAACTATAATATGCAAGGGATGAAGAAAATGAATCCCAAGCTCTTCGCGATGCTGAAATCGGCGAAGGTACAAATCAAGAAAGAGCATCAAGTGTTGATGGTTAAACAAGACCACTAGTTCAAGAAAAAGGGAAGGGGAAGAAAGGTAACTTCAAGAAGAATGGCAATTAATTTGTCACTCCCGTGAAGAAGCCCAAAGCTGGACCTAAGCCTGAAACTGAGTGCTTCTACTGCAAAGGGAATTGTCACTAGAAGCGGAACTGCCCCAAATACTTGGCGGGATAAGAAGGATGGGAAAGTTAACAAAGGTACATTTGATATACATGTTATTGATGTGTACCTTACTAGTATTCGTAGTAGCTCCTGGATATTTGATACTGGTTCAGTTGCTAAGATTAGTAACTCGAAACAGGAGTTGGAGAATAAACAGAGACTAGTTAAGGGCGAGGTAACGATGTGTGCTGGAAATGATTCCAAGGTTTATACGATCACCATCGCACGCTCCTTATACCTTTGGGATTAGTGTTGAACCTAAATAAATGTTATTTGGTGTTTGCGTTGAGCATGAATATGACTGGATCATGTTTATTGCAATGCGGTTATTCAAGTAATTCAGAGAATAATTTTTATTCTGTTTACATGAATAAAAACTTCTATGGTCATACACACAATGTGAATGGTTTATTGAATCTCGATCGTAGTGATACACATATTCATAATATGATGCCAAAAGATATAAAGTTGATAATGATAGTGCAACATGCTTGTGGCGCTATCATTTAGGTCATATTGGTGTAAAGAGCATGAAGAAACTCCATATGGATGGACTTTTGGAATTAGTTGATTATGAATCATTTGATACTTGCAAACCATGCCTCATGGGCAAGATGACTAAAACTTCGTACTTCGAAACAATGGAGAGAGCTAATAACTTACTGAAAATAATACATACCGATGTATGCGGTCCGCTAAGTGTTAAAGCACGCGGCGGTTATCATTATTTACTCACCTTCACTAATGAGTTAAGTAGATATGGGTATATCTACTTGATGAAACACAAGTCTAAAACATTTGAAAAGTTCAAAGAATTTCAGAGTGAAGTGGAGAATCATCATAACAAACAAATAAAATTTCTACGATTTGATCGCGAAGGTGAATATTTGAGTTACGAGTTTGGCCTTCATTTAAAACAATGCGGAATTGTTTCACAACTCACGCCATCTGGAACACCATAGCGTAATGGTGTGTCCAAACGTCGTAACCATACTTTATTAGATATGGTGCGATCTATGATGTCTCTTACCAATTTATCACTATCATTTTGGGGTTATGCATTAGAGACAGCCGCATTCACGTTAAATAGGGCACCATCTAAATCCGTTGAAATGACACCATATGAACTATGGTTTGGCAAGTAACCTAAGCTGTCATTTCTTAAAATTTGGGGTTGCGACACTTATGTCAAAAGGCTTCAGCATGATAAGCTCGAACCCAAAAAAAATCAGAGAAGTGTTTCTTGATAGGATACCATAAGGAAACAATTGGGTACACCTTCTACCACATATCTGAAGGCAAGATCTTTCCTTTCTAGAGAAGGAGTTTCTCTCGAAAGAAGTGAGTGGGAGGAAAGTAGAACTTGATGAGGCAACTTTACCTCCTCTCGAATTGGAAAGTAGCACATCAGAAAAAATGGTTCCCGTGATGCCTACACCAACTAGAGAGGAAGCTAATGATAATGATCATAAAACTTCAGATCAAGTTGCTACTGAATTTCGTAGGTCGACTAGAGCACGATCCGCACCAGAGTGGTATGGTAATCCTATCCTGGAAATCATGTTACTAGACCAAGGCGAACCTACGAACTATGAAGAAGCTACGATGAGCCCAGATTCCGACAGATGGCTTGAGGCCATGAAATCTGAGATAGGATCCATATATGAGAACAAAGTATGGACTTTGGTGGACTTGCCTGTTGATCGGCAAGCCATAGAGAATAAATGGATCTTCAAGAAGAAGACTGGCGCTGATGGTAATATTACTGTCTACATAGCTCGACTTGTCGCAAAAGGCTTTCAACAAGTTCAAGGGGTTGACTACGATGAGACTTTCTCAACCGTAGTGATACTTAAGTCCATCCAAATCATGTTAGCAATTGCCACATTCTATGATATCTAGCAAATGGATGTCAAAACTGCATTCCTTAAATGGATATCTCTCAGAACAGTTGTATATGAGGCAACCAGAAGGTTTTTTCGATCCTAGAGGTGCTAACAAGGTGTGCAAGCTCCAGCGATCCATCTATGTACTGGTGCAAGCATCTCGGAGTTGGAATATACACTTTGATGAGGTGATCAAGGCAAATGGTTTTATACAGACTTACGGTGAAGCCTGTATTTATAAGAAAGTTACTGGAAGCTTTGTAGCATTTATGATATTATATGTTGTTGATTGGAAATGATATGGATAGCATAAAAGGATACTTGAATAAGAATTTTTCAATGAAAGACCTCGGTGAAGCTGCTTACATATTGGGCATCAAGACCTATAGAGATAGATCAAGACGCTTGATAAGACTTTCAATGAATACAAACCTTGACAAGATTTTGAAGGAGTTCAAAATGGGTGAGTCAAAGAAGGAGTTCTTGCGTGTATTGTAAGGTGTGCAGTTGAGTAAAGACTCAAAATCCGACCACGACAGAAGATAAAGAGAGAATGAAAGTCATTCCCTATGCCTCAGCCATAGGTTCAATAAAGTATGCCATGCTGTGTACCAAACCTGTTGTGTACCTTGCCATGAGTTTGGCAAGGGGGTACAATAGTGATCCAGGAGTAGATCACTTGACAGTGGTCAAAATTATCCTTAGTTACCTTAAAGAGGACTAAGGAAATGTTTCTCGGTTATGGAGGTGATAAAGAGTTCGTCGTAAAGAGTTACATCGATGCAAGCTTTTACACTGATCTAGATGACCCCAAGTCTCAATCTAGATACGTATTAAACGTGGGAGAAATTAGCTAGAGTAGCTCCATGTAGAGCATTGTAGACATAGAAAATTGCAAAATACATACAGATCTGAATGTGGCAGACTCGTTGACTAAACTTCTCTCATAAGCAAAACATGATCACACCTTATTACTCTTTGGGTGTTAATCACATGGCGATTTGAACTAGATTATTGACTCTATTAAACCCTTTTGGTGTTGGTCACATGGCGATGTTAACTATGGGTGTTTATCACATGACGATGTGAACTATTGGTGTTAAATCACATGGCGATGTGAACTAGATTATTGACTCTGGTGCAAGTGGGAGACTGAAGGAAATATGCCCTAGAGGCAATAATAAAGTTGTTATTTTATATTTCCTTATTCATAATAAAGGTTTATTATTCATGCTATAATTGTATTGATCGGAAACCTTAATACATGTGTGAATACATAAACAAACAACATTTCCCTAGTGAGCCTCTACTAGACTAGCTCGTTGATCAAAGATGGTTAAGGTTTCCTAACCATGGACATGAGTTGCCATTTGATAATGCGATCACATCATTAGGAGAATGATGTGATGGACAAGATCCATTCGTTAGCTTAGCATAATGATCGTTCAGTTTTATTGTTATTGCTTTCTTCATGTCCAATACATATTCCTTCGACTATGAGATTATGCAACTCCCGGATACCGGAGGAATGGCTACATAGTTCTCGAACCATAGGGTGTGCATGCTTAACATTCGATGACGATATAGTATTAAATGAGTTATGTGATTTGGTGACCGGATGTTGTTCGGAGTCCTAGTTGAGATCATGCACATGATGAGGAGTCTTGAAATGGTCTAGAGGTAAAGATTGGTATATAGGACGATGGTATTCGGACAATGGAAGTGTTCCGGAGGGTACCAAGTACATATTGTTGGAAATATTCCCTAGAGGCAATAATAAAAGGATTATTATTATATTTCCTTATTCATGATAATTGTCTATTATTCATGCTATAATTGTGTTATTCGGAAATCGTAATACATGTGTGAATACATGGACCACAACATGTCCCTAGTAAACCTCTAGTTGACTAGCTCGTTGATCAACTGATAGTCATGGTTTCCGGACTATGGACATTGGATGTCGTTGATAATGGGATCACATCATTAGGAGAATGATGTGATGGATAAGACCCAATCCTAAGCATAGCACAAGATCGTGTAGTTCGTTTGCTAGAGATTTTCCAATGTCAAGTATCATTTCCTTAGACCATGAGATCGTGTAACTCCCGGATACCGTAGGAGTGCTTTGGGTGTACCAAACGTCACAACGTAACTGGGTGACTATAAAGGTATACTACGGGTATCCCCGAAAGTATCTGTTGGGTTGACACAGATCGAGACTGGGATTTGTCACTCCGTATGAAGGAGAAGTATCTCTGGGCCCACTCGGTAATGCATCATCATAATGAGCTCAGTGTGACCAAGTGTTTGGTCACGGGATCATGCATTACGGTACGAGTAAAGTGACTTGCCGGTAACGAGATTGAACGAGGTATTGAGATACCAACGATCGAATCTCGGGCAAGTAATGTACCGATTGACAAAGGGAATTGTATACGGGATTACTTGAATCCCCGACATCGTGGTTCATCCGAGGAGATCATCGAGGAGCTTGTGGGAGCCAACATGGGTTTCCAGATCCCGCTGTTGGTTATTGACCGGAGGGTCGTCTCGGTCATGTCTGCATGTCTCCCGAACCCGTAGGGTCTACACACTTAAGGTTCGGTGACGCTAGGGTTGTAGAGATATTAGTATGCAGTAACCCGAAAGTTGTTCGAAGTCTCGGATGAGATCCCGCATGTCACGAGGAGTTCCGGAATGGTCCGGGGGTAAAGAATTGTATATAGGAAGTCCAGTTTCGGCCATCGGGAAAGTTTTAGGGGTCACCGGTATTGTACCGGGACCACCGGAAGGGTCCCGGGGGTCCACCGGGTGGGGCCACCTATCCCGGAGGGGCCCATGGGCTGAAGTGGGGAAGGGAACCAGCCCCTGGTGGGCTGGTGCACCACCCTTGGGCCTCCCCCTACGCCTAGGGTTGGAAACCCTAGGGGTGGGGGGCGCCCCACTTGGCTTGGGGGGCAAGCCACCCCCTTGGCCGCCCCCCCTTGAGATCCAATCTCTAGGGGGCCGGCGCCCCCCCAGGACCCCTATATAAAGAGGGGGGAGGGAGGGCTGCGTACCCCTGCTCCTGGTGCCTCCCTCTCCCTCTGCACCACCTCTCCCTCTCGCTGAGCTTGGCGAAGCCCTGCCGAGATCACCGCTACTTCCACCACCACGCCGTTGTACTGCTGGATCTCCATCAACCTCTCCCTTCCCCTTGCTGGATCAAGAAGGAGGAGACGTCTTCCCATTCGTATGTGTGTTGAACGCGGAGGTGCCGTCCGTTCGGCGCTAGGATCTCTGGTGATTTGGATCACGGCGAGTACGACTCCCTCAACCCCGTTCTCTTGAATGCTTCCGCTCGCGATCTACAAGGGTATGTAGATGCACTCCTCTCTCTCGTTGCTAGATGACTCCATAGATTGATCTTGGTGAAGCGTAGAAATTTTTTATTTTCTGCAACGTTCCCCAACAGTGGCATCATGAGCTAGGTCTATGCGTAGTTTCTTTGCACGAGTAGAACACAAATTTGTTGTGGGCGTAGATGTTGTCAATTTTCTTGCCACTACTAGTCTTATCTTGTTTCGGCGGTATCGTGGGATGAAGCGGCCCGGACTGACCTTACACGTACGCTTACGTGAGACAGGTTCCACCGACTAACATGCACTAGTTGCATAAGGTGGATAGCGGGTGTCTGTCTCTCCCACTTTAGTCGGATCGGATTCGATGAAAAGGGTCCTTATGAAGGGTAAATAGAAATTGGCATATCACGTTGTGGCTTTCACGTAGGTAAGAAACGTTCTTGCTAGAACCCTTTTGCAGCCACGTAAAAACATGCAACAACAATTAGAGGAGGTCTAACTTGTTTTTGCAGCATATGCCTTGTGATGTGATATGGCCAAAAGTTGTGATAAATGATATATATGTGATGTATGAATCATGTTCTTGTAATAGGAATCACGACTTGCATGTCGATGAGTATGACAACCGGCAGGAGCCATAGGAGTTGTCTTAATTATTGTATGACATGCGTGCCATGTAATTACTTTACTTTATTGCTAAACCGTTAGCCATAGTAGTAGAAGTAATAGTTGGCGAGCAACTTCATGGAGACACGATGATGGAGATCATGGTGTCATGCCGGTGACGAAGATGATCATGGCGCCCCGAAGATGGAGATCAAAGGAGCTATATGATATTGGCCATATCATGTCACTATTTGATTGCATGTGATGTTTATCATGTTTTTGCATCTTATTTGCTTAGAATGACGGTAGTAAATAAGATGATCCCTCATAATAATTTCAAGAAAGTGTTCCCCCTAACTATGCGCCGTTGCGAAAGTTCATTGTTTCGAAGCACCACGTGATGATCGGGTGTGATAGATTCCAACGTCCACATACAACGGGTGTAAGACAGATTTACACATGCAAAACACTTAGGTTAACTTGACGAGCCTAGCATGTACAGACATGGCCTCAGAACACAAGAGACCGAAAGGTCGAACATGAGTCGTATGGAAGATACGATCAACATGGAGATGTTCACCGATGATGACTAGTCCGTCTCACGTGATGATCGGACACGGCCTAGTTGACTCGGATCATGTATCACTTAGATGACTAGAGGGATGTCTAATCTGAGTGGGAGTTCATTAAATAATTTGATTAGATGAACTTAATTATCATGAACTTAGTCTAAAAACCTTTGCAAAAGTGTCTTGTAGATCAAATGGCCAACGCTCATGTCAACCTCAACTTCAACGCGTTCCTAGAGAAAACCAAGCTGAAAGATGATGGCAGCAACTATTCGGACTGGGTCCAGAACCTGAGGATCATCCTCATAGCTGCCAAGAAAGCATATGTCCTAGAAGGACCGCTAGGTGAAGCACCCATCCTAGAGAACCAAGACGTTATGAACGCTTGGCAGTCACGTGCTGATGATTACTCCCTCGTTCAATGAGGCATGCTTTACAGCTTAGAACCGGGGCTCCAAAAGCGTTTTGAGCAACACGGAGCATATGAGATGTTCGAGGAGCTGAAAATGGTTTTCCAAGCTCATGCCCGAGTCGAGAGATATGAAGTCTCCGACAAGTTCTATAGTTGTAAGATGGAGGAAAATAGTTCTGTCAGTGAGCACATACTCAAAATGTCTGGGTTGTACAACCGCTTGTCCTAGCTGGACATTAACCTCCCAGACGAGGCGGCCATTGACAGAATCCTTCAGTCGCTCCCACCTAGCTACAAGAGCTTTGTGATGAACTACAATATGCAGGGGATGGTGAAAACTATTCCTAAAGTATTTTCAATGCTGAAATCAGCGGAGGTGGAAATCAAAAAGGAACATCAAGTGTTGATGGTCAATAAAACCACTAGTTTCAAGAAAGGCAAGGGTAAGAAGAACTTCAAGAAGGACACAAGGGAGTTGCCGCGCCCGGTAAACCAGTTGCCGGGAAAAGGCCAAAGAATGGACCCAAACCTGAGACTGAGTGCATTTATTGCAAGGGAAAGGGACACTAGAAGCGGAACTACCCCAAATACTGAGCGGACAAGAAGGCCGGCAACACTAAAGGTATATGTGATATACATGTAATTGATGTGTACCTTACCAGTACTCGTAGTAGCTCCTGGGTATTTGATACCGGTGTGGTTGATCATATTTGTAACTCAAAGCAGGAGCTGCGGAATAAGCGAAGACTGGCGAAGGACGAGGTGACGATGCACGTCGGGAATGGTTCCAAGGTCGATGTGATCACCGTCAACACGCTACCTCTACATTTACCTACGGGGTTAGTTTTAAACCTCAGTAATTGTTATTTAGTGCCAGCTTTGAGCATGAACATTGTATCTGGACCTTGTTTAATACGATATGGCTACTCATTTAAATCCGAGAATAATGGTTGTTCTATTTATATGAGAGATATGTTTTATGGTCATGCCCCGCTGGTCAATGGTTTATTCTTGATGAATCTCGAACGTGAAGTTACACATATTCATAGTGTGAATACCAAAATATGTAAGGTTGATAACGATAGTCCCACATACTTGTGGCACTGCCGCCTTGGTCACATTGGTGTCAAGCGCATGAAGAAGCTCCATGCTGATGGACTTTTAGAGTCTCTCGATTATGAATCATTTGACACATGCGAACCATGCCTCATGGGCAAAATGACCAAGACTCCGTTCTCCGGAACAATGGAGCGAGCAACCAACTTATTGGAAATCATACATACTGATGTGTGCGGTCCAATGAGCATTGAGGCTCGCAGAGGCTATCGTTATGTTCTCACTCTCACTGATGACTTAAGTAGATATGGGTATGTCTACTTGATGAAACACAAGTCTGAGACCTTTGAAAAGTTCAAGGAATTTCAGAATGAGGTGGAGAATCAACCTGACCGAAAAATAAAGTTCTTACGATCAGATCGTGGATGAGAATATTTAAGTCACGAATTTGGTACGCACTTAAGGAAATGTGGAATCGTTTCACAACTCACGCCGCCTGGAACACCTCAGCGTAACGGTGTGTCTGAGCATCGTAATCACACTCTATTGGATATGGTGCGATCTATGATGTCACTCACCAATTTATCGCTATCATTTTGGGGATACGCTCTAGAGACAGCTACATTCACTTTAAATAGGGCACCGTCTAAATCCGTTGAGACGACACCGTATGAATTATGGTTTGGGAAGAAACCTAAGCTGTCGTTTCTAAAATTTTGGGGATGTGATGCTTATGTCAAGAAACTTCAACCTGAAAAGCTTGAACCCAAGTCAGAAAAATGCGTCTTCATAGGATACCCTAAGGAAACCATTGGGTATACCTTCTACCTTAGATCCGAAGGCAAGATCTTTGTTGCCAAGAACGGGTCCTTTCTGGATAAAGAGTTTCTCTCGAAAGAAGTAAGTGGGAGGAAAGTAGAGCTCGATGAAATACTACCTCTTGAACCGGAAAGTACTGCAGCTCAGGAAGATGTTCCTATGGTGCCTACACCGACTGGAGAGGAAATTAATGATGATGATCAAGGTACTTCGGATCAAGTTGCTACTGAACTTCGTAGGTCCACAAGGACACATTCCACACCAGAGTGGTATGGCAACCCTGTCCCGGAAATCATGTTGTTGGACAACGGTGAACCTTCGAACTATGAAGAAGCGATGGCGGACCCAGATTCCAACAAATGGCTTGAAGCCATGCAATCCGAGATAGGATCCATGTACGAAAACAAAGTATGGACTTTGACAGACTTGCCCGATGATCGGCGAGCGATAGAAAATAAATGGATCTTTAAGAAGAAGACGAACGCGGATGGTAATGTTACCATCTATAAAGCTCGACTTGTCACTAAGGGTTATCGGCAAATTCAAGGGGTTGACTACAATGAGACTTTCTCTCGCGTAGCGAAGCTGAAGTCCGTCCGAATCATGTTAGCAATTGCCGCATACTATGATTATGAGATATGGCAAATGGACGTCAAAACGGCATTCCTTAATGGCTATCTTAAGGAAGAACTGTATATGATGCAGCCAGAAGGTTTTGTCGATCCTGAGAATGCTAACAAGGTATGCAAGCTCCAGCGATCCATTTATGGGCTGGTGCAAGCATCTCGGAGTTGGAACATTCGCTTTGATGAGATGATCAAAGCGTTTGGGTTTATGCAGACTTATGGAGAAGCCTGCGTTTACAAGAAAGTGAGTGGGAGCTCTATAGCATTTCTCATATTATATGTGGATGACATACTTTTGATGGGAAATGATATAGAACTTTTGGACAGCATTAAGGCCTACTTGAACAAGTGTTTTTCAATGAAGGACCTTGGAGAAGCAGCTTACATATTAGTCATCAAGATCTATAGAGATAGATCGAGACGCCTCATAGGTCTTTCACAAAGCACATACCTTGATAAGATATTGAAGAAGTTCAATATGGATCAGTCCAAGAAGGGGTTCTTCCCTGTGTTGCAAGGTGTGAAATTGAGCTCGGCTCAATGTCCGACCACGGCAGAAGATAGAGAAAAGATGAGTGTCGTCCCCTATGCCTCAGCCATAGGGTCTATCATGTATGCCGTGCTGTGTACCAGACCTGATGTAAACCTTGCTGTAAGTTTGGTAGGAAGGTACCAAAGTAATCCCGGCATGGAACACTAGACAACGGTCAAGAATATCCTGAAGTACCTGAAAAGGACAAAGGACATGTTTCTCGTTTATGGAGGTGACGAAGAGCTCGTCGTAAAGGGTTACGTCGACGCTAGCTTCGACACAAATCTGGATGACTCTAAGTCACAAACCGGATATGCGTATATTTTGAATGGTGGGGCAGTAAGTTGGTGCAGTTGCAAGCAGAGCGTCATGGCAAGATCTACATGTGAAGCGGAGTACATGGTAGCCTCGGAGGCAGCGCATGAAGCAATCTGGATGAAGGAGTTCATCACCGACCTAGGAGTCATACCCAATGCATTGGGGCCGATCACTCTCTTCTATGACAACACTGGAGCTCTTGCCCTTGCCAAGGAGCCTAGGTTTCACAAGAAGACCAGGCACATCATGCGTCGCTTCAACTCCATTCGTGAAAATGTTCAAGATGGAGACATAGATATTTGCAAAGTGCATACGGATCTGAATGTCGCAGATCCGTTGACTAAACCTCTTCCGCGAGCAAAACATGATCAACACCAGAACTCTATGGGTGTTCGATTCATCACAATGTAACTAGATTATTGACTCTAGTGCAAGTGGGAGACTGTTGGAAATATGCCCTAGAGGCAATAATAAAAGGATTATTATTATATTTCGTTGTTCATGATAATTTTCTATTATTCATGCTATAATTGTGTTATCCGGAAATCGTAATACATGTGTGAATACATAGACCACAACATGTCCCTAGTAAGCCTCTAGTTGACTAGCTCGTTGATCAACTGATAGTCATGGTTTCCTGACTATGGATATTGGATGTCATTGATAACGGGGTCACATCATTAGGAGAATGATGTGATGGACAAGACCCAATCCTAAGCATAGCACAAGATCGTGTAGTTCGTTTGCTAGAGCTTTTCCAATGTCAAGTATCATTTCCTTAGACCATGAGATCGCGTAACTCCCCGATACCGTAGGAGTGCTTTGGGTGTACCAAACGTCACAACGTAACTGGGTGACTATAAAGGTATACTACGGGTATCCCTGAAAGTATCTGTTGGGTTGACATAGATCGAGAGTGGGATTTGTCACTCCGTATGACGGAGAGGTATCTCTGGGCCCACTCGGTAATGCATCATCATAATGAGCTCAATGTGACCAAGTGTTTGGTCACGGGATCATGCATTACGGTACGAGTAAATTTACTTGCCGATAATGACATTGAACGAGGTATTGGGATACCGACGATCGAATCTCGGGCAAGTAACGTACCGATTGACAAAGGGAATTGTATACGGGATTACTTGAATCCTCGACAGCGTGGTTCATCCGATGAGATCATCGAGGAGCATGTGGGATCCAACATGGGTGTCCAGATCCCGCTGTTGGTTATTGAACGGAGAGTCATCTCGGTCATGTCTGCATGTCTCCCGAACCCGTAGGGTCTACACACTTAAGGTTCGGTGACGCTAGGGTTGTAGAGATATTAGTATGCGGTAACCCGAAAGTTGGTCGGAGTCCCGGATGAGATCCCGCACATCACGAGGAATTCCGGAATGGTCCGTAGGTAAAGAATTGTATATAGGAAGTCCAGTTTCGGCCATCGGGAAAGTTTCGGGGGTCACTGGTATTATACCGGGACCACCGGAAGGGTCCCGGGGGTCCACGGGGTGGGGCCACCTATCCCGGAGGGCCCCATGGGCTGAAGTGGGGAAGGGAACTAGCCCCTGGTGGGCTGGTGCGCCCCCCTTGGGCCTCCCCCTACGCCTAGGGTTGGAAACCCTAGGGGTGGGGGCGCCCCACTTGGCTTGGGGGGCAAGCCACCCCCTTGGCCGCCGCCCCCCCTTGAGATCCAATCTCTAGGGGGGTGGCGCCCCCCAGGGCCCTTATATAAAGAGGGGGGAGGCAGGGCTGTGCACCCCTGCTCCTGGCGCCTCCCTCTCCCTCCGCACCACCTCTCCCTCTCGCTGAGCTTGGCGAAGCCCTGCCGAGATCACCGCTAGTTCCACCACCACACCGTTGTGCTGCTGGATCTCCATCAACCTCTCCCTTCCCCTTGCTAGATCAAGAAGGAGGAGACGCCTTCCCAACCGTACGTGTGTTGAACGCGGAGGTGCCGTCCGTTCGGCGCTAGGATCTCCGGTGATTTGGATCACGACGAGTTCGACTCCCTCAACCCCGTTCTCTTGAATGCTTCCACTCGCGATCTACAAGGGTATGTAGATGCACTCCTCTCTCTCGTTGCTAGATGACTCCATAGATTGATCTTGGTGAAGCGTAGAATTTTTTTATTTTCTGCAACATTCCCCAACACATATCGGGTCACCGGAAGGGGTTCTAGGCAACCCCGGCAATGGTATGGGCTTAATGGGCCAAGGGAGACACATACCAGCCCACAAGGGGCTGGTACGCCCCTCCACCAGGCCGGCCAGCCCTAGGGAAGAAAAGGGGGGAGGGCAAGTCCCTTCTTCCTTCCCCTCCTCAAGGGAGAAAAGAAAGGGGGGGTGCCACCTCCCCCTTCCTTCCCCTGGCACCTATACAAGGAAGGGGGGATAGAACCAATGCAGGAGCCCAAGTGGGATTCGGCCCCACTTGGGGCGCCCCTTGGTCTTTCCCCTCTCCCTCCCACCTATTTAGAAACATTACAACCGAGCACTAATCCAGCCCTCTCAGACCATTAGCATTTTCAACCCTCGGATCTACTATTCTGTATGCTCTTGGCCGTTGGATGCACCTTCAGGGCTGCTGGGAGCGCTACACGGAGTGGCCGCTGCTCCAATAGTAAGATCAGCGATCCATTGTTATTTAGGCGAGCTCAGCCAATTCCAATCTCCGTAGCTTCTCACGAGAATAAAAAACGGCAGGGCAAAGCGGTGGGTACGACTGTGCGCATGCCTGGTCCGTGTGATCTTGCGGGGGCGAGCCCAAGGTGCGGTAGGGATACAAACGAACCGTCTCTATCGATTGAAATCCCATACCCGGTGATTGAGGAAGAAAATCAATGTTGCCAGACTTTAATGGTGGGTGATTGCAGGTTATTTGCCATGTCCATCTGTGCTCTTTCTTAATCCATGCGTGTCCATATAGTTTTCCTCCGCCCCATTCTTCCTTCTCTACCCTTTCGTCGCTTCATCTTCTTCGCTCCTTCCTTACCCAGTTCTTTCTCCCTCAAATCTGAAACTCATCTTTATTGATCTTGTTGTTTCTACTCTCTGGATGCAAATGCTCTGACTTGTGCTGGATTCGAGCTCATCTTCCCTGATGGATCTGTGGAGAGGCAGCGACCATGGTGGGCGTGAGGACGCAGCGGCAGTGGTGGTGGAGACTTGCCCAGTGGAGTTGACGAGAGGCGAGGACAAGGCTGGGGCTTAGGCGATGGCAGCGACGGATGCTTTGGCGCGAGGAGCTTCTTCACTACCCTTGTCGCCATCTCATAGCAGGTCCGATCAATTTCGACCTCCATCTTGTGCAGATCCATCCATATCGAACTGGCATCATCCTGTTGTTCCTGATTGCCTGTGAGGGTGTGTCTGCTCATATGTTATAATTGATGGTACAAGGTGTCTTGTCCAGGATTGCTGTCAATGTTTCACATTCTAGAGCAGACGCATGATGAATTAGAATTATCTACCTGCTCTTGGTAATTTATTTATATATCTATCAAGAGACTATCATTAATTCATTATTTTCTATCGGGGAAGAAAATTGTCATTGTTACTGCATCCAAATGTTTGATATGTCTTCTCTGATTGCTTCAAAAAGAAAAAGGGATTAACAATGGATATAGATGACTGTTTCACATCCGAAAATTCATGGCCTGTAAAGTCAAACTTACACCTTCCTCTCTACTGCTTTCAAATTAGATCTACAGGTTAATACTAATTGAGGTAATTTAGGTCTGCTAGCAACAGGTGAAATCCTTTGAGGTGCACAGGAGCTACCCTTTTGCTATTCTGTTGCATTTATTTTTGTTCCATGGTGTTACTAGATTCCAATCATGCAATCATTTAGGTTACAAAAGGAAAATCTTAGTGTGCCAGTGAACATGAAGAAGAATTCACGTGTTGCTTTAAGGTGTTATTAATATTTTGTCCTCCAAAATAGCTTCTAAACTAACCTAGGTACACATGCAAATTCCATGAAAATGTACTAACCGATTACCGCCATTATAAATTAATCTTTAGGAGGACAGGGAGCATTGGTTTGGTTTGATTATTTATTTTGTTATAGAGCATGCATGTAATATGCAATGCGGTATTGAAGATTGTATGGTTGCTCGTTAGGAAGCAGATACACATATGATATTGCCATTATTTTTTGTGAACAAACTTGTTGATAGTGTAATTGCCTATGATTCAGATTTCGCACCATTTGGCTGCTCTACAGTAAGTGCACTGGTACAGCTGTTTTCCCTGTTCTCAACATGTT
>NC_041383.1:67002316-67003817 GCF_002162155.2 Triticum dicoccoides
CTATCATTTTTATGTATTATGTTGTGTGTGCCTAAGATGATGAATTACATAATGTTCTTTTTTCAAAAGGTCCATGAAGCTTTCAGTGTGATGTTTTTTCTAGCTTTGCAGTTTCGAACCTTCTTTTCAAGCTATACGAAGTAGCATGGACGATTTCAGGTAATACGAAGTAGCTTTATAAGTGACTCCAAGTTATGCGATGATAAATGTGACATGAAAAATAATGTACTCAATACAACATAACCTTTTTTACAATACTGACATATTTCTTTTCTGTCACATTTAAAGTCACGTACCTTCCAAGTTTGTAGCATTGCACGAAGAAGGGTTGTTGATATGAAGTAGCTTGTGACTGGTTATGTTGGATTGAAATGCGTTATTATTTTTCTGTCACATTTACAATAACATAACTTCAAGTCTGTAGCATTGCCTCTTTGAATTTGTATAAAAGAAGTAAAAAATTAATTTTGTGTTTTCTCATGTGATGGAATATGAAATAAAGTAGTGCAATCATAACAAATGAACGAAATAAAGCAGCACTATCACAACAAGTGACCGCCCATCACATGTATGAGGATGGACCAAATTAGATCAAAAAATTATATATATATATATATATATATATATATATATATATATATATATATATATATATATATATATATATAGGAGAAGGATTTTCTATCATAGCTTGCTGTAGACATAGCTATCAGCACTCGTGATTCGTACTAGCTGCTTGGTCTGGTTCTCATTCGAGCTTATTTGGTGAATTATTGGATGCGTGGTGGCAGGCCACTACTGACCGCTTTTTGCATGGTGGGCTGACAAAAGTCTGCTTGGCGTGGTCCTGGTCAGTGTGTTGCTCTGGATGGCCATCACATGCATGCATACAATGAGGTTCCATTGGGTGACTAAGCTCTTGTGCCGGTTCCTATATGTACGGCAGTCCGTTATGTCCTGTTTTATCGCATGTGATGCCGGTCGGCGAGACAGTGCAGGTTCGGTTCATCAACGCAACGGATCCATATGGAGCTATGAGTCAAACCTACGGGAGCCTGTGTTGAACCTGCACACATATATATATACTATATTTCCTGACTCAGTGTTTAGCATCGGTCTTTGACACGTCGTCCAGCACATCCATCCGTGTACCGTATGTGTCATATACTTCGTTTTGGTCATATCGGTTTTGAAAACAATATGAAATGAGTTCTGCTTCTATACATGTCCTACGCATCTACGTAGCAGTCCATCGGATCCCCTCGGTTCCTTGCTTTTATTGCACCGGTTCTTCGGGTTTGCATCATGCGGATCCTTTCGATTCCTTGCTTCCGTTGCATCGGTTCTTCGGTTTGCACCATTCGGGTCGCTTCGGTTCCTTGCTTCCATTGCATCGGTTCTTCGGGTTTGCACCGTTCGGATCCCCTCGGTTCCTTACTTCCGTTGCACCAGTTCTTCGGATTTGCACCGTTCGGATCCCCTCGGTTCCTTGCTTCAGTTG
>NC_041383.1:67004056-67010313 GCF_002162155.2 Triticum dicoccoides
TTCTTTGGGTTTGCATCTTTCGGATCCCCTCGGTTCCGTGCGTCCGTTGCACCGGTTCTTCGGGTTTGCGTCCTTCGGATCCCTCGGTTCCTTGCTTCCGTTGCACCGGTTCTTCGGGTTTGCATCCTTCGGATCCCCTCGGTTCCTTGCTTCCGTTGCACCGGTTCTTCGGTTTGCACCATTCGGAGCCCCTCGGTTCCTTGCTTCCGTTGCACCGGTTCTTCGGTTTGCACCATTCGGAGCCCCTCGGTTCTTTGCTTCAGTTTCATCGGTTCTTTGGGCTTTTTTCCGACCGTAGATAGAGTAGGCTTCGTGTGTGGGCGACATTGCTTCTGACGGTGACAGCAACGACGCATCCAAAAATAATGCCTCAATGACGGATCAGATGTTCGGCCTCTGACGACGTTGACGTATGATCCCCCGTCGACTCACCATAGCGGCAAAGGCCTTGCCGACGGCGGGTTTCTAGAACATGCTGCTCCTCCGCCAAGGCTACAGAGATTAATTAGCACATCCAGGAGATAAAATAACACTAGCACGTGCACACGTACTAAACAAGAGCAAACGAACAGTTAGAAGAAGAAGAATGTGCAGATGGCATGCTAGCACCAAAACGATCATGGGTCGTGCTAGCATGGTGGGGTCAAAAGGTGGGGTCGTGGGGGAAAGACGGATGGATGGTGAGAGAGAGAGAGGAGCTGTACGGGGTGACGAGAGGAGAAATAAAAAAAGGATCGTTGCCCGTGAGCTCGTGGTGGGGCACCACTTTGATGTATTTGTAATGAAATTTGTCATATTTATATTAAATCCGATGTGTTTATATAAAATCTGGCGTTGTTTATATGAAATCCGGATTTGTTTGAACGGATTTCATCCGGTTGGTTTGAATTGTTGTGAAAATGTATGTGGCTATGGTTGGATGACTGCCTTCTGCATCCATATCTGCGGACTGGTCCCCCCAGTCCATGGACAGATGCAGGAGGAAATTTATGGGTTGCCCTTGGGGATGCCTTAGAGCATCAACAGCCGGGCGCCCCAAACCCTCCTCAAACGCTCGGGCGACCCGCCCGGTCACTAGTCAGTCATAATTTTTTGACCTAGACGGACGCCTCAAATGGGCCTCAAACGCTCGGGCTGACCAGCACCCCTCGTATCCAGCCCAAATATGGAGCGGATATGGGGGCGTCCGGATGTGCTTGGGCACTACCGCCACGTCAGACCCGGCCCATGCTGACTTACCCGACCACACATATATCTGTCCCCATCTGCTCGCCGGAGCAAACCCTAACCACTTCACTCCACTTCCCTCCACCCCCCTCCGTCACCTGAGCTCACCTTCGGTGGGATTCGACCGTCCCCAGCATGGCAGGTAGCGGAGGAGGCTGATGCGGCGGCGCGGGCGGCCGCAGAGGAGGAAGCCATCTGCGCCCGCATTGTGAAGAAACGGCAGCGGAGGAACACGCGCGCCCCCTCGCCCGAGAGCAAAATCAGGCGGTCCATGCCATGGCAGGACTGCCATCGGAGGAGGACAGTGATGGCAAGGGCAACTCTGGCGACGAGCAGATCCGGCTCGATCCGTACTGCGTCTTCGACCAGTACTTAAGAATGACAAGGGCGCCGGCAAGGGCAAGGGCAGCCGTGGATGATCTCCACCATAGCCAAACGTGCCAAAGTTTGGTAGTCCGATGGCATGTTTAGTCAGTAGTGATGGAGTAGCCGGACGATCTGTGTGCATCGACATAATTGCATGAGTTTGTTTGGATTTGAGATATGATAATTGAGGTGTCCCGATGTGAATTACATTATTTGAGGGGTGCTCGGTCAGTACGCACGGACATGCCTGGGCGTGTCCACGGTCGTTTGAGGGACCGAATTTGTCCGTCGCGGCTGTAGAAGATCTTGCCTCCGTTTTTACTATTTGTCACCGGTGGGTGGAAGCGAAAAGCGTAGCCCCGAACAGCCGAACTGCTCTAGCATTGTGATCCACAATAGTGGCTTTGGCGGAGCTTTGGAACAAAGATAGGAAGAAGACTGATGGCCAAACAAACCAGACCGTAATTCTTAGCTAGGAAAGCATTCTAAAAAAAAATCTTAGCTAGGAAATCAACTTCACACGTACCGTGCTACTTAATCAAGGCAATTAGGTACGTACCAAAAAATGGTCGTACCCCGGCCGGACAGCAAGCTGGCGGTTTGAACTGATAAGACCCACCGAAAGAGGGGCATGCAATTTATGTTCAAAAAAAAAAAAGAGGGGCATGCAATTTTTCGACCTTCCATCACGTACGCACTATGTCAATCCTCAGCCTTGAATGAGCCTGAAAACAGCAGCATGGCGGGCGAGTTGGCCATTGTCGACCTCCTGCTGCTGTCTCTGGGCATAGTCTGGTCCTCCGCTCCAAATGTTTCATGGTGCGCCGAGTTCGACATGCCACCCTCCGCTCTAATTAGATGCATTAGCAGCTTATTTAACTGGCTGCCTGGCTCGCTAACCTGTACATCCTCTTAATTGGGCTCGTACGTGTACCCGCCATGCCATTGCCATCCACCCACACATTTTACAGGTGGGCTGCTCTGCCATGCCATTTTACAGGTGGGCTGCTCTGCCATGCCATTTTACAGGTGGGCTGCTCTACACAGTGGATGGAGGTAGTACTATAAAGAAGAAAGAATCTATACAGTGGAGTGGGAGCTGGGCATGAGATGAGGCCGGTCCTTGGTGCTTCAATGCCTCGACGTCGACGGCCAACCGCATTTTTCATTGCCGTCACCAGTGACACGCCACTGCTCAAGCTCTGACTCGGAACAGACTCGGATCCATCTCGCACAGCTCGTCCATCTCGTACTGCCACGTAGGTCAGCCGGTAGCTTCTTCGATCGCTGTATATATAATGCGTGGTTGGCCAGCCTGTATGCCCTCGATCAAGTGAGCCTGCAGTTTCGTACCATCATATATCCATTCCATCCTGTGCATAGGCCCGGCGTCCAGAGCGATATCAACGAAGATGGTGGTGGTCTCGCGGGTGGCCGGCGGGCTGGCGCGCGCCCTCCTCTTTGGCGTCTTCGGGGCGGCCGGCACGGTGGTCGGCGCCGCGTACGGCCTCCTGTCAGGCTTCGTCGACGAGGAGGACGGGTTCATGCAGGGGACGCTGCTCGGGGCGCTCGCCGGAGCGCTCATGTCCCTCGACCTCGCCCACTCCATATTGGCCATATGGTGCCGCCGCAACCACCACGACCACTGCTCCCCCTTGGATGCTTCCGCCGGGCGAATCAAGCGCACCGTGCGCCGTCTTCGGGCTGACGGCTCTCGCCGATCCGCACTACTGCGGAAGATGAGGCGATCGCGCCGAGCAACCGCCAAGATCGTCAAGCTTCGGCTTCTTTCCACCGGTGGCCATCACTGCCGCTGGTGGCACTGGCGGCACTGGCGGCTGCTGCCCCATCTCCTCCAGGAGTTCGAGGCCGGCGGCGAGCGCGAGGGGCGGCGGCTCCCGGCGTGCTCCCACGTCTTCCATCTCGAGTGCATCCGTAGCTGGCTCCTGCGCAAGCCGCACTGCCCCATGTGCCGTCACGCCGTCCACTTTTAGCTCTGTCCAGCGGCAAAGAGGTCAATTTGTGATTTCAGATGTTTTTGGCGATAGTTTAAAAAAAATGTTTTTGGCGATTTCAGTACGTGGTCACAGTCTGCGCTTTTACTTGGGAGCCGCCACGTGTTACGTGTTCATTGGTTGGCCACGTGTTACGTGTTCATTGGTTGGTCATAGCTACAAAGCTATTGACCGTTTCCCGTCAACTAGTGAAAAGTCTACCGCAACACCTAGTAGTACACCAAAATGCAATACATCTTTTTTTTTTCTATGGCAAACAACACCAGAGATGTGAATAGTAACTTTCGTCTTCCTAACTGTCTACTACAACATGTGGTCTGCCCGGCTTCCATGGTAGAGGGACGATGACAGCGTCGTACCTTCGGCTCGTTTCAGTGCTTGTAGCCGCTGTTAGGTGGTCTACAAACTTGATGTAATTTTTTACTTCTATTGTTCTTTGTACTATATTGAGAGTTGATGAATAGATCGAATTTTTTTCCTGCAAAAAAAATAAAATAAAAGACAACACGAGAGATTTGAAAGGTAACTCTTGTGTTCTTCTGGATGAAAAACAAAGCAAAATTGTAACTTCGGAAATTAGAATAGTAACTTTTATATAGGACTGATTTTTATATATTTTTGCATAGAATACCATAGAAGTCATTTCTCCGCAAAAATTTACATGCGAGTATAACGGTAGACCATGTTCGTTACAAAAAGTTTCTGAACTATTTGAATTATTTTAATATTTTTTCAATGTGGGTGCGACTAGACCTAGGTTTTGCTGTGTATTTTCATCTATGTTTCTCCTTAAAAATATTACATGTGCACTTCCATGTTATCTTTCATTTTCCAAGAAACCTTTTGATTGGATTGGTACATGCATGAAAATGTTGGACATCGTCATCGAAACCGCTTCCATTGAGATAAAATCTGTAAACTCATAAAAATTTATTAATAGATAGCAAACCCTTATAATATGCCCCAGCTTTCCTAGATTAGAAGGGATTCACGCATTTTGAGTTTTTACTTTGACAATACCCGTGAAAAGATCAATTTGACAAATACCTAAAAGAAAAAACAATTAGACAAAATATATATGAGTAACGTACCATCGGACGTAAACTGTTGAAAACTTATTTTGAGTGACAAATCAATGGCACAATATTTCACACAAAATCCACATGTCTGTGTTACTTTCACTAATAGTTGCACGTCAAATTGATGGCTATATGGTCCGTGAAGAAGAAGAGTACATACAAGCCCTCTGATTACGAAGAAGAAAGTACACAAGGAAAGTCTCTGCTGGCATCAATTCTCTGTACGTTTCTGGTTACGATCTCCGGAGAAATGGTTTTGCTGCTACTGTTGACCCCCATTAAAGCCTGAAACTGTGATTCCATCAAGTTGTCCCCGGCAACTAAAATAAAGCGGATTTTAAGAAAATTTGAAAAAATTAAAGCGTGCGCGTGCGCTGATTTTGACATGGCGCCCTCCGGAGGATCATGCGTGGCAGTGTATTTTTTTTTTGCGGGGTAGTGTATGGTTTAATTAGACGTACATTCGTATAGGCCACGCGTAGAAGCATTCTACACACGCATGCCAATCAATCTATTTAGGCATCTCCAAAGTTGACCCTAAACTGAACACCGTATCCGTCCATGGCTGTCAGCCTAACACTTAGTTTGGATGAACATCGTGGTATCTCCTTTGTGCCGCATAAAGGACGTCATGTTTTTTTTTTTTGAGAAATCCAGATAAAAGACGGCATGTTACATGAGGATGCGTACAGCAAAGACAAGATAGGAAAAAACAAGGCAAATCTTTTGATTTTCAAACAGTGTTTTCTTGTTCTATTTTGGCAGGTTATTGATCTGTGGATACATATATGTGTGTGTGCGTGCGTAGACACAGAAGGGATGCAAATTGTTCCATTGGCATAGAGCATAATGATGTGTTTTCGGTTGAGTACGATCGACCATTACGTAGCAGCGTTAGGGCAGTTTGAATGAGTTTCACCCACCGAAAGACGGACAGCTTCGACCTCCGAACTCTTGTTTAAGCATGCATGTCGATTTCCTGGGGCAATGCTTGCGGTTTTGAATGAGTTGAGCCCACGGACGTGGTTCGAGAGCCTGAAAGTAGCATGCTGATGCCTGATGTCTCTCGTACGTGCTGTCCCTATACGTGCCTTGATTTTGACACTGCATCCTCCTCCCGCTCTAATCAGATTCATTCATCCATTCAGCAGCAGCTTGATCAGTTGTCCCAACCCATACCATTACTAGCTAGCTTAGCTTCCGAGTGGGTCTCTGCTCTGCCTTGCCTGCATCTGCATCGATTGGTATGTATGGCGGCGTGTCGTTTCATGTCACCGCACGCGTACGTACATCCCTTGTCAATTCAGTTTAGCAGAATCTAGCTGCAGTGGAGTGCCGGCCCTCGGTGCTTCAATGTCTCACTAGTAGAAAAAAGGCCTACAGACCCGGTTGGTGAGGACCTTTAGTCCCGGTTCATGAACCGGGACTAAAGGGTCGGTACTAATGCCCTGACCCTTTAGTCCCGGTTCAATCCAGAACCGGGACAGATGGGCCTCCACGTGGCCTGTCCGCTGAGCCCAGGACCAATAGGCATCCACGCGTCAGCATTTCTGTGGCTGGGTTTTTGTTT
>NC_041383.1:67010704-67016452 GCF_002162155.2 Triticum dicoccoides
GGGGGTTGGGGGGGTTTTGGGGGGTTAATTTAGGTGTTTCATATATTGTGCTATAGCTAGCAAATTAATAGAGAGAAGTGTCCTCTCTTTTATCCATGCTTGGTCGACGCTACGTACCATACATACGTATAGAGAGGACTAGCTAGACACGCTAGCTAGCTACTAAGCAAACAGAAGATCGTCATGAACATATATGCATACAGAGAGAAGTGATATCGACCACCTCTCCTTCTCCGAGAGATTGGTCGAACAACAAGTTCTCGTATATCTATCCGACACTACCGGCTACATATATACAATAATTATCTTTTACAAATATATAATCTCCTAAAATACGGACGCGTGGTCCACGTAGTATTCTCCGTCTTCAGCGATCACGTGGTCAAGAAAGAATGCCGCCAATTCCTCTTGAATTGCTCGCATGCGATCTGGTGCTAGGAGTTCATCCCGCATCCAAAACATCTAATTTTAAGAAGGGGGTCAATACATACATACATATATATATATATGAATGAATGAAACTCAACACAAATGATGGTAATAAAATAAAATTGTGAATATTGTTATTTACGCACTTCATATTGTTTGTCGGAGTAGCCCCGCTCACAAGTCGTGTGGCGGATGGACTCGCAAATGTAGTATCCACAGAAATCATTCCCTTGTTCCTGCCACAACCACTTTACAAGAAATAGAGGTCAATCAAACTGATAATTAGCAAGCATGCTAAATGGTATTGATGAAACTAGCGCTTGAATCACTAGGAGATGCCTGGAATATGCTACTATATAGTACTTACTTTCGGGTGCCTAAATTGCAGCTTCTTCGGTAGTCCCGGAGCTTTTTTGGTGAATTTTCTCCAAGCCCTGCCATACAAAGAAAACAATTACTTGATATCAGAAATGAACAAAGTTGCTGATATGGTGGATAATGATCGATTTAACTTACTTCTCGAGCATTTCAGTCATGTACGCATACTCCTTGGGATCTTTTCGCTTGGAGTCTAAGACAGTTACTACTCCCTTCTCAAGCTTAATCTCTAGGAGAATATAGTGGTAGCTGCGCACACATGCATAACTCATCAATATTACATTACTATAACCTGGACTAATAAGGAAACCGAATATGCCACAAGACAGTAACACTCACTTGAAGTTGTAAGGAAAGAGTATTATATCTTTGTGTTCATTTATTTCCAACGATCGTAGCAAGTTGGCCTCGGTTTCTTGGGCACGATATTGAACCTCAGTTGCATCTATGAGATACGTGTTAATGAACCCAATATCTCCCACTTGTCTTTTCTTCAATTCGGCGATCTTCAATCTGCATAATATAGTGAGGATAATTATAAATACATGCAAATGAAAGGGCTGAGTTATATAGAGAGACTTAATAACGGAAGTAGTACTACTTACAGACAGTAGGAGGTGACCGTTGCTTTATCGATGGCCAATTGATTGAAAAACTGATAGAACTCCTCAAATGGAATAGGCAACAGTTCAATTCCAAGGAGGTCATGCTCCTTTTTAACTCTCACATACAAAGTACTCCTCCCCTCAGACTCTTTGCAGGTTTTCATGTACCAATCATGCAATCTTTGCATCATCGTTGATAGAGAATTTTCATCTTTGACGAGAGGCTTCCCGTACTCGTATCTTTGTATCTGCACCTCCAAGATATCATAATGTACATCGTCGGGCAGGTAATCTACAGGATTGCCATAACCGGGCACCATCCTCGGATCGACGACGTCGCTAGCAGGCACCTTGAGCGGGGGGCACGCTTTCTTCGCTTGTTCGCCGAGCTGGGCAATTTGTTTCCCAGCTCGTCGTTCTTTCATCCTTTGATCACTTTTAGTACTTCCCGACCTCTCCGCTTCGGCAAATGCCTTTCCAATAATGCGCTCATAGTTGCCTTTCAGCGGAGACTTGGGTGGTTTTGTCAGGGCAGCCAGAGTGCGCTTCGCTTTCATCGGATCTACCTTCTCCTCCGGAGGTGGATGTCTCTTTGCTTTCAACCCTTGAAACCAGTCATCCACTTCGGTCTGTGCGATCTTCGCCTTTTCCTCCTCGCTCCTCTGGTACGGTAACTTCTCTGGAGTCTTCAGAGAAGGACCGAATCTGTATCTCCTCCCGCCTTTGGCTGTACTGCTAGACGCCGGCAGAGTAGACGGAGCGGATGTCTTCTTTCCTTGCTTACGAGGCGGAGGAGAAGGACTGCGACGCGCCGGAGCAGCCGGAGCGGCGGCGGGTCTCTTCCGCCCTTGCTGACGAGGCGGAGAAGGAGGAGGCTGGCTGCTCGGGCGCGCCGGCGCAGGCGGAGAAGGAGGCGGAGTGCCGCCATGCGTCGGAGAAGGAGCCGGCCGAGTGCCCTGATCGTCACTCGCCGGAGGAGGAGGCCGTGGAGGAGGCGGAGTGCCCTGACTCGCCGGAGGAGGAGGAGGAGGCGGAGGCGTCCAGTTCGGAAGGTTGATGAGATCCTTCCGCCATAGGCATGGAGTCTTCAGAGCAGAACCCAGCCGATACTCCCCTTCACCGGTAGGGTGGTCAAGCCAGAGGTCCTCAAATCCCTCCGTTATTTCATCGACCATCACCTTAGCATATCCTTCTGGAATCGGCCGGCAGTGAAAAGTTGAGTCGGGTTTAGTAGGATAAACAGAGCCAACAGCCGCCTTGACCTTCAAATTGCTCCATTGCGCCATAAGGTGGCAATTTTCAGCATCCGTGATAGCATTCACGGGATAGCTGGCAGGAGCCGTCAAGGCATGCTCTAGCTGAAGCAGCTCGGTGGAAGCCACGCTGCTTCTCCGCTGAGATGGCGGGGTAGCTTCGGGGGAAGCTTCGGCAGGTCGTTTGCTGCGATCTGCTTCTCGTTCCTCTAGCCCCATTACCCTTTCGTGCAGCGCCTGCAGTTGGCTCTGCTCCAGTTTCTTCCTCCTCTCCTGGGTTTTGTAACCCCCTGCGTCCGGAAATCCAACCTTCCACGAAACGGAGCCTGGCGTGCCTCGTGTCCGTCCAGGGTGCTCAGGATTGCCGAGGGCCATTGTGAGCTCGTCCTTCTCCCTGTCTGGAATGAACGTCCCTTGCTGCGCTGCTTCGATATATTGCTGAAGCCTCTTGACTGGTATGTCCAATTGTTCGTTCGTCCAAATGCACTTCCTTGTTATAGGGTCCAAGGATCCGCCGGCCCCAAAGAACCAAGTCCGGCAACGTTCTGGCCAGTTCATTGTCTCTGGTTCGATCCCTTTATCAAGCAGATCATTCTCAGCCTTGGCCCACTTAGGCCGGGCTACGAGGTAGCCACCTGACCCCGTGCGATGGTGAAGCTTCTTCTTCTCAGCATTTCTCTTGTTTGTCACCGACATTTTTTTACTCTTTTCCGATGTCTTGTGGGCCAGAAATGCGGGCCAGTCATCTCTGATCTTCTCATATTTGCCAATGAATTCTGGTGTCTCATTTTTTTCGACATACCTATTGAGGTCTTTCTTCCAATTCCTGAATAGGTCTGCCATCTTCCTCAGAGCAAAAGACTTGATTAATGGCTCTATAACTGGCTTCTCCGGATCATCCTCCGGCGGTAGGGTGAAATTTGACTTCAGCTCAGTCCAAAGATTATTTTTCTGCATCTCATGGACATAAGACACCTCAGGGTCTTCGTTCTTAGGCTTATACCATTGCTGGATGCTGATCGGGATCTTGTCCCTAACCAGAACCCCGCACTGAGCAACAAATGCCTTCTTTGTCCGGTAGGGTTCAATCGGTTGGCCGTCGCGCGCGATTTGTATGATCTCAAACTTTTCATCCGAGCTCAACTTTTTCTTCGGGCCTCGTCTCTTTACCGAAGTTGTGCTCAATCCGGAGGGCTAGAAAAAAGAACAAAGACGAGAGTTAATTAATATGTGTACATACCAAAACAATGAATGCATCAATTAGCTAGTCAGCACAGGCTTAACTAATATATATACCTGGCCGGACTCGGTTTGGTGATCACCGGAGCCGTCCTCACGGTCTACTTCTTCACCCTCTCCTTCTTGCACCGGCATTGGGTCATCGGAGCCATGTAAATCATAGCCAGCTGCTTCTTCACCCTCTCCTTCCAGACCATCGTTGTCGTTGAGAAACATCAACGAGGAGACGGCATCACTTCCTTGTGCGATTATGTCCCTCAACAACGCTTCTTGTGCTTCGTCTCGGGGGGTGTCCATAGTTTCTACAAATATTTACAACATGGCAATTATTATTCAAACATGACAGATATGGATATATTAGTGGCAAACGCAGAACTAGCTAGCTAATCACAATAAGAAATCATATTAGTGGCCTCGACGCTGCTTCTCTAGGGTTTGGGGTGGCCTCGACAGCGCTTCAAGGGTTAGGGGGTGGCCTCGAGAATGCTTCAAGCTAGGAGGGGGTAATATCGACCCCCCACGTGTTGAAGCTATCGGGAGGGGGTCGGCGTTGAACACTACATCTATGTCCCACAAGTGACGTGGGCATCGACGCCCGCGGTAGGGTAGAGGGTCGTGGATCGCCGAGCGGTCGAGGGTCAAGGGGTCGAGGATCGCCGTGGGGTCGGGAGGTTGCCTAGTGTCAAAGGATTCAACAAAACCATGTCTTCATCATTAGGCGAAAGTAACAGGTGCATGATGGTACGAAGCTCTCCAAAGTTATTTTGGAACGGAGTCCCAGATAGGATAATTCGCTTTTTGGTACAAAGTTCAGCAAGAACCTTCCGAATATCGTTATTTGGAAGGCCTTTGCTGAAATTCGTACAAAAAGGCAAATTATCCTATCCGGGACTCCATTCCAGAATAACTTTGGAGGACTTCGTACCATCATGCCATGGTTACTTCCGGCTAATGATGAAGCCATGGATTTCTTCAATACTTTGACACTATAGGAACCCTCTCGACCCCTCGGCGATCCTCGACCCCTTGAACCCTCGACGACCCTGGAACCCTCGACCCCTAGACGATCCTGGAACCCTCGATCCCTCGACCCTAGAACCCTCGACCCGGGATAATATCGACAACGCTTCAAGGGGGTAATACCGACAACGACGAGATACATACACGGGAGAAATTAATGTTATCGGGGAGGGGGTATATCGACCCCCCCCCACGTATTGAAGTTATCGGGAGGGGGTATATGGACCCCCCCTCATGTTGAAGTTATCGGGAGGGGTATATCGACGATGACAGAGGAGAAGATCGAAGAAAAAAAAAAGAAAAAAAAGAGGAGAAGAAGAAAGGAATAGAGAAGAAGAAGAAAAAATAGAATATTTTCTATTTTTTCTTCTTCTCCTCTATTTCTTTCTTCTTCTCCTCTTCTTTTTCTTCTTTTTTCCTCTTCTTATTTATTTCTCCTCTTCTTCCTCTCCTCTTCTTCTCCTTTCTTCCTCTTCTTATTTTCCTTTTTCCTCTCCTTCTTTTTCTTCTTCTTCCTTCTTTCTAGCTAGATATATAAAACTTTTCTAAAAATGTAACTTTTGCATATATAAAACTTTTTTCTTCTTCTTCCTTTCTTCCTTCTCTTCCTTCGTCCTAAATATATAAAACTTTTCTAAAAATGAAACTAACCTAAAATTAATGTACTAAATCAGAGAACAATTGAAAACACCATGCATATTACAATTGAAAAAATACATACATTCATACAAAAAAATATATAAAACAAGCATATATATATGAAAAAGAAATGAAAAAGGAGGGCGCCGGCGGCCGGACCAAGCTGCGGCGAGGATGGCGGGGTC
>NC_041383.1:67016462-67116191 GCF_002162155.2 Triticum dicoccoides
GGGGAAACTGGCGACGGAAATCTGAAATTTCCCAAGTGTTTTCTTATATAGCAAGGGCATTCGTCCCGGTTCGTGCCACGACTCGGGACTAATGCCCTCCTTTAGTCCCGGTTGGTGCCACCAACCGGGACCAAAGGACAATTTTCAGCAGCCCAAAGGGCGGGAAGCGGCGGCCTTTGGTCCCGGCTGGTGGCACCAACCGGGACTAAAGGAGGGCATTAGTCCCGGGTAGTGGCACCAACCGGGACTAATGCACCCCTTTAGTCCCGGTTGGTGCCACCAACCGGGACCAAAGGCCTGTGCTGCCTCGAACCTAATATTTAGTCCCACCTCGCTAGTTGAGAGGGAGGCGCACCTGTTTATAAGGTGCGGTGCGTCTTCCCTCTCGAGCTCCTCTCTTAAGCAGGCTTTCGGGCCTAACCCTGCAATCTGTGCCTGTGGGCCTATTGGGCCTCCTGCGGGCCTGAATCCTGGCCCATGGTAGGGTTTCTAGTCGTATTCAGCCCGTGAGGGCCCAGTAGGTGGCACTTTTTTCCAGTTTTTTGTTTTGTTTTCTGCATTATTTATTTTCTTTTGTTTTTTTCTTTATTTTTTAATTCTTTTTGCTTTTAGTTTTAGAAAAATTATAAACTCTCTGTTAGTGCCATTAGTTTTCAAATTTGAAAACACTTTTTTTGTTTTCTTTGTTGCTTTATTCATTTTATTTTGTTTCTACTTACAACAAAATACTTATTGTTGCTATTTTTATTTTTTTTCTAGTTTTTTTTGTTTTGTTTTCTACATTATTCATTTTCTTTTGTTTTTTTCTTTATTTTTTAATTCTTTTTGCTTTTAGTTTTAGAAAAATTATAAACTTTCTGTTAGTGCCATTAGTTTTCAAATTTGAAAACACTTTTTTTGTTTTCTTTGTTGCTTTATTCATTTTATTTTGTTTCTACTTACAATAAAATACTTATTGTTGCTATTTTTATTTTTTTTCCAGTTTTTTTGTTTTGTTTTCTGCATTAATTATTTTCTTTTGGTTTTTTGCTTTATTTTTTAATTCTTTTTGCTTTTAGGTCAGCAAAATTATAAACTTTCTATTTGTGCCATTAGTTTTTTTTGAAATTTGTGTGAATCACAAGTTTGTGAGCTCAACAAGGCGTGTAGAGGGACGGGCTTATAAACCGGTGTGAGCGCCCTTCGGTTGGCGAGGTTTTCAAATTCATAGTTTTCAAATGAACTCTGAAAAAGTTGGCATAGCATGTGCATGTACAAAACGGACAATGGTATCATACTCGTCTGTTACAAAGTTGGCATGGTATCATCATATATAATAGTTGCGGGAGAAAGTCTTCACTTTTTCTTCGCTTGTGTCGTTTGCTTATTGCGCCGTAACCATGGATAATCTTCATCGTTTATCAGGATGCTTGGGTCAGCCTTGACTTTGAAGGGGGGGATTTCATGAAACTTTTCATACTCTTCAGACATGTCTGTCTTGCCCTCCACTTCCAGGATGTCCCTTTTTCCTGAAAGAACTATGTGGCGCTTTGGCTCATTGTATGATGTATTCGCTTCCTTATCTTTTCTTTTCCTCGGTCTGGTAGACATGTCCTTCACATAGATAACCCATGCCACATCATTGGCTAGGACGAACGGTTCGTCAGTGTACCCAAGATTTTTCAGATCCACTGTTGTCATTCCGTACTGTGGGTCTACCTGTACCCCGCCTCCTGACAGATTCACCCACTTGCACTTAAACAAAGGGACCTTAAAATCTACTCCATAGTCAAGTTCCCATATGTCTACTATGTAACCATGATATGTGTCATTTCCATTGTCGGTTGCTGCATCAAAGCGGACACCGCTGTTTTGGTTGGTGCTCTTTTCATCTTGGTCAATCATGTAAAATGTATTCTCATTTATCTCGTATCCTTTCCAAATCATTACAGTCGAAGATGGTCCCCTGGACAACAAGTACAGCTCATCACAAACAGTGATGTCACCTCTGAGACGTGTTTCCAACCAATTGCTGAAAGTCCTGATGTGTTCACATGTAATCCAGTCGTCGCACTGCTCCGGGTGTTTGGAGCACAGACTGTTCTTGTGTTCATCGACATAAGGGGTCACCAAGGTAGAGTTCTGTAGAACTGTGTAGTGTGCTTGAGACCAAGAATATCCGTCCCTGCATATTATTGAGTCCCTTCCAAGCGTGCCTTTTCCAGTCAGTCTCCCCTCATACCGCGATTTAGGGAGACCTATCTTCTTAAGGCCAGGAATGAAGTCAACACAAAACCCGATGACATCCTCTGTTTGATGGCCCATGGAGATGCTTCCTTCTGGCCTAGCGCGGTTACGAACATATTTCTTTAGGACTCCCATGAACCTCTCAAAGGGGTACATATTGTGTAGAAATACGGGCCCCAGAATGACAATCTCGTCGACTAGATGAACTAGGACGTGCGTCATGATATTGAAGAAGGATGGTGGGAACACCAGCTCGAAACTAACAAGACATTGCGCCACATCACTCCTTAGCGTTGATACGATTTCTGGATCGATCACCTTCTGAGATATTGCATTGAGGATTGCACATAGCTTCACAATGGCTAATCGGACGTTTTCTGGTAGAAGCCCCCTCAATGCAACCAGAAGCAGTTGCGTCATAATCACGTGGCAGTCATGAAACTTTAGGTTCTGGAACTTTTTCTCTGGCATATTTATTATTCCCTTTATATTCGACGAGAAGCCAGTCGTGACCTTCATACTGAGCGGGCATTGAAAGAATATTTCTTTCTCTTCTTTCGTAAGAGCGTAGCTGGCAGGACCTTCATACTGCTTCGGAGGCATGCCCTCTTTTTCGTGCAAGCGTTGCAGGTCCTCTCGTGCCTCAGGTGTATCTTTTGTCTTCCCATACACGCCCAAGAAGCCTAGCAGGTTCACGCAAAGGTTCTTCGCCACGTGCATCACGTCGATCGAAGAGCGGACCTCTAGGTCTTTCCAGTAGGGTAGGTCCCAAAATATAAATTTCCTCTTCCACATGGGTGCGTGATTCTCAGCGTCATTCGGAACAGCTAGTCCGCTGGGACCCTTTCCAAAGATTACGTGTAAATCATTGACCATAGCAAATACGTGATCACCGGTACGCATGGCGGGCTTCTTCCGGTGATCTGCCTCTCCTTTGAAATGCTTGCCTTTATTTCGACATTGATGGTTGGTCGGAAGAAATCGACGATGGCCCAGGTACACATTCTTTCTGCAGCTTCCCAGGTATATACTATCGGTGTCAAGTAAACAGTGCGTGCATGCATGGTATCCCTTGTTTGTCTGTCCTAAAAGGTTACTGAGAGCGGGCCAATCTTTGATGGTCACGAACAGCAACGCCTTTAGGTCAAATTCCTCCTTTTTGTGCTCATCCCACGTACGTACACCGTTTCCATTCCACAGCTGTAAAAGTTCTTCAAGTAATGGCCTTAGGTACACATCAATGTCATTGCCGGGTTGCTTAGGGCCTTGGATGAGAACTGGCATCATAATGAACTTCCGCTTCATGCACATCCAAGGAGGAAGGTTATACATACATAGAGTCACGGGCCAGGTGCTGTGATTGCTGCTCTGCTCCCCGAAAGGATTAATGCCATCCGCACTTAAAGCAAACCATACGTTCCTTGGGTCCTTTGCAAACTCATCCCAGTACTTTCTCTCAATTTTTCTCCACTGCGACCCGTCAGCGGGTGCCCTCAACTTCCCGTCTTTCTTACGGTCCTCACTGTGCCATCGCATCAACTTGGCATGCTCTCCGTTTCTGGACAGACGTTTCAACCGTGGTATTATAGGAGCATACCACATCACCTTCGCAGGAACCCTCTTCCTGGGAGGCTCGCCGTCAACATCACCAGGGTCATCTCGTCTGATCTTATACCGCAATGCACCGCATACCGGGCATGCGTTCAGATCCTTGTAGGCACCGCGGTAGAGGATGCAGTCATTAGGGAATGCATGTATCTTCTCCACCTCCATTCCTAGAGGGCATACGACCTTCTTTGTTGCGTATGTACTGTCGGGCAATTCATTATCCTTTGGAAGCTTCTTCTTCATTATTTTCAGTAGCTTCTCAAATCCTTTATCAGGCACAGCATTCTCTGCCTTCCACTACAGAAATTCGAGTACGGTACCGAGCTTTGTGTTGCCATCTTCGCAATTGGGGTACAACCCCTTTTTGTGATCCTCTAACATGCGATCGAACTTCAGCTTCTCCTTTTGACTTTCGCATTGTGTCCTTGCATCGACAATGACCCGGCGGAGATCATCATCATCGGGCACATCGTCTGGTTCCTCTTGATCTTCAGCAGCTTCGCCCGTTGCAGCACCATCGTGCACATCGTCTGGTGCATCTTGATGTTCAGTAGCATCACCGTATTCAGGGGGCACATAGTTGTCATCGTACTCTTCTTCCTCGCCGTCTTCCATCATAACCCCTATTTCTCTGTGCCTCGTCCAAACATTATAGTGTGGCATGAAACCCTTGTAAAGCAGGTGGGTGTGAAGGATTTTCCGGTCAGAGTAAGACTTCGTATTCCCACATATAGGGCATGGACAACACATAAAACCATTCTGCTTGTTTGCCTCAGCCACTTCGAGAAAATCATGCACACCCTTAATGTACTCGGAGGTGTGTCTTGAACCGTACATCCATTGCCGGTTCATCTACGTGCATTATATATAATTAAGTGTGTCAAAAATCATTACAGAACATCATGAATAGATAATTAAGTGACCAAATTAATAGAAGTTCATCATCACATAAAAACCAAAGTACATACATAGTTCTCATCTAACAACATAAAGCTCTGCAGAGCATCTAAATTAATTAAACCATACGTTGAAACTATGTAAAACATTTCAATGCGAAAAGAAATGCGATCATAATCGCAACCAAGGTAACAACTGATCCAACGGTATAATGATACCAAGCCTCGGTATGAATGGCATATTTTCGAATCTTTCTCATCTTCAAGCGCATTGCATCCATCTTGATCTTGTGATCATCGACGACATCCGCAACATGCAACTCCAATATCATCTTCTCCTCCTCAAGTTTTTCTATTTTTTCCTTCAAGAAATTGTTTTCTTCTTCAACTAAATTTAACCTCTCGACAATAGGGTCGGTTGGAATTTCCGGTTCAACAACCTCCTAGATAAATAAAATCTATGTCACGTTGGTCGGCATAATTTTCATAAACAATAAATGAACCAATAGTTATGAAAAGATAATATATACCACATCCGAATCATACACAGGACGAGGGCCGATGGGGGCGGATACCAAAACCATCGCACTATATAAGATGCAATAATAAAAGTAAGAAAATAATACAAGTATCTATCTAAACAAACAAGTAATAATATTTTTCCTTTCAGAAAGAAGATAAGAACAAGAGGCTCACCACGGTGGTGCCGACGATGAGATCGGCGCGGGTGATCGACGGCGATGAAGACGGGGACGGGGCGTGACGGACCGCTAAACCTAGATAAATATTGAGGAAAATGGAGCTTGGCGGTCGAGCTTGGAGAGGAGAAACCTTAAGTAGTGTGGCTCGGGCATTCCATCGAACACCTTGTGTGCATAGGAGGTGAGCTAGAGCACCATCAAGCCCTCTCCCCCTCGGCCAGAAAAAACAGAGCAGTGTGCTCTGCTCTTGCGCGAGGAGCTATATATAGGCAGCACCATTGGTCCCGGTTGGTGCATGAACCGGGACCAAAGGTGCCACCAACCAGGACCAATAGTGGTGGGCCAGGAGCCAGGACCATTGGTCCCGGTTCGTCCCACCAACCGGTACCAAAAGGTCCGGACGAATCGGGAACAATGGCCCACGTGGCCCGGCCGGCCCCCTGGGCTCACGAACCGGGGCAAATAGCTCCATTGGTCCCGGTTCTGGATTGAACCGGGACTAATGGGCTGAACTGACCTGGGTCATTGCCCCCTTTTCTACTAGTGTCTGGACGCCAACGGGCAACCGCGTCTTCATTGCTCTCACCACTGCTCAAACTCTGACCGGAACAGCCCTCCATCAAGTGAAGCCTGCGGTTTTGTACCTATCATATCACAGTGGATCAGTGATCGCTTTGCTCACTGCCGTTGTCGTGATCGGCCCTGCTTTCGGAGCAAGTGATCAACTACTCCTAATTAAGATGGTGATCACGCCACGCAGGTGGCCGTCGGGCTGGTGCACGCCCTCCTCGCTGGCGTCTTCGGGCCGGCCGGCTTCATGCTGGGGGCGGTCGCCGGAGCGCTCGTGTCTCTCGACCTCGCCCGCTCTCTCCTTGTCATATGCTGCCGCCTCCAACACGACGACCACCGCTCCACCGGGCGAATCAAGCGCACCGTCGGCGCCGTGGTCGGGCTGACGGCTATCGCCGACCCGCACTCCTCCTCGTCGCGCTCGACCGGCCAGTGATCACGGCGACGAAGCACGCTGTCGTGGTGGTGACCAAGTGCACCGCCGGGCAAACCACCTGCCCCATCATCTGCCTCCAGGGGTACCGCCGGGGCGGCGAGCGCGCAGGCAGGCTCCGCGCATGCTCCCACGTTTTCCACGTGGTATGCATCATGTAAAAGATTATAGGATGCAACTCAATTGTATTCCATCGAAGTTAGTTACAATATATACAGGTGGTGTCTTGTGTGACAAGCCAACTAACCCTACAATATCTTTAGAGATCAACCTATACAAGACTAGAGATAATAGGAGAATTAATCGGAAATAAATACAAAGATATAACGTTTCAACACCCCTCTGCGGTCGAAACGTCGGCGTTGGCGATGCAAAGACTGGAACGAAACTCCTGGAATGCAGCGGTAGGCAATCCCTTGGTCATGAGGTCAGCAAACTGTTGGGTGGTCGGTACATGAAGAACACAAAGCTGACCCAACTGAACCTTCTCGCGCACAAAGTGAACATCAAGCTTAATGTGTTTGGTGCACTTGTGCTACACCGGATTAGCAGTGAGATAGGTGGCCGACACGTTGTCACAGAAGACCACAATAGCTTTCGGAAGAGAAATCCCAAGCTCACCAAGAAGGTGACGAAGCCAACAAGTCTCCGCAACGACGTTGGCGACTGCTCGATACTCAGCCTCAGCACTCGAACGGAAGATAGTAGGCTGCCGTTTAAAGGATCAGGAGACAAGAGAGTCACCGAAGAAGACACAATAGCCAGACGTGGAACGTCGAGTGTCGGAACAGCCAGCCCAATCCACGTCAGTATAAGCAAGAAGCTCGGTCGAGGCGGATGCACGGAGACGAAGACCGTAGGTCGAGGTGCCACGAATGTACCGAAGAATGCGCTTGCAGTTTTGAATGAGTTGAGTTGAGCTGAGCCCAGGTACATGGTTCGAGAGCCTGAAAGCGGCGTGGTGATGCCTGATGTGTCTCTCGCGCAGTCTCTATCCGTGCCTTGATTTTGACACGGCATCCTCCTTCTGCTGACCTGCTCTAATTACAATCATTCATTCATCAGCAGCTTGATTAGTTCTTCCGGTGTGTCTCTGCATGCTCTGCCTTGCCTGCATCGGTTGGCATGGCGGCGTGTCGTTTCATGTCACCGCACGTACGTACGTCCGTTGCGAATTCAGTTTAGCAGAATCCAGCTGCAGTGGAGTGCGGGGCGGGGGGTGGGGAAGGTGAAAGGCGTCCCCATTTTCATTGGTGCTTCAATCCAATCCGCACGTCCTTGATGCTTGAATGCATGGACGCCGACGGGCAACCGAATTTTCATTGCTCAAACGCTGATGGATACATGCCGCTAGCTCCTGCATCGTACTGCTGCTTCTGTTAGCTTGTACTTCTTCTTACCGACTCTTCAATCGCCATATATATAGTACGAGTACATGGTAGGCGTTGGCCTGGCCTGCCGTCGACCAAGTGAATTCGGTGATCACGCGGGTGGCCGGTGAGCTGGTGCGTGCCCTCCTTGCCGGCGTCTTCGAGGCGGCCGGCACGGTGGTGGGCGCCGCGTACGGCCTCCTGTCGGCCGGCTTCATCGACGAGGACGACCAGTTCATGCAGGGCACGCTGCTTGGGGGCGGTCGCCGGAGCGCTCGTGTCCGTCGACCTCGCCGGCTCCCTCCTCACCATATGTTGTCGCCCCCACCAGGACGACCATTACTCCACCCGGGCTGTTAGAAGGGAGAGGGAGGATTTGGTGGAATAGTTGTTGTATTGTTTGAGCCTCGTAGACATATATATATATATATATATACTAGTACAAATGCCCGTGCGTTGCACCGGGCAAAAAATGAAATATAACCTGCTCCAGTGCCACTATGCAATATTTTTTAATATAATTTTGTAAACGTCAGAAATAAGGTTGAGTATTTTTTGTAAATCAATGCTGCATAAAGGAAAAGTAAAATAGTTTGATAAACTTTTGGGTGCCAATAGAAGCAGATTCAACTAAATATCTTAAAGATGTGATATGAAAAACAAAGTAAATATTCATATTCTATGAAAGGTAAGTGCAATACGATTAATCTAGTAAAGTAATTTGGAATGTCGGCTTCACTAACTCTTTACCATCAACTAAATTGTGAGGAACCCATTTGTTTCACCATAAATAGAAACCAAAAAACTTTCAATCTATTAGATAAAGTAAACTAATTAGGCGGCCTAATCAAAGATGTACGTCTATATCTGTTTAGGATTCATCGAAGAACACATTTGATGCTGTTAGAAATGCTATGCAAAATAAGTTAGCAAACCGCCGTAAAAGAGACGAATAATTTGATATATTATTCAGCAGAATATAATATAAATGGATGCAGTATTCAACTTTTACCAGGTCTAACTGATAAGGTTTACCATGAGACGAACCTGAATCCTTACAGCCGCAATTAAATTTTGCACAGCTGAATTATAATACTGGTAAAACAACTATACCACCATAAGTATATTCTACCTAAACGGTTTCAATGGAGAGAACCTATACACTCAAGGATTCCTGGGAGCAAGATGCAAGGAAAAGGACTAAAATACTGGGGGTAATGAAAGTTCCAATGTATAAAAACTTGCCCTTCTCATGTTCTTTGGTAAATACATATCTTACTCGAGCAATAAAATCGTTCCTACAAAATTGAAGGTTTGAATCTTTTCCATTATTAGATGAACATACAAAAACTTGCCCGCAGGCAAGAACTGCTTAAGTGAACAGATAACTTCAAATAGTCAGCCATGAAAACAACAAAGAAAGGGAAGTAAGAAAATATAGAATTTTTTCTTAGGTAATTAAATTAAAAGGAAAATGATTCCACCAAAAGACAGAAGCATTGTCGTCCCACATACTTAAACAAAATAACTATTGCCACAAGTAGCAACACAACCAGCAATCGCACAGCAGCAGCCAAACACACATATCAGGCTGGACATGCACCAACATCAAACAAAAAAGTAGGTTTGATGTTCATGTAAATGAAAAGGGCATTTCTTGAGATTTATTACCGCATAAGGGAGAGTGTGGCTGGCGAAGAACAGGGGTGGGGTCGTCATCTTCTCTGCACATATGCACATGAAGCAGAGTGAAGCGACGGAGAACCGATAGGGTAGGTCATGCTGGATCTGACAGGAGCAGGCGACGAAGACCAGCAGTGCAGCCACTGGCGGCGGGAACCTCCACACGCCCCTCCTCCTCGAGCTCTTAAACTGTGACTTCCTTGGTCGACTCCAAACCTGCATTGAGCAGAACATCTCAGCAAAATGCAATACTGTACTCCATTAACTCAAGCAAGGAGAGAAAAAGAATATGTTCCATCAATGTTATTCTAATTTGATATTAATGAGAAATAATGTCAGAAGTACATTGGTCCTTGATTTTGTTTTCTTAGATAGGGTCTCTTGTAGGTTGTAGTAGATGTATTAAGGAACTAAAACAAATCAAGTCTGCATTTTTGTGCCAGCTCGAGACCTACTGCTTTTGTATCTTGTTGTATACAATTCAAATGATATAGAAATTATGAACTTGAGACTGAGACACCATGTAGTAGATTGGACATTGTTTTACATCAAACACATATTGAGGATTTACAACAATCTCTTGTGACAGGGCCACTAATAGCAATCGGGGAGTAATGCAACAGAAGTTCTATGCAAGGAGATTAATATAAATTAATAGAATTATAAAAAGCAAGGCAGCAAACCTCTTTAGAGAAGGCTAATGTTTATTTCTTAACTGAGGTACTAAAACCACACAAAAACTTATAAATACTAATTCTGAAGAGTGAACAGTATGAGATCGGTCTCCCTAGAATTAGTACATACTACACAATGCGTCGATAGTATATGGAAAACAAAGACATGTGCATAATCTAGAAGACAACCATGCTAGCATATTCATGAGGCAGGGAAGACAGCATATGAAATCTGAACTTGCATCATTGTACTGTTTAGGCTATCCTTTCCCTTTTATACCACATCTTTTGTTCAACATGTTCCTCTGCATTTTCACTTGAACAACATTCTGTTGAACCAAAAGACAATACCACCAATGCCAATTACCAAGATGACAATAAATAAAAATTGTTAGCGACCTGTGAGAGTTTAGCCAACATATTATGTAGCTGATGGTCCATCTTTGCAAGTAAAAATTTAGAATAGAGGCCTGTCTTTGTCAGTGGCTCGTCTAACCTGCAGAATCGTGCATCATTCTATCATTCCCTTGCTTATAGAAGCACTACTCACTGGACCACTCAACATTGTAATTTGGAACTAACAGGACAGAAAAATATGATGCAAATTTATGTCCTCTCGCATGAAACATATCATTACAGCTGTAAAATCATGTCATGGAATATAAGCTACCATTAATCATGTTCATGCAAGAGGCCGCAAAAACTCTACCTATATACTCCCTTTGAATCACCCTGGTAGCAGCCAAACCCTCTGCCGTTCCGCCAGCAGTGAAGCCACCATGATCCACCTTGAGTTTTTGCATGGTTCATCTTCTCTGCACTGAACACTTTGGAGATGAGATTCTTTTTCCTTCTCTGCTTTTGGAAAAAAACATAAAAAGCCTACAGATCAGACTGTCATATATATGCCACTGAAATATCCCGTGAAACAGGGAGCTGAACTGAAAACTGAACCTTAAATTGCACAAATCAAACTTTTGCCACTGCTCCTTATGGGATTGGGCACCGAACTGCAACTCCCGTGATGCCTAAGCAGTGTGGCCGATGCACTGCACTTGGAGTATTGCACACACACGGAACAAATTGCAAGTCCGCGCCGGCTGGGATTTTCACCCGCCAGCTGGGATTTTCACCGTGAGATGGTCGAGGTATTCACTGCGGTCCACCGTGTGGGTGGGTGTCGTGGAGGTGATAGCCGGAGGAAGGCGGTGGAGCAGCTGCTCACCTCCTCAACAGAGAAGTGAGCGACATGTGAGTTGCGCATGCTCGCATGTGAGGAAGAAGGGAGGAGGAGAACGGCCCATCCGGTCACGGCGGCGTGGTCCATGAGCCTGGCTTCCAGCGCCGAACTACAAAGAGAGGGGGGGTCTCTCCTACCGCTCAAGGTAGAAGAAGGTGGTAGATGGTCGGGGACGACCGGATCCAGCGCTGTAGGCGGTGGTTGGCGATGCAGGTCTCTGCGGTGGTTGGATCTAACGCTGGTGGCCATACGCGGGAGGAGCGCAACAACACGGGTGGTGGAAGTAGTCGGGGTCGTGCTGCTAGGTAGGGGCGGCACGCGGCGCGACGTTTCTGGGCTGCCGGCGGGATGTGGTGGGAGGCGCGGCTGGTGGAGGTTGGGCGGCGGCAGGGAGGCCGGGGAGGAACCGCACGGGAGAAGGAGCTCGGGGTCGGGTGGTGGTGGTGGCGGCCGCGGCACTTGAGCCTGGGCGAGCCGGATCTGGGAAACAGACACCGCACCTCCCCTCCTTTCTTCCTTCTTCTCTCCCTCATCTCCATTCTTCTTTCTGCCCAGGAGCCACGGATGCCATAGATCTGCCAGGGAAACCACGCTCCGGCCTCCCTCTCATCACCGGCGACCTCTGCCTCGCCGCCCGCCTCCGAATCGGCCTCCCTCATCATCACCGGCGACCCTTGCCTCGCTGCCCGCCTCCGAATCGGCCTCCCCAGCCTCTGCCGCACACGGATCCGGCCCCTGCAAGCTCCAGCCTCCGGCGTCGATCCGCATCGAGCAGCCGCTGCCCCCAGACGCCTGCGTCGTTCCGCATCGAGCAGCCGCCGCCCCCAGTCGCTCGTTATGCACGAGTCTTTTTTGCAATGTTTTCTCAGAGCCAGGATTGCGGGTTGAATACACCAAAATGGAGGGTCCTTTTTAAAAAACCGAAACGTTTTCTCTGGTTGCCACTTAAACAGGGAGCGCGGGTTGATTTCCTGTAAACGGAGGGGCCTTTCTGTAAAATTGCCACGACGTACGACCAGAAGCACTCCGTGCTTTATTAGTAGGGAAAGATATATATATATATATATATATATATATATATATATATATATATATATATATATATATATATATATATATATAGGAGTACAATGATCTACTTGGAGTACAAGACAAGGCAGAACAAATCCTAGTCTATCTTATCTTTCCTAATAATCACGATACTCAATATCCCCCGCAGTCACAATGGTAGCGACGCAGACGGTGAGACTGGAGAAGAATCCGAAGGCAAGCTGACGGACCCCCCCCACACACACACAGTCGTAACTGTCGATGCATCGTGGAGTCGTGGCTGGAGTAAAAACCAATGAGGTTCCTCAAGCAGGCGGTAGCCCTTTGTGCCCTTTGTCGATGTAGCCGAGAGCGTGAGTGGTGGAGCCGTGGTCGAGGTAGCCGTGCAAAGAATGTCGTGGTCGATGTCGAGTCGGGGTAGCCGGTGTCGAGGAAGTCGGAGAGGCTAGAAGAGAAGAACTCGATGACGGTTGCGGCGCCAATCGACGCGGGGCCAATGTCGCCCGCGGTTGTCGGAGTAGATGAAGCGGTCGGGGTAGATGATGGCGACGCTGGCGGCGGGCTGGTGTTGGATGAAGACGAAGGGGGTGGACGGGCGGCTGCAGCGGGTAGGTTAGGAGCGCGGCCGCGATGCTCGAAGTAGGCGAAGAACCCTGATAGCGTGACGAAGACCGGCGCGGACGGTGACGTTCCCGCGCCAAGGGAGATGGCGCAACGCATACCACATGAAGTCGACGCGTGGGGACGGCGAAGTGGACCACGGGCCGCGGCACTACGGCCCGAAGGGGCGACACAGCGGCGACGAGCAGGTCGGGGCAATGGTAGGAAGACCTCGGGGCGGCAGCGGGGACCGCGGGCCGCGGCGCTACGACCGAAGGGGCGGCGCAGCGGCAGAGCGCGGGTCGGTGCAACCGCGGGGACGACCTCGGGGTGGCGGCTGGGATGACCGCGTATCACGGCACTACGGCCCGTAGGGGCGACGGAACGGTGACGCGCGCGTCGATGCAGCCGCGAGAAGAACCACGGGGCGGGGGCGCTGGGGCCCGACGCGACGACGCAACGGCAGCCCGTTGCTCGATCGGTGGAGGGGCGCACTGAATTCGGGGCCGACCTTCACGGGACCTGCGGAGGCGCGCGTAACCGGCGGGCCAGGTCGGTCGTGCGGCGTAGATGAGGCGGATCGCGACGGCGAGCGGGTGATCAAGCCGATCGCGCGCGAGGTCAGGGACGCCGCTCGGTGGAGGCAGGGTGGCGGCGGAGTCCAAGATGAGGCCGGCGATGACAGACGGCGTGGGACGTCGTGTGGACGAGCTTGTCAGCACCGGCACCCGGGCTGCCAAAGCAGCGTCGGCGCCCGTGCAGCGAGGCCCGAGCGACCAACGGAGCAGCGGCGCCCGAGTTGAGGCAGCCGACGAGCCTGACGCAGCCGTCCCGACACAGCCGAGGAAGAGGTCGGCGAGGTAAACCGCCGGGCCGCCGTGCAGACGCGGCGGAGGCGGGTGGCGTGGATCGATATTGGCGGGCCAACGCGCAAGTGGCGGCTATGATTGGCCGCCGCATGGGGCGAGGCCGCCGGGTGTAGACGATGCAGGTGTCCCGGTCGGAGCAGGGCGGTGAAGGCCGGCGCAGGGCGACGGGCGGGCCGGCGCGCAGACGATGGCCTTGAGGGATGCCTATCGCGCGAGGCCGCCGAGTCGGTGAAGTAGCCGGCCGGTCGCGCCGGTGTCGGAGTAGAGGAGCGGGGTGTCGACCGTGGCAGCGGGTAACGCAAACCAATCAAGTATAGATCGGAAAACAAAAAAGAAAAACGCCGATCAAAACGACCGGAGAGAGAGCGAAAAACCTGGAGCAAGGGCTCGGGAAAAAGACTCTCTAGGGCAGCCGGCCAACACGGCCGGCGGACGAACCCTAGGTATGGGCGGCGCGCTCCCGGCGGCGGTCATGGAGACCGACCGCCCCGAGGGCGGCGCGGGGGTGTGGAAGCGGCGACGGCTAGGATTTAGGATCTGGATAAGGCTGATACCATGTTAGAAGGGAGAGGGAGGATTTGGTGAAATAGTTGTTGTATTGCTTGAGCCTCGTAGACATATATATAGGAGTACAATGATCTACTTGGAGTACAGGACAAGCCAGAACAAATCCTAGTCTATCTCGTCTTTCCTAATAATCACGATACTCAACACGGGCGAATCAAGCACTACTCTGGTCACGGTGTCCACCTCATCCTCTCGCCGACCGGCCGGTGATCACGAGGAGGAAGGACGCCGTTGTGGTGATCACGAAGGACACCGCCGGGCAGACCACCTGCCCCATCTGCCTCCAGGGGTACCGCGAGCGGGGAGGCTCCCACGTTTTCCACGTTGGCTGCATCCGGAGCTGGCTCCTGCACAAGCCACACTGCCCCATGTGTCGGCATGCCGTCCGCTAGCACACCTCGTGGCAAACGGACATGTTGTGGCACCCCGGCTCAGGGCGACCGGTTTACCTTGCATTGACGACCCAGAGATCATGTCTTCTGGCAACACACAACATCTTGGTACATAAATCACCACTTTATTGAAACTAGCGGAAGCATATGTGTTACATTACATCAAGTAGCGAGGCCAAGTGACACACTCGGTGCGGCTGAACAATATATACATTATTTATTGAACATAAAGGGGGCCTCGAGCACGACGTCTACACGGCAGCGGAACAACAACGTAGCGGGACTCCATAGCACAGGGACACCGATGTGGACACGGTCTAGACACGGCAGCACTCCGATCCAGTTAGACTTTCCTGAAAGCTGGCATAACACGCCATGTCAGTACATTGAATGTACTTGCAAGCTCGCAACAAGCAAAACCATAATGACAAACAACATCATGACATTTAAACAAGTTCAATGCAAATATCAACATGCTACTCATGCAGTGACCAAACTTGTGCATCGAGTCACTCGGACTCTCTTACCATCAGATTGCCTTGCAACTGAACAGTGATCACGACGGACCACGAACATAACCACACTAGGTTCAACAGGTTACCTCGTAACCCAAACAGTGACCACTCCTGGATAACGAATAATACCACAACAGTCAGTCTCATTGACATCATCATAACTCAACAGTGTAATGCAAATATCTTAGTGTGCAAGATTATTTATGAAAGTTGATCCATGGTGTGACTTACTTACGAACTGGGCCCTTATCCGCGGGCGCGACTATCGATAGATTAATACACTCTGCAGAGGTAGCACACTTTACCCACACCATGGAACCCATGGCCTCGCACTCCCATTCGGGTGGACCAACGACATTCCAACAACACCCTCCCATTGTCATGACACTCTTACGACCACTCCAACCAACTCCCCTTTGGGATCAGTCCTGGGTGACCCCGCCTACCAAAGACAACTACCACCGCCGTGGCAAATAAACAGTCCCAAACATGGACCTGGTACCATAACAACAACAGGTCTACAAGGTTATGTCTGCTTACCGGGGCCGGGTAATGCACGCCCATAACCTTACCTAGTTGGAGGTACCGACAAGAGGTATGACAACGGAACGAGTACAACCTCCCCATACTAAGGCAAATGTTGTTGCACTTGGCAGCCCGATTCAGTGGCAGACCAATTTTTAAGTTCAAGTTCAATTATCATCTGGTTTAACTTGAAAATAAAAATGCCCAAGTCACAATATGCCATGCTCATGCAACCATGTATCATGCATCATATATAACTTTAACAATACCAGATAAACCTTATTCAAAGTTCTACTTTCACAAACTCAACTTGCAACATTTCTGGTCCTTTCTTACTGGTTATTTCTACTCATTACTTTAGTAGGCTTTTATCAAATAAAATTCATTTTTCATATAGCAAAAATAATACTCATGCTCATAATACCATAGTCATGACAAAATTTACTTAGATCAACTACTCAAGCTATAACTCACTAGTTCAAGCATTTCTTTTCTGTTAACTAAGCATTTTGATCATAACAAACTAAATAACACAAGCATCATTTATTTTTAATACTATATGCAATGAATATCATATAAATTCAAGTAGAAAATCATGGATATTGCAAAGACACCATGATCATGTTGTTGTGGCTTGCCTTAGTGCAGAGGAGCTTCACACTCCTCCTGGATGCCTTCAAGACAAGCTTCACCTTCTGAAAATAATTCAAATGACAAAAAGAAAATATCAAGAACACTTCTGAAAATTACCAGAAATTCTAGGCAGCAAATAAAAATCCCATCTTGGGTGTGCAGCTAGGATTTCCACTAAGAACAGAATGCAAAAAGAATCAACTCATTTGGACTTGTAGAATAAAAGGTATAGCTAGTCAAAGTTCTGGTCAAATTTGAACTATATTTGAATTAAAAAGAAAAACCTAGGGGGGAGGGGGTGACGTCGAAGGCGTAAAACGCCAGGGCGCCACCACTCATACCACTTCGGGCGCGACCTGAGTGGCTGACAGCGGGCCCCAGCTGTCAGGCCGGAGGGGGAGATAGAGAGAAACAAAGGCGGGCGACACGGCGATGGCGCTTTCTCTGGCGAGGAGTGCCCAGCGATGAGATCTAGAGGGATAGGATTGAAGAGGAGGTGGAGACGCACCTGCCCGTACTCGTAGCGTGGCTAGGGGTGGCCGGACTAAAGGAAATATGCCCTAGAGGCAATAATAAAGTTATTATTTATTTCCTCATATCATGATAAATGTTTATTATTCATGCTAGAATTGTATTAACCGGAAACATTATACATGTGTGAATACATAGACCAACATAACGTCACTAGTATGCCTCTACTTGACTAGCTCATTAATCAAAGATGGTTATGTTTCCTAACCATTGACATGTGTTGTCATTTGATTAATGGGATCACATCATTAGTAGAATGATGTCATTGACATGACCCATTCCGTTAGCTAGCACTTGATCGTTTAGTATATTGCTATTGCTTTCTTCATGACTTATACATGTTCCTGTAACTATGAGATTATGCAACTCCCGTTTACCGGAGCAACACTTTGGGTGCTACCAAACGTCACAACGTAACTGGGTGATTATAAAGGAGTACTATAGGTGTCTCAGAAGGTACATGTTGGGTTGGCGTATTTCGAGATTAGGTTTTGTCACTCCGATTGTCGGAGAGGTATCTCTAGGCCCTCTCGGTAATGCACATCACTATAAGCCTTGCAAGCAATGTAGCTAATGAGTTAGTTGCGGGATGATGTATTACGGAACGAGTAAAGAGACTTACCGGTAACGAGATTGAACTAGGTATTGAATACCGACGATCGAATCTCGGGCAAGTAACATACCGATAACAAAGGGAACAACGTATGTTGTTATGCGGTTTGACCGATAAAGATCTTCGTAGAATATGTAGGAGCCAATATGAGCATCCAGGTTCCGCTATTGGTTATTGACCGAGAATAGTTCTAGGTCATGTCTACATAGTTCTCGAACCCGTAGGGTCCGCACGCTTAACGTTACGATGACAGTTTTATTATGAGTTTATAAGTTTTGATGTACCGAAGTTTGTTCGGAGTCCCGGATGTGATCACGGACATGACGAGGAGTCTCGAAATGGTCGAGACATAAAGATTGATATATTGGAAGCCTATGTTTGGACATCGGAAGTGTTCCGGGTGAAATCGGCATTTTACCAGAGTACCGGGAGGTTACCGGAACCCCCCGGTGACCTAATGGGCCTTAGTGGGCCTAGTGGAGGAAGAGGAGAAGGGGCCAAGGGGCAGCCGCGCACCCCTCCCCCCAAGTCCGAATAGGACAAGGAGGGGGGGCGGCGCCCCCCCTTTCCTTTCCCCCCTCTCCTCCTTCCCCCCAAGTCCTAGTCCAACTAGGGAAAGGGGGGAGTCCTATTCGGCGCGCCTCCTCCTAGGGCCGGCCGCACCCCCCTTGCTCCTTTATATCCGGGGGCAGGGGGGAACCATAGACACACAAGTTGATCTACGGATCATTCCTTAGCCGTGTGCGGTGCCCCCCTCCACCATATTCCACCTCGGTCATATCGTCGCGGAGTTTAGGCGAAGCCCTGCACCGGTAGAGCATCATCATCGTCACCACGCTGTCGTGTTGACGGAACTCATCCCCAACACTTTGCTGGATCGGAGTCCAGGGATCGTCATCGAGCTGAACGTGTGCTGAACTCGGAGGTGCCGTACATTCGGTACTTGGATCGGTCGGGTCGTGAAGACGTACGACTACATCAACCGCTTTGTCATAACGCTTCCGCTTACAGTCTACGAGGGTATGTGGACAACACTCTCCCCTCTCGTTGCTATGCCATCACCATGATCTTGCGTGTACGTAGGAATTTTTTTGAAATTACTACGTTCCCCAACACGGACGGGGTCGGAACGGAGCTCTCCAGCGGCGACAGTGGCCGGAGCTCGTCGGAGGTGGTGGTTTCGGCGATGTTGGGCCAGTCCAGCAGCTCCAACAGTACCAGCACGCACCAGTGGATCACCACGAACACACCGGAGGGGTCAGCTGGGCTTGAGCGGGTCTGGAGCTGGTGGGGGCAGAGGAGGGGGATCGCCGGCAAGCTCGGGGCGGGGACGGCGGCCAGGGGCTTGCCCGGCCGGGCTGCGGCGCTCTACGGGTGAGTAAAGGTGTGATGAGTGTGTGTGAGGAGAGTAACGAGCTCGGGGGAGCTCTATTTATAGCCGAGGCCGAGGCGGGGATCGAGAGCTCGCCGAAGTTCTCTGTAGCCTCGCCCAGCGATGAATGGCATCAGTGAGAGAGGGGGAAGACGTCGAAGGTCACGCGGGAGTTGTAGGCAAGCTGCGATGAACACAGGAGCGCGGTACGCGACGAGCACAGGGGCACGGGCGCACTGTTGCATTGGCTACGCCGTGCTCGTGCTCGCTGCGGCGAGCTCCGGCGTCGGCGAGCGCGAGGGTGCAGTTAAGGGGGCTCAAACAAAGATGGTGGCGCGGTTTGGCATGGTTTTGCAGCAAGGGCAGCGAGCACACGCGAAACAGAGGTGTTGGCGCAATGCAAAGCGCGTCGGATGCATGCCAGCCACCTTGGACGAACGTGGTCACCGCGTGAACTATGGCATCAGGCCGAGTTAAGCCCAAACAACATGTCTGGCAGCTAGTCCTTAGTTGTTTTAGTTGTTTTGCACGCTTGGTTGAGTCACAGGTGCATTGTGGGAGTGGCTATCTTCCTGGCAAGTTTCTGGACAGAAACTTGTGAGCTTAACTGAGAAAAATCTAGTGAGAGTTAAGGGTCGTGCTTTGGGGTTTAGTGAACTCTTAGGAAGGTAATCAAACTCAGAAAATATTAGCCCCAAAAGATCAAGCAAAAATATACTTGCTGTACAAAGTGATCATTCTGTCCAGAACAGAAATGATTTTCTGTAGCAAAAATATTACAAAAAGCTATGCAATATTTTTGATCAGGAAGGTGTCCTAGGGTTCAAAGAATATTTGTGAATTTATGCAGGATTTTTGGAGCAAGGAAGCTAGGGGTTGGTTTGGAGCTTTCTTCTCTGAAGTGATTTTTAGGGAGGAAAATGAATATTTTTCTTTTATGAAAAATATCCATTGGGCTTTTGTTGGAGCATTTCAGAGAAGATAAGGTGAGTTAGAGGTGGATGGGTCACTTGGGTGAAAATCAATTGTATGCCCAAGTGTTCAAGTCCATTTGAATTGATCCAAAACACCAAATCCAAAGCAACGGCAACTGAAAGTCTGGAAAAAGAGAGAAGGCAAAAACCAGGCTGTCACAAACCTCCCCCACTTAAGATGAATCTCGTCCTCATGATTCGGTTGCTTGGGAAAACAGTTCTGGGTAGGTTGTCCTTAAAACTTCCTCTCTTTCCCATGTTGCTTCTTCTTCTGTGTGATGCTCCCACTAGATCTTGTCAATTTTGATAACTTTGCTGCGTGTAACCCTTTCTGTCTCATCCAAGATTCTGAACGGTCTCTCCACATAAGATAAATCCTTGGCAATCTCAATTTCTGACATATTAGTCCTTTTCTCGGGTGGTGAAATACACCTTCTCAGTTGGGACACGTGGAACACGTTGTGTACATCCGATAATTCTGGTGGCAATTCCAACTGATAAGCAACAGTGCCAACTCATGTCGTAACCAGGAACGGACCAATATATCTTGGTGCCAATTTGCCTTGGGTCTGAAATCTCTTGACTCCCTTCATTGGAGTGACTCAGAGATACACTTGTTCACCGGGTTCAAAACTGACTTGTTTATGCTTGCCATCATAATAACTTTTCTGTCGTGACTTAGCCAGTTGAAGTCTATCTCGAATTTCCTTGGCTTTCTTCTCTTCCTCCAATATCAGATCAGTACCGAAGATACGACTGTCTCCGGTTTGAGACCAATTTAATGGAGGGCGGCACTTACAGCCGTATAACGCTTCAAAGGGTGACATTTTCAGGCTGGTTTGAAAACTGTTGTTGTATGAGAATTCCGCATAGGGCAGACAATCTTCCCATTTGGGTCATGGGCTAAGGCACATGCTCGAGCATATCTTCAAGGATTTGATTCACTCGCTCGGTCTGACCGTCTGTCTGTGGGTGATAGGCGGTGCTATATTTAAGAGCGGTTCCCAAAGCTTGATGGTGCCCTCGTTGTTGCCACCCTCAGGTGTCTTCGAGTCTTCCTCGGTGGTGGGCGGCAACACAATCTCGTCGGGCATTGGGTGAAGGTGCTGCTTGCCCTTGTTGTCAATGGTCGGGAGCACCTCATTGCTCTCCTCAATCTGCATACAATTCATGGAGTCAGGCACATCACAGAGTTCATGGCTTATTGAAGAGTATGTGGTTAAAATGGCATGATTGTCACTTTTCTCCTTCTCTCCATCGCTCCTATATTTACTCACCCTAACCAACACTACTTACCCACCCCTCTCTTCTCTCATTGTCAATCTTCCTCCTCCCCATTGCCATGAGCTCTAGCTCCAGCTCCAACGCCAACCCCTTCCCTTGGGGTATTGGCTGGAGGGCCTTCTTCCTAGGGTGGTCGGCTGGTGAACGCACCAAGTTTGACAACACCATGGAGGTGTGCTCGAACTTAGGCTCCATGCCTAACATGCAGAAGGAATCTAATGCAGTGCTCATGAAGGCCACTGCAGTGAAGATGCTGATTCCTGACCCAGCAAAGGGCGCGATGGCAGTTGACATTATTCGCTGGGCCATGAATCAGGCCGTCTCCGACGACTATAAACAGAGGAAGAAGTGGTGCAAGTACAAGAACTACTGTGCTCCTAATAACCGCCCTGCCGCAGCATACTGGGAGACGGCTATCATGCTGCCGGCGGTCATTGGTGGGGAGCCTAAGGAGGAGGAAGAAGCGGTGCAGATGCCAGCGAGGGCGCCGGAGCCAGGCCGTCATACCTGGCAGATCGACCTCGACTCCGCCGAGGACGACGATGACGACCTGCCGGCCCGCATAGCAATGAAGAAGAAGATGAAGGCCAGCGGCTCGACCCGCCGCTCCGCACGACGTTGACGGCCGCCGCGGTGAGCCGGTGTCCGTTGTGTACCCCTATCCCCCAATCCCCCTTTTGCATCCGCATCTACCTCTATTCTGATCTTGCATGAACTAGCTTGAAGTACTATGAACTCGTATGAACTACCTCTACATGGTTATCTACCTCTATTCCCCATTACCCTCCGCCGTGGATCGAATCTATCGCCGGATCAAACGGGAAAAAGTTCTTCATGTCGAACAGAGAGAAGTGCTTACCACCATTGCCGCGGGCCAAGTGATGATCCGCTCACCGGTGATGGAGTCTGGTGGTCTTTGAGGGAGTCCTGGATTATGGGGTCCTCGGACAGCCGGACTGTGTACTTATGCGAGACTGTTGGACTATGAAGACACAAGATTGAAGACTTCATCCCGTGTCCGGGTGGGACTCTCCTTTGCGTGGAAGGCAAGCTTGGCGATTCGGATATGTAGATTTCCTTCTCTGTAACCGACTCTGTAACCCTAGCCTCCTCCGGTGTCTATATAAACCGGAGGGTTTAGTCCGTAGGACAACAACAATCAGAATCATAGGCTAGCTTCTAGGGTTTAGCCTCTACGATCTCGTGGTAGATCAACTATTGTAATACTCATATCATCAAGATTAATCAAGCAGGAAGTAGGGTATTACCTCCATCGAGAGGGCCCGAACCCGGTTAAACATTGTGTCCCCTGCCTCCTATTACCATTAGCCTTAGACGCCCAGTTCGGGACCCCCTACCTGAGATCCGCTGGTTTTGACACCGACATTGGTGCTTTCATTTAGAGTTCCACTGTGTCGTCAAGATAAGGCTTGATGGATCCTTCAATCATCCACAGCGATGTGGTCCAGGGTGAGGTTTTCCTTCCTGGACAGATCTTTGTATTCTGCGGCTTCACACTGCGGGCCAACTCGCTTGGCCATCTAGAGCAGATCGATAGCTACGCCCCTGGCCATCAGGTCAGGTTTGGAAGCCTAAACTACACTGCCGACAACCGCAGAGACTTGATCTTCGACGGATTCGAGCCCATGACAGGTGCACCGTACAGTCACGATGAGTATGACTTAGATCTGCTATCAGACGGTGTTCAGGAGAACGCATTTGCAGCTTCCTTGGCCTTAGATCCTGAGCAGATCGTGCCCTCTGAGGACGGGTGGACATGCCCCGCCACAGAGGCCGCACACTCATCAGCCATAGAGGCGAACACAAACTTTGCCCCCAATGAGGTCTGTGTCATCGGACCCTCGGACTCGTCTCCGGCCATAGGCTCCGAACCGCACACATCCGTGCCCATCGAATCTGATTGGGCACCGATCATGGAGTTTACCTCCGATGATATCTTTTAGCACTCACCTTTGGGCGACGTGCTAAATTCACAGAAATCTCTCTCCCTGTCAGGAGATTCTTGGCCGAACTATGTATGGCTTGAGTGGGAAGCGCATGATGAAGGAATTCGTTCCCCACCCACCACCCACTTAATAGCCACTATCGACGACTTAACCGGCATGCTTGACTTCGACTCTGAAGACATCGACGGTATGGACGATGATGCCGGAGAAGAACAGGAACCACCGCCCACAGGGCGCTGGACAGCCACCTCATCATATGATATATATATATGGTGGACACACCCAAAGAAAGCAATGGCAATGAAGCAACAGAGGATAACCCCCCTGCGAAGCAATCTAAGCGTCGGCGTCAGCGGCGCCGCTCTAAGCCCCGCCATAGCAAAGATAGCGATACTGGCACAAGAGACAATAACACCCCGGATAATGCCGAAGACGAAAACAATCCCGCCCAGCTAAGCTCCGACTAAAACTCAAGGAATGATCTACATGCCATCAAGTACCTCCCACTAAAACTCAAGGGACCGGCTCGGCATTGGCTGAATAGTTTGCCAGGAAACTCCATTGGAAGTTGGGAGAACCAGGAAGACACATTCCTGGATAACTTCCAGGGCACTTATGTACGACCACTAGATGCTGATGATTTAAGTCACATAACCCAACAACCCGGAGAGTCCGCCAGGAAATTCTGGACTCGGTTCCTAACTAAGAAGAACCAAATTGTCGATTGTCTGAATGCCGAAGCCCTAGCAGCCTTTAGGCATAACATCCGTGATGAGTGGCTTGCCCGACACCTCGGCCAAGAGAAGCTAAAGTCCATGGCAGCCCTCACGACACTCATGACCCGCTTTTGCGCGGGCGAAGATAGCTGGCTGGCTCGCAGCAACAGCACATCAACAAATCCTGGCACCTTAGATACCAGAGATAGTAGCGGCAAGCCTCAATGTAACAGACACAAACGTCGCAACAATGGTGATAATGCCAAAGACACGACCGTCAATGCCGGATTCAGTGGCTCTAAGTCCGGTTAGCGAAAAAAGCCATTCAAAAGAAACAATCCGGGCCCGTCCAGCCTGGACCGCATACTCGATCGCTCATGTCAAATTCATGGCACCCCCGATAAACTAGCCAACCACACCAACAGAGAATGTTTGGTGTTCAAACAGGCCGGCAAGTTGAATGCCGAAAACAAGGAAAAGGGGCCGCATAGTTATGACGACGGGGAGCCCCGGCCGCCGAACACAGGTGGACATAAGAAATTTCCTCGCCAAGTGAAAACGGTAAACGTGATATACACCACCCATATTCCCAAGCGGGAGCGGAAGCACGCACTAAGGGACATCTACACGATGGAGCCAGTCGCCCCAAAGTTTAACCCATGGTCTTCTTGTCCGATCACTTTCGATCGCAGGGACCATCCTACCAGTATCCGTCACGGCAGTTCGGCCGCGTTGGTCCTCGACCCCATCATTGACGGATTCCACCTCAAACGAGTCCTTATGGATGGTGGCAGCAGCCTGAATCTGCTCTATCAGGATACAGTGTGCAAAATGGGCATCGATCCCTCAAGGATCAAACCCACCAAAACCACCTTTAAAGGTGTCATACCAGGTGTAGAGGCCTGTTGCACGGGCTCAATCACACTGGAAGTGGTCTTCAGATCCCCGGACAACTTCTGAAGCGAGGAGTTAATCTCCGATATCGTCCCCTTCCACAACGGCTATCACGCACTGCTCCGACGAACCGCATTTGCCAGATTCAATGCGGTACCGCATTATGCATACCTCAAGCTCAAAATGCTAGGACCTCGCGGGGTTTTAACAGTCAATGGAAACACATAGCGCTCCCTCCATATGGAGGAGCACACTGCGGCCCTCGCAGCAGAAGTACAGAGCAGCCTTCTTAGGCAGACCTCCAATTCGGCAATAAAGCCCCCGAACACCGCCAAGCGAGTCCAAAGTACTCTGCAACAGGATCGTCCGGCACATCCAGAGCTCACCTAGCAATTCGGCCTCTATCCCAGTCCCAGTCTAGCAGTGAAATTTGTGCCGCGCGTACATAATTACGCACTTAAAATACCATGGGCATAGGCAGAGGCACGGCTACAATGCGGTCCACAATGCGGCTCAACCGCCCCAGGACCCGTATAGCTTCACCCCTTTTCTTTCTTTCAGGTCCCTATTTTCTGGAGCCTCTTCTGGTAGCTTGATTATCGGACCCATCACGGGATGGAAACACCAAGGAGGCAAGGAGCTTTGACGTACAAGGGAATCCCCAGGTGGTCTCTGATAACGATCGCTATACCTGTTTTACATACCCACACGCAGCTAGTTCTTGGTTAGGACATGTCAAATAGTCCTATTTTGCTTATGGCACTACTTGTACACATACGCTTTGACATATTATTCAAATAACAATGGAAAATAATGTACTACACCAGCTTATTATTACATTTCTTTCTCCTTTTTCCTTAACTATTTATTTATTACAAATTGCACCCGTACATTCTGGTACGATCATCTCGCCAGGGGCTTCAGTGTACCCCATAACACGGCAAGAAAAGTCTGAACACTTTTGATAGTGCGGCACCCTGAACTTATAGCATTATATGCATCAGCTCCGAATCATGTCTTGGGTCAATAGTTGGGTTTGCCCAGCTCCCATGTTTTGCTGCCTTACGTTCCGCTATAACGGCTAAGATGGCACAGGGAGAACTACTGCGATTGTGTCCCGGTTCTTCCGGACGAGCACCTCAGTAGAGAAAGCCGAAAACTGACTATCATGATGCGGCGAGAGCTGGTCGCTGTTCGAGAGGTATCAAATCCTTAAAGATTTTTTCCGCTTTGGGTGAGGAATCGGCCTTGTCCGATTTAGGCATGTATAGCGCCCCAAGTTCGGCCTTCCGAATACCAGGGGCCACACCAAAATTTTAAATTATAGAACTTCTATGGCTAAGTGAGAGCGATAAAGTTGTATAGTCTGATTGTCTTGTTTGTTGCGCTAAACACCTCCTTAAAGGACCAAAAATTTGGATAAAGAGTGTTTAGATTTATCCCGAACACCCCGGTACTAGTTACATGGGGGCAGAAGCCGAGGACTGGCCAACTCTCAGATTTTATAAACGGCCGCACAGAAGGGAAATTTTAAATCAGCAAGCGTTATATTACGCAAAAGAACTTGTTTCATATTACAGGATAAAATGAGTGTATTCACTCGAAGATTACATCCTTCGCACATTGCTCCGCCACAAGGCGGGAGCCCTTCATGACACTATCGTAATACATTTCGGGGTGGCGATGCTCCTTGCCCTTCGGCGGCCCTTCAGTCATCAGCTTCTCCGCATCCATCTTCGCCCAATGCACTTTTGCGCGGGCGAAGGCCATTCGCGCACCTTCAATGCAAACTGACCGCTTTATAACTTCAAGCCACGGACAGGCACTCACAAGCCGCTTTACTAGGCCAAAGTAGCTGCTGGGCAGGGGCTCGGCAGGCCACAACCAGACTATGAGGTCCTTCATGGCCAGTTCGGCGGCCTTGTGCAGTTCGACCAGTTGCTTCAGCTGGTCGCTCAAGGGCATCGGATGTTCGGTCCCAATATACTGAGACCAAAACAACTTCTCCGTTGAGCTCCCTTTTTTAGCTCGGTAGAACTCCGCGACATCAGATATACTGCGTGGCAGATCTGTGAATGCTCCTGGAGAGCTCCAAATTCGGGTAAGTAAAAGGAAAGTCTCCTTCAGATGCTTGCTTTGCATAATGAATGCCTTACCCGCCGCAATCTTCTTGGTCGCCTGAATCTCATGGAGGGCCTTTTGGGCTTCGGCTTTGGCGTCTCGTGCGCTTTGGAGGGCCTTCGCAAGCTCGGACTCTTGCTCTTAGAGTCACGCTCCAAGGACTCGTATTTTTTGACAAAATCCTGGAGCTCTTGCTAGACCTCGTCGACCCGGGCCTCTTGCTTCTCGCGCTCGGTGCACTCCTTGGCCGCTTTGTCTTCGGCCTTGATCAACGCCTTCTTAAGGGCCGCCACTTCGGTCGTGGCCCCTATTAAAGTTCATGACGCTTCTATTAGTAGAAACCATTTTTTCTAAATATACAGACGGGGTACTATGTACCTTTGTTCTCTTCGAGCTGCCTCTTCATGAGGCCAAGCTCTCCCTCGGTCCACTTCAGGTCCCGCTTCAGTCCGGAGACCTCCGCAGTACGAGCGGCAGCGGCTAGTAGCGACGCCTGCTTATTCATATAGACATCTTTTGTTAGACTCCTGCAGATGTTATTCGATCCTATGACCGTCCTTTCTTTCCGAACACCAAACAGAGCATCAGGGGCTACTGTCTATACTGTGATATTTTCTCACAATTTTGTTACTTACCTCAAAGCCTGTTAGGAGGCTGGCACAGGCTTCGGTCAATCCGCTTTTGGCGCGGACCTTCTCAATCACCGTACTCATAAGAGTGCGGTGTTCTTCATCAATGGAAGCACCGCGAAGCGCTTCCAGCAATTGATCTGATGCCTCTGGATGGACAGAGGTCATCGGTATAGGCGGCTCGCCCTCCTTAGAGAGAGGCTGCCTGCCCGAATCCGGAACCACTTGGGTTTCCGGAGCTGTATTCAGCTGGGGGCCAGACTTGCTACGGCCCCCATTGTCGGAGTCCATGGGGGTCTTCCCTCCCATGTGCCCGACGACTGGGATTTCGCCGAAGGGTGTCTCCAGAATTGTCTCCCCCTGGTCCGGTATCCTCTGAGACAACACCTCGGTGTCGTTCGCGGGCCTGGGGGAGGAGGCTGTCGGGAGTGAATCGTTGTTCATCGCCGACAGGCCCAGAGACCCATCCGAAGAGGATACGTCGATGTGGGATTTGGTCGGACTGCATGTGCATGTCTGGCATGATAAGAGGCAATAAATCAAAATGTACCGGAAGTATTGTAGTGTCCGGATACTTACGACTTAGCCAGGGGCTTATCTCTAGGTAACCACTCCTCGCTGCCGTAGGTGGCTGCAGTGGGTTTGTCCGGAAGGAAGGTCTTTCCCTTCTTGGATGCTTCGGCCTCCCCCGGTGGGGTGGCCTTTCTCTTCTCCCCCCCCCCCCGGTTGGGGGAGGGATTTCCTTTTCCTCCTCCTCGTCTTCGTTGGAGGAGCGTGCCTCGGTGTCTTCGGACGATGAGTCCGACACAACCTTGCGCCGGAGACCTTTCCTGGTCCCCGTGGCCTTCTTCTTGGCCTTCTTCTCCAGCACCTCGTAGGGCGCCGGAAACAACATCTTCGTTAGAAGGGACGATGCTGGATCTTCAGGTAGCGGAGCCGGACAGTTGATCTGCTCTGCTATCGCCACCCAGTCCTATTGAATCAACATGGAGGCTTAATTCCTCCCACGACTATGCTGGTAAAAGGCACATCTTGCAAAACATAAAAACTCACCGAATGGGATTGGCGTTTCGCGCTGAGTCCATGATCTTCGGTTATGGGTGGGGGGACACTACTAGGGAAAAGGCTAGCAGCAGCGCGGGTTTTAGGTGTATCAGTAGCGCGGGGAGAGGCGCTACTAATAAGGTGCTACAGCTAACACATAGCAGTAGCGCGTGCTCACCGGCGCTACTGCTACACAAGTGTAGCAGCAGCGTGGTTTGTGGAAGCTCGCTACTGCTAGTAGCTCTAGCGCGCTTTGCCTGGACGCGCTACTGCTATCGCGGCGCTGCGACTAACTTTTATACACTCGCTACTACTAATTTAAGTAGTTTTTTTTCGGCATATTTGTTTTGTATTTGAAGCGGTTTATAGAAGAATCTTTAGAACATAGAAATTTCATCATGATACACATACAAATGCCTGCGAGACCACAAATGTAATCATAGCATATACATACAAATAGTCTCATCATAATCATCATCCAACACAAAGTGATATCTTGTCATCATCTCGAAAATAGCGATACATGCAAGTCTCGAATACTTGCAACTACAACAATGTCATCCATCTAAACAAAGGTATATGCAAGAAGTGCTATCACTATGAGTGAGAGCGGAACTATGCAGTACACGAGGTGGCGGTTACGACTCCTCTCTCGCGCTAGCGTGAACCTCAAGTAACTAGCTTCTCCTTCTTGTCTGCTTTTGAAGCCTTTATGGCTGGCGCCCCTGAACCCATTCACTTGCGCCTGACACTCATGCCACTCGTTGTACACCCCCAGAACCTCCCTTTGTACATGACATAGCAATTCCATCTCGCCATCAAGAAACTAGGTACCTGTTAGAGATGCATGTTCATGAAGAGGATGTACAATCATATATATACAACAAAATATACTAGAGCAACACCAAAAAAGAAAGGGTTAGCAACTAGATGCAACATACAGTACGCAAATTAATTAACTAGAGGTACGCAGGTCATCGTACGCAAACTAACAAAGTAGCGTTACGCAAGTTCGGCAGGGACCGTGGACATCACAAAGTTTCATCGCTACAAAAAGTATACAACTTCAACCGACACATATCATCATCATCGGCATGATAAATCACTAGAAGTTCCATCCTTCCATATCATCGAGCATGAACCCTAGCTTCTTGAACAGCGTGAGGTCTAGACGTTGCATGCCTATGCGAGTTCGGATGTCAGCTCGCGATATAGGGCCGTGGTGGAACATCCCCTTCTCATCGATGACTTCTTTCATGATGATCGTCGCAATGTCGCTTTGGAGGCGAAGTAAGTCATCTCTAAGTTTATAATCCGCTTCTCCATGAGATTCTAGCCACTTGTGGATATGATCATCATTTTTGCTTCTCATGCGAAGCTTTTGGTGATCCGTGTTGAACTGAATCATGAGATGGACGATGTAGAATCCATCCTTCTTGCTTGGTTTTGGGACATGGATGCAGGAGAAGTTAGTTTTATGCGTGAAACCCATCTTCTTGTTCCTTTGTTTCCTGATCTGCACGTGGCCACCTCTAAAGCTGAAGCCTTGGAGAGCATCATCTAGAATATTCACTATGTGGGTGTAGTCTTTTTTCTCGTAGTCTCACGAAGGGTCAAAATACACGGCGTGGGAGATTTGCAGGTAAAGAATGATAAGGACGGCGCGCCCGTTGCTGCGGGGAAAAGACACCTCAAATTATTCCCCATATGAGAGAGAAGGGATGATTGAAATGTACGAAAGGGTTGTCCGGAACTGACTTACTTTGGATGACAAGGCACGAGGACAATTTCCCGGTCCTTATTCTGTACCATGAAGTTTTGGTGGTACTCCCTAGCAGTTTCACGCTCAAAGTCGCCGAGACTCAAGAAAGACTCGTGCATGTAGTACGGATCCGCCAGACAGATTTGCAAGACTTCTTCACTCTTCATGATGGAGCTCATATGTAGCGCAAAAAGGCGGACGATTGTAAAATGGAGCCACCTCATCTCAAAGATATGGTCAAACCGCAGGAAGAACACCTCCGTGGGCCGTGTGTCGACGTAGCACTTCCCCTCGGGCACACGAGCCACGTATGTCGGATATCCTGGATCCTTTGAGGCTAGTAGGCTTTTCTCAGTCGACAGCACATGGTCGTGCAGTCTCCCGAGATCCCCTAATAGTGCCTCCAGCGGTTTTGGCGGTAGCATCGGCCCGCCCGCGAGATGGAACATGACCGCACCTTTCACGGGTACACGCTCTTCAGAATGCATCGTCTGGCTGCTATGTGCTCTGGCTTGTTTGGAGGCAGTTACCTTCCCCGATCTCTTCCTCTCCTTTTTATTGGGCACACCTTCCAGACCCTTCCTTAACCCCTGCCCCAGTATTCCTGGGCTAAGTACTGTATGACCCTCGTGCCCGGCTAGTTGAGCCTGTGTTGAGGCGGCATCTTCAGGCGTGTCCTGTGAGGATTTCATGAAGAGAGACTTTTTGCAATCCCTGCTATGACCCTACCCGGGCATATCGTCCATATCCTCATTAGCAAGCTAATAGCCTGATTCGTCATATGGTTGACTCGCCATATCTATGTCACAGTCATACGCGTTTGTATTGAGGAAATCCATAGGGTCGACCTCCGTCTCATCATCCATTCTCTGTTCTACAGGAGAAATTACATCAGCCAGTACTATTGCACCCGCTTCATCATGTCGTCCGCCGCTCTCACCCGGCACTACAGGAGCTGGTAATTGCGTAGGAGGGGTGGTGGTCTCCGCACATGCTTGTTGATGTGTGGTAGTTATTGGTGTGCTCTCGGCAGGCTCCAGATGAATACGATTCTTCGGCCATAGCAGCACCTAATTCTTGCAGCTTCCAATCCGCGGCGGAGTCTCGTCGTCCGCTCCCACATGCTGTACTAGAGGAGGCAAATCCTCGTGCCCCGATTTCACACTGGTCAAGCTAACCCTGAAGTGCCCAGCGGGGATCGGCTGGTTGTGAAACGTGCGTTGTGAGGGGTCCATTATCATCCCCTTTCCCACGTCTACCTTCTGGCCTTTGATCAAGTAGAGTATGGTGCACGGGGTTTCTTTCGCCTGCAAACACATATGTCTGTGGCATAAAACAACCGAAAGGCAACAAAAATGGAATATTATATATATATATATATATATATGTTGGTGCGACATGTAATTACCGTGACGGCGTCGAGCTCAGCCAAATACGAAGGCCCACCTAGCACGCCTGAGACTGAGGATGGGCTGCTATGAGCGGGAGCGGCTGCGAGAGGAGGCCCGATTGCGTGAGCAAGTGATGGTGCGATGGTGGTGTTGTTCATGGAGTTGCTCCCGACGAAACTGGGCAACGGGAAATCATGTACCGTATTGTCTGGATTTTCCTTTGTCCAGTTGATGATAATTGGAACCAAGTTAGTAGCGAAATCATTTCTGTAGGCAGTTACAGCTGCATTGACTGCCTGGTGTAGCAACTCATATTTGTCCTCGGCTGCTTTTTTCGCGTCCTCAGCTGCTTTTTTCTCGATCGCAAGCTTCACCTTCGCGTCGATGTCTGCCTGACTAAACTTCTTTTTCTGCTTCTTGGCCTTCGGGCCCTCGTTGTAAAACCCCTTCCACGTGGCGCCGTCTCTAGCGCCGTGCACATGACCATATTGCGACCGCTGGCCCAAAGGGAGTCCCTTAAGTTCGTTCAAGGCCCGGTTGAGAGGGGTGTCCCACTTGGTCCTCATCGGAGAAGTAGGGCTTTCGGCTGCAAGCTGGTGTTGCTTCTCCAGTATTCTAATCAATTTCCTCATGATCTTGTCCGTGTAAAAAACCTTTTTCTCCTTGTCCCACTTGTAGCGGGCCCTGATGAAGTCACGCTCCAAGGGGTTGGTGAACTTCGCGAAGGGGTCTGGGAGACCCGCGGCTTCACGTTCCGCGTCCTCCTTATCCCATATGGGCCTTTTACCGAGGTAGCCACGGCTTTCGAGCCGATGCTTCCCCATGTTCCTTTGCTGAAGGCTCTTGAATTTCGGAGCCTTAGCCTTGGCTGCCTCAGTAGCGCAAGTGTCCTTGAACTTTTCGAACTCCTCTTCCGTAAGTGTCGGATTTTCCTCCAAAATCTTGGACAGGGGTTCATCAGCCTCAATAGCTCGTTTCACCCTCCCTTTCCAGGAGGCCAAATCATTGCTGAACATGCCCATGGCGTGATTGTTAATCTTTTTCATCTTCAGATCATCCCACGGTTGTTCTATGTTATCATCCCGGTCAGGGAACTTGAATCTCTTGTGCAACTTCGTTAGGAGCAACTGCATCAAATGTTCTTTACTCCTTAAGTCATCGTCGTTGATGCTCGCGCATTCCCGTAGGATGCATCCTACTTGGTTCCCATAGCACTTGCGAGGTTCTTCCGGCTCTAACGGCTCAAACTTGCCAGGTGCCATCTTTGTGATCACAAGTTGTCCAATCCCTAGTTTGTTAGGTTTTCGTATCCTCTGCTTCTTATGCTTCCTCTTTTCGGTAGCGCATCGGGGCTGGTACCATCCCCGCTGGTATCTTCCCCGCCGGTATCTTCCCCACCGGTCTCGGTGCCGCCATCAGTGTCGGCACCGTCGGTGTCGATGTCGGCGTCAGTACCATCATCGAGGCCGACCTGCAAACCTTGCTTAGCAGTCAAATAGTCGAGGTACTCTTGTTCACCCTCATAATCCATCTCGTATGCATCTTGGTCAGAAGGCCCAGTTTCTTCGTTGTTCGACATGTTTCCTATGATTAAGTGTCCTCATTTATTTCTAAAAGTATGAATAAATGAGAAATGGCATAAAAAGAATTCTATGTGCCAGCACTCGATATGCCAACTATGTAGCAAAAATCATGCCTCTATTCATGGGAAATTTCGGCATGACCTTTGCTAAAAATGGACATATCGAGCGCCTGAAATTCACCGGAACGGAAATGAATCAACATTCCGGCGTAACATAGGCCACTCGGATCATTTTCCAAACATGACATGTCCAAAACATGACATATCCACATATCACATGTCCAGTTCAAATTTGCATATAAATTCAGCTAATTTTGAAACCTAGCTAAATTCATAACTAAATAGATAACCTAATTAATAGACTGCTCTAACTAAAACCTAAGTAAATTAACCAAAGAACCCTAGCATAGAGAGAGAGAGGAGGGTTTACCGAGGGTGCAGGGGCGAGGAGGCAGGCCCGACGACAACCGAGGTTGGGAGGGGAGGAAGCAGAGGAGGGAGGCGAGGGCCGACGGGTCGAGGGCGAGCGCGCCGGGGTCGGGGGCGAGCGCCTGGGTCGGGGCCGAGCGCCGGCGCCGGGGTCGGGGGCGAGGGCCGGGTCGGGGCGAGCGCCGGGGTCGGGGTCGGGGGCGAGCGTCGGGGTTGGGGTCTGGGGCGAGCGACAGGGAAGAGAGAGTGGGGATTTGGGAGGGAAAGGCGGGATGAAGCAGGGATAGTGAGAATTTTGGGTTAAGTGGACGTAGCAGGAGCGCGTTTGGACAAAACGTGCTGCTACTACCTTCAGTAGCTGTAGCGGTTTATATGAAATGCACTACTACTACCTTCAGTAGCTGCAGCGGCTTATACAAAATGCGCTACTACTACTGCCAGTTTTCCTTTTTCTTTCCCTTTATTTTCTCCCACTTTTATTTCCCGAGAGCAGTGAACGAAGGGAGGGCGATATATATTGCATCATTTGACGGTTAAATATGTATGCAAAATAGGAACATATATATTACATCATTGGACCCATGCATAATAATGGCTAAGTGTGTATACAAAATAGGAACATATATATATATATATATATTACATCATTTGACCGATAACATACGGTTCCTCAGCGCTGACGTTTTCGTTTTTGAGTCAGCTTCTTTCCCTTCTTGTTCGTTGAAGAATAATTGAGCCCCTCATTGTGACTTTGCCTTTTCCATGGAGTATGATTTTTCTTAGGTAATGTCGTATTGATTCTTCTTTTGACGTATACTTCATCATCATCGTCATCTTCCCTCATTGGGTTGCCGTACTGATCATAGTCTTCCTCGTTGGCGACTCCATCCATTCCAATGATGTTCCTTTTGCCTCTCCTCACGACAACACGACTGGGATTGCATGGGTCGGTTATGAAGAAGCATTGTGTCATGTGCTTAGCGTGTACCCATGGCTTGTTTTTTGCGATAGCGTTGATGGTAGCGCTCTTGGCGTCGGGTATACTCATGGTAGTGAAAATCCGGTTTTCTCTTTCGACATTCTTTGCCCATTTGACATGGAACATCGTCGTGTTATGCAGTCTAGAGTAGTCAAGCTCCCAGATCTCCTTGACCCTTCCATAAAATTGTTCAGTTGCGACGTTGTCGCTGCCGGTCATGCATTCCATCGTCACCCCTGAGTTCTGATCATCACTGTCCATATCTTTGGCCTCCGTGTAGAACGTGTATCCGTTGATATCATATGCCTGATAGGTTACGAGGTTGGGCGAGGGGCCATGTGCTAAGGCCTATATGAGCAATCCGTCCTTAGATCCCTCCTCCGGGGGATTAGCAATAATATGCTCTTTGAACCAATGCAGGAAAGTGGAGTTCTGCTCTCTAGTAACTTCGGCGTTCATCCTGCATACCCCCCCGATCACGATACTTCTTTGCGATAATTTCTTTATGCAGTGCCACGAAAGGATCTACCTCGTCTAGGTGTTGTAGCACTACCAAGTTTGCTCTGTCAAAGTTGCTGCGTCGATCTGAGTATGCGACGTGCAGTTCCCTGCGACCGTTGCAGTAACCATATCATTCGAGCCTCCCATCGTGCTTGTTAACGGGCAAACCAACACTAACACCAGGCGGCTGGTTTGCACCATATAGAAAATTCTCACAGAAAGAGATGCACTCTTGTGCCAAATAGCCCTGGACGATGCTTCCATCCGGACAGGACATGTTACGAACGAATCCTTTGATGATCCCATTCATCCTCTCAAATGACATCATGTTGTGCAGGAATGACGGCCCCAGGTCTATTATGTCATCCACAATATGGACACACAGATGCACCATCACGTCAAAGAACGCGGGCGGGAAGTACATCTCAAGCTCATTCAGTATCACAACGATCTCTTCCTGTAGCCTTCAGAGCTACTTCACATTGATCGACTTTCGAGAGATGACGTTGAAAAGTTGCAGAGACCAATAAGCGTGTCACGGACGTGCTTGTCCATTATCCCTCTAAGGGCAACAGGTAGTATCTACATCATCATCACATGACAGTCATGAGACTTCATCCCGTTGAACCTTTTCTTGTCCGTGTCTAGATATCTGCTAATCTTGCCACAGTAACCGGAACTAACTTTGACTCCGGTAAGGCACTTAAAGAATTGATTGATCTTAGCCTGACTTAAGGTGAAGCAAGAAGTGGGGCAATAATCCTCTTTCTTTATTTTCTTGCCCTTCTTCTCCCGTGCCTTTGTCTCCGTCTCTGTCTCGTCTGATATTTTACGAGGCGGCATGTGCAGATCTTCCCTGATTTTCAAATCTTGCAACTCTTTTCTTGCCTCTGGCCCATCCTTGGTCTTATCCGGCATGTTCATCAGTGTTGCGAGCAAGCTCTCAAGGATATTCTTATAGATATGCATTTGATCAAGGCAATGAGGTGTATCGAGTTTGTGCCAGTACTCCAAGTCCCAGAACACAGACCTCGTCTTCCATACCTTCAGTAGCGGCTCCGACGCCTTTCTCATCGTCTTTCCCGGCGCGGGGCACTCCTTCTAGTTTTTCAACAGCTCATCGATTTCGGCACCGCTCCGCTTACGTGGAGGTCCTCGATGCTCAGCGTGACCATTGAATAGATCTCCACGGTTTCTCCACGGGTCATCCTGTTCAAGCCATCTTCGATGCCCCATGTACACGATTTTCCCAGACCCGCCATCTTTCCTTGACATTAGCTGCTGAGACATCGTATCATCCATGCACCGCGTGCATCCGCAATATCCATGGCACACCTGGCCTACCACATATCCGTAACCGAGATAGTCCTACACTGTCGTGATCAGCGCGGCTCTCATGTTAAAATACTCGCCTTTGTTGGCGTCCCATGTCTTGGCCGGTGTTTTCCATAACGTGTCTAACTCCTCTTGAAGTAGCCCTAGATACAAATTAATATTATTTCCTGGTTGTTTTGGCCCTTGAATAAGCATGCTCATGTGAATGTACTTTGATTTCATGCACAACCAGGGGGGAGGTTGTACATCCATACAAACACGGGCCATGTGCTATGGTTGGTGTTCTGGTTGCCAAATGGATTCACGCCATCGGTACACGCGCCGAGCACGATGTTCCTTGCATCACATTCAAAATACTGCTAGAAGTTGTTTAACGCTCTCCACTGGCTTCCATCCTTCACGTGTCTCAGCTTCGGATCATCTCTATCGTCGGGGTTCTTCCTCTCCGCGTGCCAGCGCATTAGCTTTGCTTCCTTGGGATATACAAAATACCTCTGGAGACGGGGAGTGATCGATAAGTACCATATAACTTTCTGGGGACATTTCTTCCCGGCCTTCTTGTTTCGAGAAGCATTGCACACCGGACAGCTTGTTTTTTCCGTGTGCTCCTTCCGATAAATTATGCAATCATTGATGCATGCATGGTATCTAACGTGTGGCAGATCAAGAGGGCACACGATCTTCTTGGCCTCATCAACACTAGTAGGACATAGATTACTCGCGGGAAGAACATCCTTTAGGTACTTGCGATGCTCATCGAGGCTAGTGTCAGTCCATTTGTTTTTAGCCTTCGTCTTGAGGAGTGGAGCGTGAAACTCAAGCGGGTCACCTCAGGATTGCAACCATCATACAATGGAGTGTTCGAGTCTACCACCAGTTGCTCCAGCTTAGCCTCCTCTCTAGAAGCAGCTCTCTCAGTACTCGTCTCCTTGCGAAGCAATGCTTGAACATGAGGGTCCCGCACGATTGAACTTAGTACCGATGAACTCTGCTGCATGGAGTCCATGTCGTTCTCTCTGCCGCCATGTCTGGCCCCTTCTCCGCCGCCATGTCCGGCCTCTTCCCCGCCGCCATTATCGATCATCTCTTCGTCTTGCCCCGTGTCATCATTGCATGCCCCGTCAGCATCCTCATCATCGTCATCCTCATCTTCAGTTATCCATCGAGTATAGCCATCCATGAAACCAGTCATGAGCAGGTGCGCTTCGACACGACCATCGTCATGGGGGTCGAGCCAAACTATTGCTTTGCATTTTCGACACGGACATAAAACCTCTGTCCGGTTATTTTCTTTCATGTCCTGCACCATCGACCACAACCACATGTCCACCATCGTTCCGCTGACCATCATCAACTCTGCACGGTAATGATAAACAAATTAATTATAAAAATGCATGCATGCATCAAAGTCATACAAAAATTCGGCATGACCTTCCCTAAAAATAGGACATATATGGATCTAGAGTTTGCCCGGAATTCGCCGAAACGGAAATAAATCGACATTTCGGCAAAACATAGGCAACTCAAAAGCACAATTTGGCGTCAACTCATGCCACACACACAATTTCCACAAACATATCACACACACATAAACATATTTCCATTTTGCAAAAGCATGAAATTTTCATCACCTCTGTCTCGAGATCGAGCACACGGTGGGAGATGATGTTGTACGGAGATCAAAAGTGCACAAAGCTCTTCTTGACAAAGATAGATCTAGTTAGGGGGTAAATAGGTCACTTAACTAAATCCTACATCTACCTAGCTACCTAATTTGGGAGGAGACAACTTCAACTAGTGGAGGGGAAAGGAAAAAGAGAAAGGAGATGCAATAATGGAGGTGGTGTAGTTAGGTAGGAGTAATGAAGAGAGAGAAAGGTAGATAGAAGAGAGAGAGTAATGGGGGAGAAGTATTGAGGAAGAAGAAGAGTGAGAGTGGGAGCATGTGGGAGGTAGGGGAAAGGGGAGAGAGGAGGGGGAGGGGACGGACGGGTGGGGAAAAGGTGGTGGGTTGGTGCGGATTAGCAGTAGCGCGGGAGTTAAAATGCGCTGCTGCTAAGGAAGTAGCAGCAGCGCGCTTTGGGCAACGACGCTACTGCTAACCGGGACAAAAAAGTGTGCCAATTTGAAATTTAGCAGCAGCGACCTCAGAAAAAGCGCTCTACTACTACATCCATAGCAGTAGCGCGGCTCGCAGCACCGCGCTACTGCTAAATGGAGTTTGGTGGACATCGCCGGTCGATATTTGTAGTAGCGCAGTTTACACCGAGCACGCTACTGCTAAAAACTTATCAGTAGCGAGTTTCCCGCACACGCGCTACTACTAATTAGTAGCAGCACTCCTTTTTGAGCCGCGCTGCTGCTAAGATTCTGTGTATAGGCTTTTCCCTAGTAGTGGGATTTCGATGGCCTTGAACAGCACCTTCCAGACGTCTTCGTGCATCGTGTCGAAGAGCTCTCACAGCGTCTGGTGTTCGGCCGGGTCGAACTCCCACATATTGAAAGCACGTCTCTGACACGGGAGGATCCGGCGGATGAGCATGACCTGGACCACGTTGACAAGCTTGATTTTCTTGCCAATCATATTTTTGACGAAGATCTGAAGTCCGGTCAGCTCCACCAATGAACCCCAGGCTAAGCCCTTCTCTTTCCAGGAGGTGAGCCACATGGGGATGCCGGATCGAAATTCAGGGGTCGCCGCCTAGTTAGTGTCGCGTGGCTCGGTGATGTAGAACCACCCTAATTGCCACCCCTTCAGGGTCTCCACAAAGGAGCCTTTCGGGCCAGGTGACATTGGGCATCTTGCCCACCATGGCGCCCCCGCACTCCTCCTGCTGGCCGACCACTACCTTCGATTTCACTTTGAAGGTCTTTAGCCATAGGCCGAAGTGAGGCATAATGCGGAGGAAGGCTTCGCACACGACGATAAACGCCGAGATGCTGAGGATGAAATTGGGGGCCAGATCATGGAAGTCCAGCCTGTAGTAGAACATCATCCCACGGACAAATAGGTGGAGGGGGAAGCCCAGTCCGCGGACGAAGTGAGCGAGGAACACTACCCTCTCCTGGGGTTTCGGGGTGGGGATGATCTGCCCCTCGTTCGGAAGCCGGTGCGCGATGTTTGCGGACAAATATCCGGCCTCCCGAAGCTTCGTAATGTCCTCCTCCGCCATCCACTTGCCTCCCGCTCCGAACATGTTTGGAATGACTTTGCAGAGAAGGTGAAAGCTTGGGCGCTGGAGCTCGAGCGAGAATGGATGAGCGGAGGAAGAAGAGGGCGTGGGTGAAAAAGAGGGATCCTTATCTCTTTATAAAGGCGGTAGAAACTATGCGCCTCCCCACTTGCCCCATAACTCGCTTATTCCCCAAGCACCGCGTTGATAGTGCGGTTGGGTTACCCACACCCGTATTGATGAGAATCCCGTGATAAGGGGACACAATCTCTGCTTCGACAAGACGTGCCAATAAAACCGCCTCGCAATATGTGCAGTAGCAGGTTGAGAAAAACGGTTCGCATAATGACTAGGCCGCGGCGTGATGTCACGCTATGAAAAGTTGTCAGCAGATTAGATTTGTGGAATATTGTGCTCTCTACGATGGTATGTGGAATTTGTTTTGCAGAGCCGGACACGATTAGTGTGTTCAAAATCTACCTTGGAGTATTCGGAGAAGGAACCCGCCTTGCAATTCCGAAGACAATCTGCACGCCGAACTCATCGTCATTGAAGCCTGGTTCAGGGGCTACTGAGGGAGTCCTGGATTAGGGGGTCCTCGGACAGCCGGACCGTGTACTTATGCCGGACTGTTGGACTATGAAGATACAAGATTGAAGACTTCATCTCGTGTCCGGGTGGGACTCTCCTTTGCGTGGAAGGCAAGCTTGGCAATTCGGATATGTAGATTTCCTTCTCTGTAACCGACTCTGTGTAACCCTAGCCCCCTCCGATGTCTATATAAATCGGAGGGTTTAGTCCGTAGGACAACAACAATCAGAATCATAGGCTAGCTTCTAGGGTTTAGCCTCTACGATCTCGTGGTAGATCAACTCTTGTAATACTCATATCATCAAGATCACTCAAGAAGGAAGTAGGGTATTACCTCCATCGAGAGGGCCCAAACCTGGGTAAACATTGTGTCCCCTGCCTCCTGTTACCATTAGCCTTAGATGCACAGTTTGGGACCCCCTACCCGAGATCTGCTGGTTTTGACACCGACAGTCTTCTTGCTCTGCTCCGATCCGCCGCCGCCGGTGAGAGTTCGGAGAGTGGGGGAGAGTGGGGAGTGGGAGCGGTGAGAGGCAGTGAGGCTAATAACTGCCATTGCTTTGGGAAGCAACACGGCTTCTCAAGCGTTGCTGCGCGTGTACAGCGGCCGCCAGCCACATGCACCGCTCGGGCCTGGCCCTGGAGAAACTGCCGATTCGTGCGTTCCCAGGGAGCCAGGCCCAGGAGTGCTTTAAGGTTCATGCCATGCGGGCCGAACAGTGAAAGCAGGCAACCAATCAGCCCGTTTTCATCCCGCGCGAGCCAGGCTGGGCCTCATGCAGGCTACCAAACACGCCCTTGGCAGCGTGTCGTTTCCTGCAACTACCACCGCACGTCACGTAGAGTAGTTTGTTAACATGGCTACCAGTAGAATCTATACAGTGGAGTGGGAGCTCGGGATGAGATGAGGCTGGTCCTTGGTGCTTCAATGCCTCGACGTCAACGGCCAACCGCATTTTTCATTGCTTCCACTAGTGACACGCCACTGCTCAAGCTCTGACTCGGAACAGACTCGGATCCATCTCGCACAGCTCGTCCATCTCATACTGCCACGTAGGTCAGCCAGTAGCTTCTTCGATCGCTATACCAGCCTCTATTTCCGGGGGCATTTTCGCTACATTATTCACCCACTTGGCTGAAAATGACCCATGGATAAACTGGTACAGGGCAGGTGTATCTCTACTCCTAATGCAGCAGTTGGTAGTCTCCGCCGGTCATTTTTTCGTCCCACCAGATACGGTTAATTTTCGTCCTCGATCCCACCTCCCGCTACCCAGCGATTCCCCCCTTCCTCCCTCAAGACCGACAAAAAACGGTATGCTACCACAACGCCCCTTGTGACTACGGAAGAATCGTCCTAAAAAATCATCCTAATAAAATCTACGACGGTTAACCAACGAAAATTAATCGAATCGTCCGAACAGAAACCCTCGCACCTGAATTGTCGTGCCCTCGATGCACTTGCCCGCCACTGTCATTCGTCCCTATCATCCCTACATACATGTAGCTTCCATCACCACCTCTCAACCCCTTCGCCGCCACCATCCGATTGCAAAGATAGGACAATCCCCTTGAGGGACCCTGCTTTGGATCGGCTAGAACCTGTAAGACCCGCCGCTGATCATCGGATCTGCAGCCGATCCCGTGGAGTGCCCAAGATCAGGATCGGCTTGACCCTCCTAGGTTGGCCTTGTTCGTTTGTTGCAGCGGCCGCCGCCGATCACTTCCATCTAGGTATTGCGCAATTAACCCTTACAAATCTAAGTGTTAACCATTAGAAATCGGTCATCATCTTACAAATCTGGAACCAGTTTTGGTAGCGTGCTCATACTGGGGAGACCTGGACCATTCAAAGTGGACTCCTGGACAATCACCAAGCCCTTTAGAACCTGCAATGGAAAAATACGGGTTCCTGGACCATTCAAAGTGTACATGAAAATACACCTTACTGACTCATATGATGTGTCTGTACCTGCTTTGGTTAGTTAGACAGCCCCATCTTCATTACTCTTTGGATCTGATTGCAAGCTCCATCTGCACATAACTGACACCCAGTTTACATATAAACAGCAAGAACTTAATTTGCATGTTTCTGTATCAGCACATAAGTAACACCCACTTTTGGAGTTTGCAGGTGGTGAGTCATCTCAGTGCCGGGGTCATCAGAAGCAGCAACTGGCAACAGTTTCCGATTTTGCAGCTCACAACAACATCACAAACAAGAAGTGACAGATAAAAGAGGTAGGAAGGACAGTATTGCAAGCTCCATCTGCAAATAACTAACACCCAGTTTACATACAAACAGCAGGAGGTTCCTGGACCATTCAAACTGTACAAGAAAATACACCGTACTGACTCATATGATGTGGCTGTACCTGCTTTAGTCAGTTTGACAGCCCCATCTTCATTACTCTTTGGATCTGATTGCAAGCTCCATCTGCACATAACTGACACCCAGTTTACATATAAACAGCAGGAACTTAATTTGCAGGTTTTTGTATCAGCACATAAGTAACACCCACTTTTGGAGTTTGCGGGTGGTGAGTCGTCTCGGTGCCGGGGTCATCAGAAGCAGCAACTGGCAATAGTTTCCGATTTTGTAGCTCACAACAACATCACAATCAAGAAGTGACACATATAAGAGGTAGGAAGGACAGTATTGCAAGCTCCATCTGCACATAACTAACACCCAGTTTACATACAAACAACAGCAGCATAATTGAATTTGCAAGTATTTGTATCAACACATAACTGACACTCACTTTAAGAGTTTGCAGGTGGAGATTCACCTCGGTGCCGGGGTCATCAGATGCAGCAACTGACAACGGTTTCCAAGTTTGCAGCTCACAACAACATCACAAGCAAGAAGTGACACAAATAAGAGGTAGTTAGGACACTTATGGAAAGTAGCTGATGTGGTTTCCATGCAATAGTCAACATATGTAGGCCAAAATAAATAATAAGAACCTGAGTGCATTTTCAATATGTATAAGGCTGGAAACATATTATAGAAACAACCTTAATGATAGAATGACAAACTAACATATGTTCCTACTCTTTAAAACAGTTCAAGATGACCATCATTTGGATAAATTGAATAAAGAACACTTTGTATGACAAGATAGGTAATTAGCAAAGTTTGTGCCATTTCATAGATCACGTCAGGCAAAGGTCATTTAATGTGAGTGTACTGCCCTTACATAGCTGCGTATGGGTAATTTAAAAGGCAAGGCAGTGGAACAGCAACCAGAAGAGGACGTTACTACGGGTATGCTGCATTTCTATCATAAAGTGCTACACATGCGTTATGTGCATGGATGATATTCACAAGATGTCGGTGGGAAACAACACCTATGTGATCACTGGAATCCCTACTATGGTTGCGGGGCACGGGGATCGTGAGAAGAGCGGGACTAGCAGACAGCACAAAGGGGATTTACCCAGGTTCGGGCCGCAAAGATGCATAAAACCCTACGGTCCTGCTTTGGTGGATGTATTTAGTGTTCTTGAGCTCTTGAACTAGCTCTGGGTGCTGCCATGTTCGAAAGAGCCGAATCCTTCTCCCGTGCGCCATGGGCCTCCTTTTATAGGCGAAAGGGGCTGCCACAGTGGCATACAGGATGTGGAAAGTGCTACAGCGCTGTGAGCTTATCGCTGGTATTATAGGACAAAGTCCATTTAATGCATGGCTTAGGTGTCCCTCACTTTATCGGGGACGGGAGCGAGGCCCGTCCTGTCCGTCGCCGCTCCTCCTTGCTTCGACGTGCTCCCTAGCCAGCGATGCATGCGGTGCCATGTAGGCAGGCAAGTGGCTGAGGTGGCGCGGTGGTGGAGCCTCCACAAAGATCTGCATGCCGCCACGCAGGTGCGTGTTAAGTCGGCCTGGAAGCTGCATTTTGCCACGCAGGTGCCTGCCCAGCTGGTTGGGCTGGCAGCTGCATGCGAACGGCGGCCGGGAGTTGGTTGGTGCGGGCCCGGCAGTGGCCCCATGGTTGCCTCTCACGAGGGTCTTGTCGGGCGGCCCGGCAAGGGTCTTGCCATGGCGCACTGGCGTCCCCGGCAAGGAACTTGCCCGGGGGGTCTTGTGAGTTTCTTTGGTGAGGATCTTGGTGAGGATTGTTACCCTCCAATCATCACATGTTCTTGAGCATTCTATGTCTTCACAAAGATCTGCATGCCACCATGGAGGTGCCTCCCGGGCCCTGGTCCAACATGGTTGTTGACATTGGAGGCCGTGGGTTCAAGGGTGGCTCTCTCCACTGGTGTGGGCGAGTTGCCCCGGCAAAGGGGCTTGCCGGGGCTGCGGAGGCTGCCCCCGGCAAGGGTCTTGCCGAGGAAACCTGCTTCGCCCATCTGCACTTTGTGGCCTTGGTCCTTGTCCTTGCTATGTTTGTCTTGTGCCTTCGGCTTCTCTCCGGCTTCCCTTCCAATGCCCTGTTATGCGTGGCCGTGGCGGGTGGCTCTGACTGCCCGTGCACAAGTAAAGGGGTCAAAAGCGGAGCCCCTACTTTTGTACACCGACAGGAGCCCTCGGGCTTGGGCCATATATAAGCGCGGCACGTTGTTGGGCCAGGCCCAGAACGGTGCGTGGGTAGTTGGGGCGGATTTTTACAGCGGTAACTGTTCCGTCCGCTGCGCTTCCCCACGACCCACATTGAACGCACGACGTGGGGGTCGTGCGCGCGTATGACGGAAGCATGCTGGCGTCATCCCGTGGTGGACAGTAAAGAGGCGGCTTGCATGTCTCCTTGAGACCGCAGGGCCGCTGCTCATTTACTACCCTCGCTTGGGAACCGTCGCTCCACGCGTCCCACTGCCTATCCCTTGCGCCATGTTCGCTGCATGCACGATGCAGGGCGAATGACAGGCGCGCGGGATGTGGGAAGTCGTGTGCGTGCATGGGTTGATTCACACGTGCCTTCAATGGAGCGGGGAGGGCGGTAGACGGCCCCGCTTGCTGTCATTTCAACGGGCCAGATTGGCTGAGAGGGGGCAGCCGAGCCTCGCCCCCGCCCCTTTATAAGGAGGGGAGCGGGAGGAACGGTGCCTCTCAACCCCTCGCAATCTGCCTCTCCCCATTCCTGCGTCCTCCTTTCTTCTGCCATGGTGAGGGGGCATGGCAACGCTTCATCGGTGGCAGCGAGGGTCTCGGCTCGACAACGCATCGCTCCTCCCCAGAGCTCGTGGCGGCGGAGCCTCCCGTTAGAGGGAGGAGAGGGGGCGAGGTCGAGGCCGCCGTGGCACTCGAGGGAGAGGAGGACGGGGCGGCAGATTGGCTTCGCCTCCGCCAGCGGCCCCTCCTCCGCTGGAGGGCCACGTCGGGACAACCCTTGCGAGTTCTTCATCAGGCTGCGCCAGCCGCCGCGCCGTCGTCTTTGCCTCCCGACTCCGTTTGCGCGGGCGATGGAGCTGGATCCACCGCAGGTGTTGCAGCTGCATATGAGGGGTTGCGGGAACAGCGGCATATGGGCCGACGTCGAGTTCCCCACCCCTGACGTCATGTATCTCTACCGAGGGTGGAAAATTTTTGCTCGCATCCACAACTTGACGGAGGGGCTCACTCTCCATTTCAAACTAATGGAGAGTGGCCGCCTCTTTGTCAAGATCTTCGGGCACTTCGGGACTCGCATAAGGTGCTGCATGGAGAACTCTTCTGACGACGAAGATTCCTCCTCAAGCGAGAGTGGCGAGGAAGACAACGGCAGCGACAACGAGGGTAGTGGGCGGCAGGATGATGGGTCCGACTAGGCGTCGGGCGCCACTCCGGGCGGCACCGGCGACCCCATCATCCGTGTCGCTGACTCCTTGAACTTCTCGAGGACGTCTCCTTGGGCGGCTGGCGTTGGGAGGCTGCGGAAGAGGAAGAGGGCGGGCGGTAAGGCCGCCAAGTCGGAGTACGCGGGTACCGACGCCTTCGTCGCGTATTGATGTCCTGCCGCCTTGTCTTCGAGCTCTTCCTCCGGCGCCGCCATCACCATCCAGCCTTTGGACGGCCACCGAGATGTTCTCTTGGTGTCTTCTGCCACTCGTAGCTCGCCTAGGCGCCCCTTTTGCCCTTCCGCCTTCTTGTTTCATTTCCTGAGGAGAGGGACAAGAAAGGGATTACGGGCATCTTATCTCTTTTTAGTCTTGTAAGCCTTCGGGCCTTTGTTAACTTTAGAACTTGTAATCCCCATGCTCATGTTTTTCATTTCGTATGAACTGTACCTGTACGGGGTGTTTTTAATGAAAAGGGATGTTTGTCGGGCTCTTCGTTCATGGGTGAAACCCACGGCAAGGATCAAATCCTTGTTGCCATCTAAAGTAAACGTTTTTCGCCTGGCAACAGGGCTCGCCGTTCCCCCATCTCGCTCGACCTTTCTCACGCTCTTGGTGGAGGCAAGGATGAGATGAGTTTGGGCTCCACGTTCTATCCCCTTGTTGCCGCAACTACAACGAACTTCGGACCAAGGAGATAATCCTTGGGTTCGGAAAGAGGGGAGCACGGTAGCTTGGATATAAAATGCGGTTCTATATACCCCAGTTCATAACGAAATGCATGATAGAGGATAAAAGACTTATCTGGATCTGCAGCCCCCGGCAACCTTGGATTGCCATGGACGGATCCTTGTATTTGCAACCCCCGGCAACCTTGGCTTGCCAGGGTCGGGGTACCGGTCCCTTCCTCTCTTCCAAACAACTTAGCATAAGTACTTATGTGTCCTGCGAACCACAAAAGGACAGGAAAGAAACAGAGAGATGGACACTCAACCTCTAAGCTAGGGGTTAGCCGCTGCCAAGCACTATCAACCCTAACCGAGGACGAGACTCGATCTAGCATGCATGCTATAACTTAGGGCGCCAGTGTTTCGTTTTATTAGTGCTCAGGGTCTGCGCCTGGCTTTGTACAAAGGGTTACATGCCTTGCCGACAAGGCTTGTACAAAAGGGTGGCCTGCCGGGAGGCCCGGCAGCCGCGCCTTATGGGTAAAACCTGCAAAGATGCTCGATGTTCCAGGAGTTACTCACTGGAACGGCATCTTCGGTCTCCAGGTGGACTGCATCCGGCCTGGTGACTCGTGTTACCCGATAACGGTCTTCCCACTTCGGCATCAACTTGTTGGAATTCTTGGCCGACTGAACGTGCCGAAGAACAAGGTCTCCATCCTTAAGGCTCCACCCGGAGACGATCTTCCTCAAGGAGCGTTGTGTCATCTTGCCGCACTCTCTCTTGCTCAAACTCATCATAAGCGAGCACTCGAGGTGACCCGTATATGAGTTCCATGGGGAGAACTGCTTCTGCCCCATAGACCAGGGCAAAGGGTGTCTGGCCGGTGGCTCGATTTGGCATCGTTCTGATCGAGCAAAGAACTGCCGGCAACTCATCAATCCAGCGTCTTCCACTTTTGTGCAGCCTGTCAAAAGTCTTTGTTCTTAAGCCTCGCAGGACTTCAGCATTTGCTCTCTCCGCTTGGCCGTTGCTCCGTGGATGTGCCACGGAGGCAAAACAGACCCTGCTGCCGAGATCCTCAATGTATTGCGTGAAGGCGTGGCTTGTGAACTGTGTGACATTGTCGGTGATGATCCTATTGGGTATCCCAAAACGGCACACTAGTCCCTTGAAGAACTTGATGGCTAACTGCGCTATCACCTTCCTCACTGCTTCCACTTCTGGCCACTTTGTAAACTTGTCAATTGCGACGTCCAAGTACTCAAAGCCCCCGACAGCACGGGGGAAGGGGCCCAATATGTCGAGCCCCCGGACCGAGAAGGGCTAGGAGAGAGGGATAGTTTGAAGGGCTTGAGCTGGTTGATGAAGCTTCTTCGAATGGAACTGGCATGCTTCGCGCTTGGTCACTAGTGCCGTCGCATCCTGGAGGGCGGTGGGCCAGAAGAAACCTTGCCTGAAAGCCTTGCCGACAAGGGCCCTCGACCCTATGTGGGAGCCACAAATGCCTCCATGTATCTCTGCCAACAGCTTTAGTCCTTCCTCCCGGGAGATGCACTTCAATTTCACCCCATTCGGTCTTTTTCTGTACGATACGTTATCAACAAATTGGTACAGAGCAGACCGGCGGGCTACTCTTTCTGCCTCTTCCTGCTCCTCAGCAAGCTCTCCTCTTTGAAGGAATCAGACGGTGTGTTGCGCCCATGCCGGAGCCTGTGGCTCGACGACAAGGACCAAAGGCATCTCTTCTGCCACGGGAGCGGCCATCTCCACGGCCATGACCTGAGGTCCTGCCGGAGTCGGTTGTCCCGCGGCAGGATCGGCATCCACGGCAACATCTTCACCGGCGGCTCCGGGGAGCTCGGTGGGGAAGTACTTGCCGGAGCCTAGCTTCCTCCGCTTGTTCTGCCCGGTCGACGGCTCAACGGATGGTTGGGTTACCTGAAGCACAAAAGTACCTAGTTCCATAGGTAGCTTGAGGGCAGCGCGCTTTGACAGGTAGTCGGCGATGTCGTTCTCCGTCCGAGGGACATGCTTCGCCTGTATACCATCAAAGCACTCCTCCAGTTTCCTCACCTCATCTACGTAAGCTTCCATCAACGGGCTTTGATAATCTTTGTTGACCTGCCTGACGACGAGTTGCGATTCACCCGTGACGATGAGCTTTTTAACTCCGAGGTCCACTGAAATCCTGAGACCGGCAGGCAAACCCTCGTACTCAGCGGTGTTGTTGGTTGACATCTCCCGGGGAAAGTGCATTTGGACGACGTACTTGAGGTGCTCTCTGGTGGGTGCGACAAGCAGCACACCAGCACCGGCGCCTTGCAGCGAAAAGGCCCCATCAAAGTACATGATCCAGTTGCCGCTTGTTTCCTCACCGGGGAGAGTAGTCTCCTATACCTCTTCGTCAGGCGTCGACGTCTATTCTGCAACAAATTCCGCCAAGACTCTTCTCTGGATCGTCGAGGTACTTTCAACTTTAGACCAAAACTTGACAGCTCCAGGGCCCATTCCACGATCCTTCCTGTTGCATCTGGGTTATGTAGTATCCGTTGCAACGGAAGGCGGGTAACTACGGTGATTTCGTGCGCTTGGAAGTAGTGGTGCAGCTTCCTCGAGGCCATAAGGAGGCCGAAGAGAAATTTTTGCACACCTGAATACCTCGACCTAGCTCCCTGCAAGAGGGAGCTGACAAAGTAAACTGGGTGATGCACCATCTTCTTCCTTTGCGCCACTTCACCTGGCCGTGCGGGTTCTATCGTACCAGCGCCAGTCTTGCCGGGACCAAGCCCTGCCGGGGACTCAGTCTTGCCGGGATCGAGCCCTGCCGGGGAGGGTTCTGGCCCGCCAACCGTTGACTCTGCCGCTGCTGCTGTCTCCTCGTCGACCTCTCTCTATACCACCAATGCGGCGCTAACCACTTGGTTTGTTGCTGCTAGATATAGCAGCAGCGGTTCTTGTGGTTTGGGCGCAACTAGCACCGGGCAGAGGAGAGGTACTTCTTCAAGTCTTGCAACGCCGCCTCGGCCTCTGGGGTCCACTCCACTAGGCCCATCTTCTTTAAGATCGTGAAAAAGGGGAGGGCACGCTCCACGGATTTGGAGGAATCTGCTCATGGCGGCAACGCAGCCAGTGAGCCGACGCACGTCCTTGATCTATTTGGGTGCCTCAATCTGCTCGATGGCCCTAATCTTGTCTAGGTTTGCCTCAATCCCGTGCTGCGGCACAAAGAACCCGAGAAGCTTGCCGGATGGGACACCGAAGACACACTTCTCAGGGTTCAATTTGAGGTTGATCTTGCGCAGATTTCCGAATGTTTCCTCCAGGTCTTGCATAAGTGTCGCTTTGTCCTTGGTTTTGACCACTATGTCATCCATATAAGATTCCATATTTCTATGTAGCTGGGGCTCAAAACCAATTTGGACTGCTCTTGCAAAGGTTGAGCCAGCACTCTTCAACCCGAAAGGCATCCGTAAAAAGCAATACGTACCACATGGGGTGATGAATGTTGTATTTTCCTCATCTTCTTTTGTCATGAAGATCCAGTGGTATCCTGAGTAGGCGTCAAGGAATGATAACAGGTCACACCCAGCCGTGGAGTCAACAATCTGGTTGATGCACGGTAATGGGAAGGGATCCTTTGGACATGCCTTATTGATGCCTGTGTAATCAATACACAACGTCCACTTCCCATTTGCCTTGCGCACTACTACCGGATTGGCCAACCACGTCGGATGGAGTACTCCTCTCACCAAGCCTGCCGCCTCTAGCTTTTTGATTTCCTCTGTGATGAACTCATGCCTCTCCAGAGCTTGCTTCCTGACCTTCTGCTTGACGGGCCGCGCATGAGGACAGACAACAAGGTGGTGCTCAATCACCTTCCTGGGAACGCCGAGCATGTCGGAGGCTTGCCATGCAAATACATCGACATTCGCCCGCAGGAAGACGATGAGCTCGCTTTCCTATTTGCCATCGAGGGTGGAGCTTATGGTAAAAGCCCCCCCTCCCCGTGCCGTCCTCCTTGACGGGCACCTTCTTGGTCTCTGGTGGTGTGGCTCTGGACTTCTTGCTCTTGCCGGCGGAGCTCTCTGGCACATTCTCAACGAGAGCGCAACACCCTGAAGAGGTGCGCTTGCCGTAATGGGTGCGAGAGGTCTCGCCGGTCTTCTCCCCCCTTGAGGCTCCGTCGGCAGGAGCAGGTGCCTTAGCGGCAGCTACTGCAACCGCTTCCTGGTAGAGTTGGTCGGCGCAGATCAGCGCATCTTTCTTGTCAGAGGGGACGGTGATGATGTTCATCGGCCCGGATATCTTTAGCATGTTGTAGGTGTAGTGTGAAGCCGCCATGAACTTGGCTAGTGCCGGGCGGCCGAGGATCCCGTTGTAAGGCAAGGGGATCTCAGCTACATCAAAAACAATCCTTTCCGTCCTGTGGTTCAGCTCGCCTTCGAATGTCACGGGCAGCGTGACCTTTCCCTTTGGTTGGCTCCTCCCGGGTTAACCCCTTGGAACGTGCCCGTTTCCTTGAGGTCTCCATCAGGGATCTGCAGCCTTTTGACCACAATAGGCGAGATCAAGTTCAGGCTGGCCCCGCCGTCAACCAACACCTTTGTCACCTTGAGGTTGCGGATTGTTGGTGAAACCAACAATGGCAAGCACCCGACCGCAGTAGTGCGGTCAGGGGGGTCCTCGGTGTCGAAGATGATGGGCGTGTTGGACCATTTCAGCGGCTTCCGTGCGTCGAACGATGGCTCCACCGCCATAATCTAACGCGCCCACTGCTTGAGTTGGCGGTGGGACGTATGCAGCGAGGCGCCACCATCAACGCACATGGCCTCTGTGGCTTTCTGAAACTCGTGGTCGCCGGACTCATCGTCCTCGTCATGATCATCGTCTTCCTGCTTCTTGTCGCGGCCTCGGGCGGGCCTCTCCTACTGATTGTCCTTGCCGCGGCGGCCCCCTTGGTCGCCACGCTTCTTGCCGGATCCCTCGGCACCATCTGGGCCTTTCTCCTTGTCCACCGCTCATACTCGGCTTTCTGCTTCTCGGCGAGCAGCTCTACCCGCCGGCAGTTTTGGAGGTCATGGCCCTTGGTGCGGTGGATCTTGCAGTACTGCTTGTCAGAGCCTCCTGGTTTGTCAGCAGCCGCCAAGGCCCGGCAAGCGACACACCCGGCAACCTCCTTGCCGGGGTCGCTCGCTTTGGTCTTCTTGGTGGCGTCTGTGGCGTCGGATCCGTCAACGGCAAGCATGGCTTTACCTTTGCACTTCCTGTTACGGCGCCGGCCCTTCTTCGCTGGGGTGGCGGTGTCGCCAATGGAGTCGCTTTCTGCACCGCCATCTTCGCCGGGGTACTTCCTCCCTTCTTCAGCGCGAGCGCATCAATCGGCTAGGACATAATGCTTGGCCACATCCTTGACCTTGTTCATCGCTAGCTCTTCACGCATCTTGCGGTTGCGCACATTCTAATGGAACGCACTGATCACGACGGCGGGATGAACATCGGGGATGTTGTACTGCACCCGGCTGAACCTTTGGATGTACTTGCGCAAGTTTTCTCATTCCTTCTGGGGGGTGATGTGTAAATCACTCGCCTGGCCATGAGCTTGGTGACCTCCGGTAAAGGCGCCAACAAACTCATGGGACAGATCCGCCCAAGAAGAGATGGAATCCACCGGCAAGTGCATCAACCATGACATAACATTAGGATTGAGTGCCAACTGGAAGTAGTTGGCAAGCACCTTATCGTCGCGGGCCCCAGTAGCTTCCATCGTGATGGTGTAGACGCTGAGGAACTCTGATGGGTGAGTCTTGCCGTTGTACTTCTCGCCAACGTCAGGCTTGAACGTATGGTGGGAGGGCCACTAGAACTGCCGTAGCTCACGGGTGAAAGCCGGACAACCCACCTCATAGGTTAGGCCACCGTAGCCTCCCGGCGCTGGGTGGTTTGTAGCGGGCCCTGCCCGCCTATCCGACTGGTGGCGCGCGTCATGTCGGGGCTCGATGGTAGTTCGAGTGTCCACATGAACCCGCTCCCGAAGGACTTCACGCTGAGCGCGGTTGGTTCACGGGTCGGATGACGCGATGGAAATATCATCACGAGCGTCGTTGCGACGGACCGACACCCATGGTGGCCAGGATGGAGGTGGGGAGTACACCGTGGCCGCATCACCTCCGGCACGGCCTCCGCTGGCATGCGGTGGCCCGGCGGAGCGACGGCCTACGGGTCTCGCTGGCCGCAACTCATCGTTGTTGGTGATTCCGACGAGGCTCCGGACGGTGGCCCTCCAATTCGTCGAGCTTCTCCGCGGTGGGAGGAAAATCGAGGAGCAGCTGCGCGCGTGCTAGGGCTTCCGTTGGCGTGGGTGGCGGCGAAAGCTGGGTGGACCATGATGCACCTCGACTTCTAACCACATTAGAAGGAGCTGCATCATGGCCCCGCAGCCGTTCGCCACCTCCGTCAGCACCTCGGCGCGCATGCTGGCCCTCCTCATCATGTGATGGGCACATGGGACTCTTCCCAGGGCGGTGTGCAGGGTCACCGGCAGGGTGACGCTGCTCATCACGCACAACCTGAGAAGAGCGCACCGTGGGCGCTGGTGTTGGCGTCTTGGAGGTTGCCGTGCCGCCGTCTGGCGGGATGGTGACGCTCCTGGAGGGCCCTGCGCCGCCTACGGGGGACCCAACTCCATCTCTGGAGCCCGCGACTGGTGGCTCGTTGCCTGGCGCACGAACGACGCCACTCGCCAGGCCCGGACCACTAGGGTGATGTGGATGTTCGTGGGTCGCGCCACGGGTTCTCTCCGCGACTGGCCCGATACTGGTCTGCACCAGTACTGGCAACCTAGTCCCGGACAAACCAATCGCTGTGGTCGTCTTCTTCTTAGGAGCCATGGCGATGAAGAACAGCTAGGTCAACTGCTGGACCAGATTCTCACAATCTGGGCGCCCCCCTACCTGGCGCGCCAAAGATGTCGGTGGGGAACGACACCTATGGGACCAGTGGAATCCCTACTATGGTTGCGGGGCGCGGGGATCGTGAGAAGAGCGGGACTAGCAGACAACACAAAGGGGATTTACCCAGGTTCGGGCCGCAAAGATGCGTAAAACCCTACGATCCTGCTTTGGTGGATGTATTTAGTGTTCTTGAGCTCTTGAACTAGCTCTGGGTGCTGCCAGGTTCGAAAGAGCCGAATCCTTCTCTCGTGCGCCATGGGCCTCCTTTTATAGGCGAAAGGGGCTGCCACAGTGGCACACAGGAGGTGGAAAGTGCTACAACGCTGTGAACTTATCGCTGGTATTACAGGACAAAGTGCATTTAATGCATGGCTTAGGTGTCCCTCACTTTATCGGGGACGGGAGCGAGGCCCGTCCCATCCGTCGCCGCTCCTCCTTGCTTCGACACGCGCCCTGGCCAGCGATGCATGCGGTGCCATGTAGGCAGGCAAGCAGCTGAGGTGGCGCGGTGGTGGAGCCTCCACGAAGATCTGCATGCCGCCACGCAGGTGCGTGCTGAGTGGGCCTAGAAGCTGCATGTTGCCACGCAGGTGCCTGCTCAGCTGGTTGGGTTGGCAGCTGCATGCGAACGGCGGCGGGGAGTTGGTTGGTGCGGGCCTGGCAGTGGGCTCGTGGTTGCCTCTGGCGAGGGTCTCGTTGGGTGGCCCGGCAAGGGTCTTGCCGTGGCGCTTGCCGTCCTCGGCAAGGATCTTGCCGGGGGGGTCTTGTGGGTTTATTCGATGAGGATCTTGGTGAGGATTGTTACCCTCCAATCATCACATGTTCTTGAGCATTCTATGTCTTCACAAAGATCTGCATGCCACCATGGAGGTGCCTCTCGAGCCCTGGTCCAACGTGGTGGTTGACATTGGAGGCCGTGGGTTCAAGGGTGGCTCGCTCCATTGGTGTGGGCGAGTTGCCCCGGCAAAGGGGCTTGCCGGGGCTGCGGAGGCTGCCCCCGGCAAGGGTCTTGCAGGGGAAACCTGCTTCGCCCATCTGCACTTTGTGGCCTTGGTCCTTGTCGTTGCTTTGTTTGTCTTGTGCCTTCGGCTTCTCTCCGGCTTCCCTTCCCTGCCCTGTTATGCGTGGCCGTGGCGGGTGGCTCTGACTGCTCGTGCACAAGTAAAGGGGTCAAAAGCAGAGCTCCTACTTTTGTACACCGACACAAGCTATATGCATAATGTTTTGCAGGCCTTACAAGCGGGAGAAATGTTGAAGATAACAATGCAAACTCCATACACGTAGCTCAAAATGTTGAGGAAAATTATGCTACGGTTCCAGGTATAATGCTTGTGTGAATATTGGTGAGAATGTTGCCGCATACATTGTCACCTGTATCATTGGCCTTATATTTATCCTGGTTACAACTCTACAGATGGATCAATGTCGTGTCTGGTTGGAGAGCATAATGAGGCTTCGTTGTCGGCTCCGAGTATAGTAACAGTAGATTATTGCACAGACCTCACTCATCCGCATTTCATATGCCAAGAATGTTAGCTGCATATATTGTCTCCTATATATCATTAGTTTTCTTTTCCTACTGGTTACAACTCTACAGATGGATCAAGATCGCTATGGGTTGGAAACCATCATGATGCTTCATTGTTGGCTTCGAGTAATCTAACTCTCGATTCTGGCACAATTGTAGATGGCCGCATTACATATGGTACTGACTCATCCACATTTCATATGCCATTACTTATAATTATGGGTGTTCACCTTCATGTACAACATACCGCATTTATTTTTTATTGGTAAGCTGTAGGCTGTGAACCTTCAAACGATGAGATAGATGGTGCGACAAAGCTAAAAGGTATTCCCATGCATGCTTATCCACCATCCATATTGACGTGTTCGGTAGTGGATCCATCATCCAACACTTATGATTTTTGCTTTATGGGCTTTGTAGTTTTTACTTTTGACATGATGCAGATGACATCACATGCATAGATTACGCTGACAAAACAAAGGAGCAGTTCAACACACAAAGGCGTGCAGCTTATCGGAAGAAAAAGGACCAGAATAATGTGTTGTTGCAAGAGGTTCATCAGCCCTCCTTGTCGAATTCTGGTAAGTTGTTTAACGTGAGTATGCTGACTAATCTTTGCGGCATATAAGTTTTTAAACTGGTTTCTTATATGTGGTATGAATGTGATCTAAGTGAGTGCGGCGACTGCGCTGACACAGGCAAGGTGCTCCGCTGCTGGCACTACGAGCGGCCTCGACCTCAAGTGCTGCTCTCCTCTCCTTTGCTCTTTGAAATCAATTGATCACTGTTTCGTTTTGCATATATTTTGTTTTCAGGCAGAGGAGCACCAGCAAATCAATCTGAAGTATTTATCATAATGACACGATCTCAGCAAAAAGCTTCTTTTGAGAGTACCATGTCAGGTCTATGTGGTGTGGTCGTTCGTATGTGACACCACAGGTACGCATGAGATATTGGGCTCACATAACTAATTAATACTGTTGAGTTGCAAATTAACTGCATGTCATGTTCAGTTGATCATGCTGCAACCGTGCAATCCATGGGCTACAACTCAGGGCACTGCATATGATTTCACATGATGTTCTGTATAGGGGGTTGCATGTGGATTACTTAGTTCCTCCGCGCCCATCATGGTCAATGTGCTAATTATTCCCTCATTCGATGTGATGGATAACATATTGAGACAACTAGGCACCGCTCTCCTCTCCTTTGCTCTCTGGAATTTACCCGATCAGTGTTTCATCATGCCATGTTACGTACTACTCCATCTCTATGATGAAATCTACTGACCAGCATTTATGTACTACTCCATCTCTAAGTACGCAACTGAAAAAATAGCTGCGAGAGAATGATGGTGTACTTAGTAGAGTAGAACTTTTTGTGATGGAGAATGCTTGGGACTTCTATAATCCTAGCATCTAGGAATGCAAAAATAAAAATCCTAGCACCTACGCATTCAAGCGCAAAAAAATAAAGAAGGAAAACCGCCATGCTAAGCAGCCGGAGAAACGATCTCTCCATAGCAACGTATGCAAACGAAAATGAAAGAAACCAAAAGTGCGTGTACGCTTAATCCACATGATCTCTTGACCAGTATGCATGGAACGGAAAAAAAATGTTGATGTTATAACCATGTGGCCACCCCCATGCAAAACTCACTCATTCACGTAGCCACCCCCATGCAAAACTCACTCATTCACGTAACCACCTCTCCTCCCAATCCCATGCACATGCACATAGTCACATCACTCTGAAATTCACGCCCAATCAAAGCATGCACCCACCAGCGACAAAACGAAAGCAAATAGATCACATGCCGTCACATGGAACGTTAGTTTGACAAAACAAACCGCAGAAGAAAACGCTACAGCCACACATCGTGTACCAGCACTTGGGCATCCAGTTCATGGAAAAAACTTTTTTTTATAAGTTTTTTAGGAGATTTCAAAAGGAAAATATACACCTTTACATTTTTTTAGTGGACCTTTACCTTTTATGATTTGTGAAAAGACATGAAGATCTGGTACCAGGTTCTGAACATGAACGGCGACAAATAGAAGTTCACACAAAATAGAAAAACTGACACACGAATGCACCAGCGAAGTGCGGCCACAACTCAAATAACTAAAATAGAAAAAAATGTACATAAAAATTTATATACTACATAGATGATTCACCGAGATCCACCAAACTCAAACTTAGCATGCGATATAAAATAGTACTTCCCTTGTGTAATACTCCCTCCGTCTGGAAATACTTGTCCTAAAAATGGATAAAATAAATGTATATATAACTAAAATAAGTCTAGATACATCCATTTCAAGGACAAGTATTTCCGGTCAGAGGGAGTATGTATCTGTATCGATTACGTAATGCAATAAAACTTTCCCTTTTTAAAGCACCTTAGCATCCACAATGCCTTTATGTTCATAAAAAAATTATTCAAAATTTACGTTACTTAATAGACATGCAAAAAATTAAATGAATAAGTAGTAACCAACCAATTAGCAACATGGCGCATACATGATTTTAAGATAGTATTGCGTGCACACATCTATTAGACCACTTAAGACAGATTATTACTAACTAAATTAATTTTCACTCTAAGTGAAGAATAATAAATAAAAGAGAATTTTTTTCAAATATATACTATAGTATACACTATTAACCATAACAAGGCGCGGCGTGCCGCCGCGGCGCGGGTATATGCTACTCCCTTCATTCCTAAATATTTGTTTTTTTAAAGATTTCAACAAGTGACTACATACGGAGCAAAATGAGTGAATCTATATTCTAAAATATGTCTATATACATCCAAATGTGGTAGTCCATTTGAATCTCTAAAAAGACAAATATTTAGAAATGGAGGGAATAGTATATACAAAGCGTGGTTGGCCAGCCTGTATGCCCTCGATCAAGTGAGCCTGCAGTTTCGTAGCTAAATACTCCATCATATATCCATCCTATCCTGTCCTAGGCCCGGCATCCAGAGCGATATCAACGAAGATGGAGGTGGTGTCGCGGGTGGCCGGCGGGCTGGCACGCGCCCTCCTCTTTGCCGTCTTCGGGGCAGCCGGGACGGTGGTCGGCGCCGCGTACGGCCTCCTGTCAGCCGGCTACGTCGACGAGGAGGACGGCTTCGCGCAGGGGACGCTGCTGGGGGCGGTCGCCGGCGCGCTCGTGTCCCTCGACCTTGTCCACTCCCTCCTCACCATATGGGGTCACCGCTGCCATGACGACCACTGCTCCCCCTTGGACACTCCCGCCGGGCGAATCAAGCGCACCGTCGGCGCCGTTGTCGAGCAGACGACTCTCGCCGACCCGCACTACTGTGGAAGACGAGGTGATCGCGCCGTCGTCGACTCGACCTCGAGCAACCGGCAAGATCGGCAAGCTTCGGCTTCTTTCCGCCGGCGGCCGTCCCTGCCCCAGGTGGCGGCTGCTGCCCCATCTGCCTCCAAGAGTTCGAGGCCGGCCGCGAGCGCGAGGGGCGGCGGCTGCCGGCGTGCTCCCACGCCTTCCATCTCGAGTGCATCCGTAGCTGGCTCCTGCGCAAGCCCGACTGCCCCATGTGCCGTCACGCCGTCCACTAGCTCTGTCCAGAGCGCGCGACACGAATGTTGACCTTGCGGGAAACAGGTCAATTTGTGATTTTCAGATGTTTTTGCCGATTACAGTTCGTGGTCATCGGGTGTGCTTTACATGGGAGCTGCCACGTGTATATTGGGCTGTCATTGCCGCGAACCAGTGAAAAGTCAACACAATATACAGTACAGTACATATAGTAAACCAAAGTGTAATACAGTTTTTTTTTTCCTGTAGCAAACAAACGAGAGCTTTGAATAGTAACTTTCGTGTTACTGACTGTCAGCTACAACAAGATCTGCCCGACTTTAGTGATGGAGGAATGATGACAGCGACGCACCTTATAGTATACCTTAATTTTCCTAGATTAGAAGGTATTCACGCATTTTGAGTTTTTACTCTGACAATCAATTAGACAAATACCCGCAAAAAAATAGCAATTAGACAAATATATATGAGTAACGTACCATCGAATGTAAACTGTTGAAAACATATTTTGAATGACAAATTGATGGTACAATATTTCCCACAAAATCCACGTATTTGTGTCATTTTCACTCATATTTTGCATGTCAAATTGATGGCTATATGATCCGCGAAGAAGAAGAGTACATGCGCTCGTCCAGTTCACGATGTAAACTTCATTTCAATATCACAGACGAGCACGCGCAAGGAAAGTCTAGCACTCTGATTACGAAGAAGAGAGTACACAAGGAAAGTCTTGCAGTTTTGAATGAGTTGAGTTGAGCTGAGCCCATGTGGTTCGAGAGCCTGAAAGCGGCGTGGTGATGCCTGATGTGTCTCTCGTGCAGTATCTATCCGTGCCTTGATTTTGACACGGCATCCTCCTTGTGCTGACCTGCTCTGATTACAATCATTCATTCATCAGCAGCTTGATTAGTTCTTCCGGTGTGTCTCTGCATGCTCTGCCTTGCCTGTATCGGTTGGCATGGCGGCGTGTCGTTTCATGTCACCGCACGTACGTACGTCCGTTGCTAATTCAGTTTAGCATAATCCAGCTGCAGTGGAGTGCGGGCACGTCCTTGATGCTTGAATGCATGGACGCCGACGGGCAACCGCATTTTCATTGCTCAATCGCCGATGGATACATGCCGCTAGGCGCTAGCTCCTGCATCCTACGTACTGCTGCGTCAGTTAGCTGCTTCTTACCGACTCTTCAATCGCCATATATATAGTACGAGTACGTGGCAGGGCGTTGGCCTGGCCTGCCGTCGACCAAGTGAATTTGCCAAGATGGTGAATTTGGTGGCCGGCGGGCGTCTTCGGGGTGGCCGGCACGGTGGTGGGCGCCGCGTACGGCCTCCTGTCAGCCGGCTTCGTCGACGAGGACGACGGGTTCATGAAGGGGACGCTGCTGGGGGCGGTCGCCCGAGCGCTCGTGTACCTCGACCTCGTCCGCTCCCTCCTGACCATATGGTGCCACCGCCGCCAGGACGACCACCGCTCCACCGGGTGACTCAAGCGCACCGTCGGCGCCGTCTCAGGGCTGGCGGCTCTCGCCGACCCGCACTACTCCGGTCGCGGTGACCGCCTCCTCGTCGCTCTCGACCGGCCGGTGATCACGGAGACGAAGCACACCGTCGTGGTGGTAACCAAGGACACCGCCGGGCAAACCACCTGCCCCATCTGCCTCCAGGAGTACCGCCAGCGCGCGGGCAGGCTCCGCGCATGCTCCCACGTTTTGTCGTTTTCCACGTGGGCTGCATCCGCCGCTGGCTCCTGCGCAGGCCGCACCGCCCCATGTGCCGGCCGCCATGCCGTCAGCTAGCACGCCCCGCGGGAATTGGAAACGGACGCGTTTTAATTTCCTTCTGCACAGAGCAGGAGTCTGCAGGTGTCATTTTGTACTCCCTCTGTCCCAAAATATAAGAACGTTTTTAACACTACACTAGTGTCAAAAACGTTTCAGTTCGCGATGAGGGGTGAATCACTCCTGCAAAGTTACCGTTTGTGGTTACCTGGTGAAAACTCAACCACAATACCTTACCTAGTGCTGCATCCCAAGTAGTAGCAACCAAAGTAGTTTTTCACGTACGTCAAGGCAGGCAGAAGTTTTTCTCAGGCGTGAAGCCCAGGGTAGCAACCAAAGTAGCCCTAAAGGCTAGGTAGTTTTACCCTGGCCACTATATCTTCTGAACCTTTTTTTTTTTGAAAGCTGTCTTCTGAACTTTATACAACGCCATTAAGGAGAAGAGGGGTCTGCACTCTGCACTGCTGAGGCGTGGGTTGGAGCTCAACCTCTCGTCGTTGCGCCGCTGCGGCAGCTCTTGATATGTGGACTGAACTCGTTGACATCGTGGAGCAACTCGCCTCGTTCCGCCGGTCCTGATTCACCTGTGTGGTCCTGTACAGAATCTGATTCCTTTGCCGGGCTGTGTAGTGATGCGTTTTCTCCGTTCTCTCAGTACATTCGGAAGTGCTCTGTAACGGCATTCCAAGATTCGTGTGTGTTCTTTTGCCGCCGCTGCATAATGAACTGAAACCACAACGAGTAAATCGGAACGGAGGGAGTACATCAAAAGAAAAACGCAACAGCAGCAAGGATCTTCATCCCGGCTACTTAAGGCAAGCCGCATATAACAAGCGAGAGAGTAGCAAATAGCAAAAGGACATCCACATAATGATGATCCTACCAACATAGTTTTAACCACTACAGTTACTATATGGAGACTAAACCACCAAAATATGAGGAGCTGAAAACCGAAGAACGCCGTGGACGAACAGCAGCAGCCAAGAACAAGATCAAAAGCGCCACCCTGTTACACCTATGTCTACAGCCACCAAGCCCGCGCATCTGTGCTTGAGCTGCTATTACGGAGCATCTGAAAGCTGCGGAACGAAATGCGCTTTCTGGGCAAGGTGTGGCCAGGCATGCGTTGGACATGGCCTGGAGCCCGCTGCGCAAGGATACCGAAGCAAGATGCGTCGCGAGCGTCGTGCTACGATGCTTGGGTAGGAAAGGCGGAGAGCCCTTTACTGAACCTTCTTTTTCCTTTTAGAACCTACGCAACTGTCCGGTTCCGTTTCAGTGGTGTTCATGTGGTTCTTCTTCTAAAAGATAAAAGGTGCAACGCAACTCCCTTTTCATTCTATTTTTGCATTGCACTTTTGATCAGTTTCTCCGTCCGGGTTTATCAGGCCCCCTCATGTCTTGGATTAGACAACAAAAGCGAGCCACATATGATGCCGACACAGGTCGGGTTTGGGACAAGTATATATACAGTAATGACTTGCTGGTAAACCACAAATATGCGTTGATTGATGACACCAGAGACACTCGATCGGCTTGGTTGCGTGCGTGCGTGCGCCAGAGCCAAACTGATAACAAGTGTACAACACAATACTCACTCATACCGTTACACAGGTTCAGACATTAATTGATTACTTACTACTTAGCGGCTCGGGAGCCTGTCTGATCGACTCCGCACTTCTACTATGTACTCTACAGTCGTCCTCCTCTGCAGGCATGTTCTATGGTAGGTAGCTAAGGCAGGCAGGCAGGAGGAGGAGTAGCTTGTTATTCTTCTTCTTCCAGGAGATGAGACGAGATGAGGACCGTCTCTGAATGATCCATGGCCAAAGACACAAGAATCAGCTGTCTAAATAGTACGTACGTACTAGGTATATATAGCTAGGTGTGTGGCGGGAGGTTATCTCTCCACGGCAGCCGGCGGTGGCGGCTGCCGCACGAACTGCCCGCGCACCCGTGGGCGCTGCTCCGCCAGCCGCTTCCTGCTCTGGTAACGCACCTGCAAAAGGAATGATCCATTTCATCAGCTATCATGAATAAGCCCCAGCAGAAGAATGAAACGAAGAACAGAGAACAAACGAAATCGGCTTTCAGAAAGAAAAAAAAAACAGTACCTTCTTCCCGAAGTTCCTCTCTTTTCTCTTCTCTCTGAATTTGTTCACGGCAGCCACCCGGCGCTCCCGTTTCATGTGCATCATGTTGCTTCTTTTGTCGATGCCACCGGTCTCACCATGTACAGCAGCAGCAGCAGCAGCAGTAGCTGCGGTGCTCCCACCGTTATTGGTATTGTTATTACTGCCAGAGTTGCTACCATAGTTGGCAGCATGACCTTCAACAGGACCCGAGGGATTGATCACGTTGGACTGAGCGCCTCCTGCCGATCCACCATTCGCATCATGGGCCGCTGCACAGGGGTGTTTGCTCTGTGCTTCACCACCATTGTCTTTCGCTGCTGCGGCTGCTGCTGCTGCAGCATTCTTCTTGCTCACGTCATCAACCTTGTCTTTCCCTGTTGCTGTCGCCGGCGTCCATGGCTGCACACGATGGAACGCCGACGTGTGCGTGTTGCCGTTGATGGGTGAAACCTTGTTATTGCCACCGGGCTTGGTCATCACGCTCTTGGTGGTGGAGCCCATGTCGTTGTTGTTGCTGCTGCCATTTGAGCCTTGCTTCATCTGAGCGGCGTCCGTTTTCGCGGCCTTGGAGCTGTTGCCGTTGGGCGAACAGCTCCCGACGAACCCTGCCCCGCCTTGATTGGAGAACGAGCACGTATTGTACCTTGCAAAGAATGAAAACGGTTAGTATGCAACATATGGATGATTTAAGGATTCACAAAGGACACTGATATTATGCTTTGCACCTCGTGAATGCCGAGAGGTCTGATCGTCTCACGACGTTCCTCTGTTCCTCCTGGATCGCATCCGCACCCTCCGTGGTCGATCTCGACCTCTTTAGGCTCAGCTCAAGATATGGCATGGCGTTCTCACGGTCGGCGTCTTTCCCTTCCGGCACTTGTGAGGAGCAGTTAGGAGCATCTATTGCTCTAGCTGCCTGTTGGGCGTCCATGTTTTTGGCCATCGAACCGATTAGGTCAGCAGCTCGAACAATTGGCTCATCCGAATTTTCCATAACTGTATCGTTGGAGTTGTTCTGTGGCAGATACTCACACCGTCCATTATCTGTTGGTTTGACCGAACTCTCGTTCGGGGAGGATTGATCATCTGTGTTCAAATTACCAGGGGCACCTATCTCCAGCTCCTTCCCTTTGAACTCATCACCTGGAAAACATATTGGAATTTATTTAGTCAGTACAAAATGGCACAAGTAGCAGGCTTTTGGTTCAGTTGCACAGTGAGCCGGTTGAGCACTTGAGCATACCATACCATTAGTTTCTTTTGGTTTCTGGCATTTTTTGTTATCTGTACCTCTTAATCTATTGCTGCATATCTCTGACTTGAGGTGGCTCACATGCGCGCAAGTGCTATCAGGAGGATCAACTGACTGATCCGGAGACATGTCCTGTGGACTGTCGATCTCAACGGCACGCTTTGTCCATGAGCTCTGCGCCTTAAAATAAATTGATGAGAAAACTTGTTCAGATGCAGATACTTCTCACATATCTAAGTATTCTACTTACAGCAGTTGATTCAAGTTTCAAAGTCCAAACAACTAGCATATGTTTCAAATCTTACTATCCAGCAGTTTCCTCGTACAGTTTAAGCAAAGACTTCTACTACACTAGAGTAAAATACAGACCTGTCTAAGTTCGGTAGTTTACAAAAAGAATGAGTCATGTAGTAGTCACAGATAATTTGTTTGCTATATGGACAAATTGACCTCTAGTGCACTAGCAGAAGCAGTTAGTTGCATTCAGTTTTATCTAGCTTCCTTATCCTAAAAATTGTTGTGTTCAGTCTTGTCTGGAAATATTACAGATAGTAGTAAAAAAAAACATAAAAATCTCATACCTGAGTGCCACTACCATTATCGCTGCCATCCCTTGCATTGAGCCCCATGCTGGCATCGTCGTTGCGGTTATTGCTGTTATTATTGGAATCGTCAGCGCTCTTTGATTTGGTACACTTCTGCGTCTGAATGGCACTTCCACTACCACTGCCACTGGACTGAGTTCCATGAAAACAACTTTGTTTTAGTACCCAGTACCATACCAGTAAAAGATGCACTAGTAAGCTGGAAGGACACAAGTGAAACTAGGAACTGAAGCAGCAGCAGCAGCAGCAGTAGTATTTCTGAATGATGATACACCATGAGAGATAGTAACTTACGCTGTGAGAGCGTCTCCACACATGCGCCCAAAGGTTCTTAAGCTCGTTCTTACGTATCGGCTTGGCCAAGAAGTCAGCAGCACCATTTGACAGGCAACTGAGGACCGTGCCCATCGAATCGTGCGACGACATCACTGGAAACCAAGAAGATATAAATCTATGCACGTGGACGAAATGGACCTGATACTGAAACATTATAGCGGCGAGGGGGTGCTTACTGATGACGGGGATGTCCTTGCAGACCTCGTGGTTCATGATCCTGCCGAGCAGGTCGATCCCGGAGAGACCGCCGTGCATGAAGACCTCTGTCAGAACAAGGTCGATGTTGCTCTGCATGTCCTGGAGATACGCCCACGCCTGGTGGCCGTTTTCAGCAGGGATAACTGAACATGACAGACAACCAACGCCCAGATTTAGTACCTCCATGACGACCGAGCCAGTGCAAATTAACACCGGTAGTAGCTGAGACAGAGTATGAGTAAGGACCTTGGTACATGCAGTGGCGGAGCAGGGCGGTGACGACCTGCCGGGTGGAGTCGTCGGTCTCCACGAGCAGGACCCGGATGGTCTTCCTGTGGAGGAACTCCTCCCAGCAGCGCGGCTGGGCGGCATGGTCCCCTTGAGGCGACGGCGGCTGCTGCTGCTGCTGCTGCTGGTGATGACGGTCCATGGCGCTAGGAGGAGGCGGCCTGACTCCAAGAGGAAACATGTTGGGGTCGTTTGGTGGTTGACGGCGAGGGAGGAGGCGCGCATAATAGCACAACCAGCAGTACGCTGCCGTGAGTAATAATCGAACCTCGGTCGCATCCGGCGTGCGTGCGTGCGTTCGTCGACGGCGGGCCACCGAATCAAATCAAGAAAACAAAACGCAAAAAACACAGAGAAGAGCAAGTGGTTGAGACGGAGCGGAATGAATCGTCTCCTCGAATGGAGCTGCCGGCGGCTAAAAGGGGGGCAGTAGCAGACAAGGCGGCGAGCCGGTTAATCTCCAGAAATTTCCGGGCACATATTATTAGCTAGAGAGAGGGCCTGGAGTGAAGGAAGGAGCATGCCCTGGATCCACACGCAGATTGAAACGGATGATTCGATCCCCAATCGGGCAGGAACAGAGCAGACGAGTGACAGACAGGCGGGAGCTCACCTCGCGTTTGTCGCGCTGCGCTGCCGGTCAGGTTGAGGAGGAGGAGGACGACGAAGACGCGGGAGGGGGCGCGGCCATGGACGGCGGCGGCGACTGCAGTCGAGTCGAGCAGAGGGAGAGATCGACGGAGGCGGCTGGAGGAGTAGTCCGCGTGTGTGTGTGTGTGCGGGAAGCGAAGGGGGGCGGAGGAGTAGATATTGGGGGAGGGGGCGGGTGACGTGGACGAAATGGAGGCGGGGAGCGCCGGTGGTGGGGCCCCGGGGCGGCCAGAAAGAGATCCCCGTAAATCAAAAGCCGCGCGCTCCACACCCCGCCGCACCCGCGCTGGATCCGCATATCTTTTCTGCCCTCCGGAGGCGCCCAGCCCGGGCCAGCGGATCACCGGGGGATGTGGATTTTGTGGGCCCCGCCTGGCGGCCGGTGGCGGAAGCAAACGGAGGAGCTGCTTGGCGCCGGGACAAACCGGGTGCCGACGCGTGGACGGACGGCTGCCCTCGCTCGCCTCTCAATCAACTCCTTGGCAACGGTGGTGGAGTCGAAGGAGTCGAGGGGAGCCCTGGAACGCTGGAGCCGTCAACTCAATCCATCCTCTTCGACCAGCCCTAGTGTGAAGAAGCGCTTGCCATGGATTTTGCTCGTGTGACCAAATACCGCTCCAAGGTTCCGCCCCCTTTCAAATCCTCCCTCGGTTTTCTTTTTTACTCTGCATACAGGATTTGTCTGAAGCCAACTTCATAGAGAAAGAAGTACACGGCTGATGATGTGCGTAAGGCTGCGTTTAGCATCGGCGATCTTAAGGCCCCAGGTCCCGATGGGCTTCATGCCATTTTTTTCAAAAAATATTGGCATATTCTGGGAGATGATATTATCCAACAAGTCTTGCTAGCTATTAATTCCAGGAAGATCCCACCTGAATGGAATGAGACAACGATCGTTATGATCCCGAAGATGGACACACCAGAGTTGGTAACTCAATTTCGTCCAATTAGTCTATGCAATGTCCTATATAAAATTGTGTCCAAAATGCTAGCTTTCCGTTTGAAAAGTATTCTACCTGATATTATTTCGCCCACCCAAAGTGCCTTTGTACCTGGGAGGATGATCACGGATAATATTCTAATTGCATATGAATGTATACACAAGATCAAGAATAAAAGAGCTGGTCGAACAGGGTTATGTGCAGTCAAGTTAGATATGCATAAAGCATATGACAGAGTGGAATGGTCTTTCCTTCGTCATATGATGTCAGCTTTGGGTTTCCACGGCCAATTTATTAAGATGATGATGTCATGTGTAAGCTCGGTCAGCTACAGAGTGAGATTTAATTCTCATGAAACAGGGTCTTTCACACCTACGAGGGGCATTCGACAGGGTGATCCCCTTTCCCCATATATGTTCCTACTGTGTGCAGAAGGCCTGTCCAGTTTATTGGAGTTTGAAGAAGAAGCTGGTGGCATAGAGGGAATAAGAGTGTGCAAAAATGCACCATCAGTATCACATCTTTTATTTGCTGATGACTCTCTCATTCTCATGAACGCAGATGTCCTAAATGCAGCTTCCTTACAACATGTTCTGGATACCTACTGTCAGAGTTCGGGACAATTGGTGAGCCTATCAAAATCTAGTGTGTACTTCAGTCCTAACACCCCTCTGGTAACAAAAACTGAGGTTTGTCAACTATTACATATTGATACTGAAGCTTTGTCTGACAAATATCTTGGGCTGCCTGCAATGGTAGGAGCGGATAGGAGTGACTGCTTCCGATATTTCTGTGAAAGAATAAAAGAAAGATTGAAAGGATGGATGGAGAAGCAACTATCTAGAGGTGGTAAGGAAATACTTATTAAATCTGTAGCTCAAGCAATCCATGTTTTTGCCATGTCAGTATTCAGCCTACCGAAGGGGATTTGCAAGGAGATCACGGATTTGATAGCTCAATTCTGGTGGGGTGATGACGAAGATCATAAAAGAATGCGTTGGTACACTTGGTGGAAACTTTGTTACCCGAAGAATGAAGGAGGAATGGGCTTCAGGGATCTTTATTCCTTCAATTTGGCTATGCTGTCTAAGCAGTGTTGGCGTCTCATTAACAATCCGGAGTCGCTATGTGCTCGGGTTCTAAAAGCAAAGTACTACCCGAATGGAAGCCTACTCCAAGCAACCCTAAAAAGTGGGGCTTCATTCACTTGGCAGAGTATAATGAAGGGATTAGAGACTTTTAAATTGGGATATGTTTGGCGAATTGGAACCGGTGAGCATGTGAAAATATGGACCGATCCATGGGTACCATCGAGTCCTAACAGGAAGGTAATCTCGAGCAGGGGACAGTCTATCCTTTCTTCGGTTAGCGACCTCATTGACCCTTACACCGGGGCATGGGATGAAGCGTTGATCCGCTCTATCTTCAACCCAGTGGACGTCCAAAGGATCTTGCAAATTCCCTTGAGTACGGCAGCTTTTGAGGATTTTATTGCCTGGAACCCTGATCGGAGAGGGGTCTTTACTGTCCGATCAGCTTATCACACACAATGGGTTCAGACTTACCGGCAGCATGCAAATGTTTGGGCATGTCCGTCTGGCTCAACTACACCGGAAATCTGGAGTAGAGTTTGGAAACTGCAAGTCCCTCGTAAGGTGCAGATTTTCTGTTGGTGGGCTCTCCACGGAATAATACCTTTGAAAGCAATACTCACAAACAGACATGTAGGCTCTAATGGATCTTGCCCGATCTGTCACCAGGCTGCGGAAGATGTGCGTCACCTGTTCTTCGAATGCACACATGCTCACGAGTTATGGCAGAGACTAGGCATTCTGGATATAATCGAAGAAGCTATAACATTTGATCGCTCGGGATCAATCATATTTGAACACCTACTGTTGGCGGAAGACAGGGCACTACCTCTCAAACCCAGTCTTGATATGAAACATGTGCTGGCTGTTGGAGTTTGGTATCTATGGTGGGTTAGGCGTGAGTTAACGCATGGAGGAGCGCCACCTTCACCAACAAGGTGGCCACTCTCCGTCCTAGTGATAGCGACTAACTACCATCAGATAAATAGTAGGAACCGGGCAATACAGGAGCATACATGGAGAAAACCAGAGCCGAACTTTGTGAAAGTCAATGTGGATGCGTCTTTCCATTTGGACGAGGGAACTGGAGCTACGACGGCGGTCATTAGGGATCACAAAGGTAACTTTGTGGCTGCCCAATGCCGCTATATCCAATTTGCAGCGGACGTGGTGACCACGGAAGCGTTGGCTATGCGCGATGGACTGTTTTTTGCCAATACCCTGGGTTTTTCTCGAGTTGAAGCATAGTCTGATTCCCTCATGGTGATTGATGCTTGCACTGGACAAACAAGATGGTGGGACACTGCAACGACAATATTTGCGGAGTGTGTGGATGCGGCTACGTCTATTGGGAAGGTCACTTTTAATCATTGTTTTCGATCATGTAATGATGCGGCGCATGTGCTAGCTAAACATATTTTTTGTAATAAGGTTTCTAGTAGCTGGACGGACGAGCCACCCGGCTGTCTTGTTTCCAGACTTGTGGATGATGTTTTACTGCTTTAATTTGCAATAAAGCTAGCCATAATGGCCTTCCCTAAAAAAAACTTCATAGAGAAAGAAATATCAACGTTCACACTACGAAATCGGATAAGATCCTTTCAGTTCTCTTCGCATTGCTTTGAATGTCTTTAGATGCATCACACAATTAATTTTCATGGCTCTTGCGCATATGACCCAAGTACCACGCAAGAGTTTGCCATGGATTCTTCGGCCTTACTAGGGTGAAGTGTGAAGAGTTTGTCATGGATTTCACTCGTATTTTTTTCTTGCGAGGGAAAAATGAGTTTTATTCCATGATAAGTAGAGTTACATCCAAGACGCAAAAAACCCTTAATACACATATGTCCTTGACGTAACCACACATGTGTGGTGCACTCAATGCCAGTAGGATGTGAAGACGACCAAGGCCAGCCTTACTGCTACGGTGCTATACAGTGTGCGCATACTTTGTCCGTCACGCCCCAGACGATGGCCAGGGCTGCCTGGGGCCTGACGCCGCTCCTGTTCGGTATAGCTATAGATTGCCATGGATTTTGCTCTTACGGCCGAATTGCCACTCAGAAGTTTCGCTCTTTCAAATATCCTACTAACTTTACCTTTTAATTTTGAGCAAAATCTGTGTGCAGTTTAAGAGATAATCAATTATCAGTATTTTGAAAATTGAAAAGTATATTAAAATATTACTCCCTCCGTAAAAAAATATAAGAGCATTTAGATCACTAAAGTAGTGATCTGAATGCTCTTATATTAGTTTACAGAGGGAGTATCTTTCAACCTACTCTAGTTAGTTATTTAAGAGAATGCAATTATCAAATTTTGACTCAAATTTGGTTGAAATTTGAACATTTTCAAAAAATGGAACTGTTACAGTTAACCATACGTGTTGTCCTTTCTATTCTAGTCAAATTTGAGTAATATTCAAGATGAATAAAGTTATCATTTTTATCGATACAAAAATTTGGGCAAATTTTAAAACTTTAGATGGAAAAAAAACCTGAAAAGGTTACGGTACAACTCATAGATTTGGGTGGTTCAAACATATTGCTTTTAGTCTTTTCCCTGTTTACTAACATGTTGACCTATTTACCTAACAGGCAAAATGGTCAGCATATAAAATCTAGCAAGGTTTTATCTCCTATACATAATCAATGTCTTGTCAACTCCTTGTAGTATTGTATCTATACCTGTTGTGAATTCAAAATCTTAGTGACATATTCACAAGAAATTCAAGTGCTATTTTGAGCACATAAAATGTTCTTTAAGTAGTTTGATCGGTTGGAAATGCGGTATAATCTTGTTGACCGTAACTAATTTCTTTAATATTCCTTGCTAGTTAAAATAGTTTACGGATGAGAGTGTGATTGTGAGATGACCGCGGGTTTAGTTACTCCAGCCTTGATGTTTTCTGGCTGTACTTTGGCCACCATCTATAGTTCATATGTTTTTATTCACTCTGCATATTAGCTTTTGCCTTGAGTCAGATTTTATAAAGTTTGACCAAATTTATAAAAACGTTATAAAAATTTATAATAACAACTACTCCCTCTGCAAACTAATATAAGACGTTCTTATATTTGTTTACAGAGGGAGTACATATGATATGGAAGTATATATATTCACCGGTAAATCTAATGGTATTGATGTTAGTATATATTTTTATAAATTTGATCAAAGCTTCACTTACAATAAAAGTAATTTGGGAAGCAAATAAAAACGGAGTGAGTATTGAGGGAGTGTCGGCAAATTAAGTAGTTAGGTCGTGTGGCTGTACATGTCATCGTTGTAATGTGGATGCATGCACGTGACAGGCAGAATCAAGTTGAGAAATGATAAGGTTCTTTCTTTTGATAACCATCGTGAGGCAACGTGAGCCACTAGGATGTTCCTGTATCACAAGCGCACAAGCTAAGGCCGACACATCATCTCACCAGAATCTATTCCCAAACTATCTTTTGACACATTGCACGACATCCGCATATGCATGCCAATATTCAGTTTTCTCAGCCTCTCACCAAAATCTACTCTGTTCATGTGTTTTCGGCTCCGTCTTTCTCTGCATCCCTTTGAAAATGAAAGTAGTTTCATCAAATATAGTGGTAATAAAGCCACGGGTGAGGTGCTTTGGAGCTTAACCTCCATTGAACCCCCCGTTTTTGGAAAAATATGAAATACATATTTAAAAGTATCAACAAATTCTGTACAAAATCCAATATGTACATATACACTACATATGTGTAAAATTTCGTTAGAAGATAACTTACCATGTGCGCACACAAAAAAGATAAATATGTGGATTTATTACCACACAATGTGACTATTATTTTCTTTTATCAGATTTATGTATTTAGGTTCTTTTGCGCTTGTATATACACATGTATTACATGAAAACTTTGTAAATACATTGACCATTCCTATATGTACATATAAAAAAATCCAGATTTTTTTGGGCTCTTTGAATATATTTCCCCCTTTTTTTTTGGTAAACCTGGCTTCAATGGAGCTTTGGGATTTCAAAGCAATTTCCATAGAAATGAGAGCGGTGTTTCGGAGCTCGGGTGCATCTGCACCTATGTGAATAGTAAATTCAAAAGAAACATCAAACACACCCGCAAAAAGAAACCAAACAAACTAAAAAAAGTCTGAAATTTTTACACATCAAAGATTAATTAGAGACTTTTCTAGGTGCTTGCAATTTTTTGCACCGAGATGACATCCGAGTAGCTTGGTGCAATAATAATAATAATACATGTGTATAGGTACATTAACCTTACCTGTATGTACATGTAAAAAAAAAATTGCGCTTCGAATACACTTTTGGTAAACCTGGCTTTACTGGAGCTCTGGGACTCTAAAGCAATTTCCATAGAAACGAGAGCCGCTACTTCGGCTGCATCTGCACCCATGTGAATAGCAAATTCAAAAGAAATACCAAATAAACTAAAAAAGTCCAAAGAAATTACACATCAAAGTTATAGACTTTTCTAGGTGCTTGCACATTTTCGCGCCGAGATGACATCCGAGTAGCTTGGTACAAAAAAATCGGAGCTAAAAAATGTCCAAAGCTGCAACAAAATTCCAGCTCCATATTTTTTTTTTGTACTGAGCTCCTCCTATGCCATATTAGTGTGAAAATTTGCAAGTATCTAGAAGAGTCTCTCGTCTTTCATATGTAAAAAATTCAGAACCTTTTGAATTTGTTAAATGTGTTATTTGAATTTACTGTTAATATGGGGAGTATCTGAGCTTGGGATGAGAGCTGGATTTCCGTAAAACTACCGCCTTCGTAAACAAACTCAACTTTATATACCGCTTGAACATCCGAGTAAGGCTGTTTTGACTTTCTAAAAAAATTGTGCGCCTCTGCAAGAGAGACTTAGTTTATTCCTAAATGATTTTCTCCTTTTTACTTTATTATAGAAACTTAGCTTGTAGGGAATGACCACACCTATTTTTTCCTTAAGAATGTGTACTGTGATTAAGTGTGTTGATTCACACGTATACTTTTTCAAGAAATACTTTTATGTTTCCTCAAGAAAAAGTCTTTTATTATATAATTTTTATTGGGTTTGACTACCATATTGTACTAGCAGAAACTGATGGTCAGAATTGCGTTCCAACTTTGAGGAGGCTGAGGGAGGAATATGCAAAACTATCATCAAACTTTGCTTCTTCCTTTTTTTTGTCTCATGGAGGGAACTAGAAAATGTAAATTATATGCTCTCTATTATGTGTGCTCATATATACTTATTATATGCTTTTTGGCCGGAAAGGTTTTGTGGCTGGAAAGAAAGCTATGTCTGCGTAAAGAGCCAACCACAAACCAGATAGATATTCTCAAGACAAGATGTCTACCCCGGTCCACCTCCTTGTGCTCAAAGTGCACCTTCGAGTCCAGTTAATTGGAAAACAGAAACGCTTTCTGCATGCATAACTAATTGTCATCACAGGACATAACTTTAGCACATACCTAGGTTTGAGAACAAAAGATAAAGCCTAAGCAGTCACACCAAATTCAGATTGGTCTACTGATTGCATCACTAACCATGGCCTCTAATTAATTACCTGTCGGTAAAATAGTAAGGTAGAGCCAATAAAAATGCAGTGAATTCCAAACCACTGTGAGTAACTTGCTCCCATACTTAACAAGTAATTAACTTATTAACATAAAATGGACAGATGCACTGTTTTAGTATGGTTGATGAAAGGGTAGAGAAGAGACGACAAGACTCATGGTCAGTTGAATGCCACTTGGTCCCAAGAGATTCTGCAGGCATCATCTACTCTTGCTTTCACTTATCCTTTGCTGGTGCGGCTGAGAGAGGAGCAGTGTCTTTTAGCTTTGCATCTTTCTTTTGCTTTGCCCTTGTGTGGCTTGCGCTGAATCCCTTTCCCTCCTCATATGATTCTTCCTGCCTTTTGAAGAGCTTGGTTCACATGCCACCAGACATTCTGAGGACAATGTTTTCTCATTTGGTATTGCAAACATTTTGTTTTTGTTTTCCCGTCCGAGTATAAAGATGTCATGGCATTGCACAGTCGTTATTTGTCTTGTTATTATCTTCTTTGAACAATGGTCTGGCATTTATGTACCTTTTCTTTCTGAAAACCTCTAGTAATTGTATACTTTTTCCCCATGATTCAATTGGCCTATGTGGATGATTAACATGCTCTGCCGGGAAGACGAATCACAAAATAGCCAATTCCAACGTTACAAGTGGGAGATTATTCTGTGAATAGGCTGAAATAAAAATATAAGACCAAATTAGACTTACTGGTGTGGTACATCGATTTAGCTAGAAAAACTCAAAAATGGGTAATTATATTGATCTTCGGGTCTCTACATCAAGCTAACGCCCCCAAGAATAACATCATATTTATCACGTGCAAAATCCTCGCAGAAAAAGGTGCATCTGATTTAGTATGTATAACTCTCGCAAAAGAAAAAAAAGAGAGTCTTTACATAAGGCAAGGCAAAGAAAATGAAAAGTAATTTTTGGCACCAAAAGCAGGTCATCACCTAATCGCTTGAAGCTGCACCAACCAATAGCAGCAAATATCTTCATAACCACAACCTCCAATTGTTTGCCCCCTGTTGCCATCGCCTCACTGAACTCTGCTCTTTGCAGCGGCGGCAAACTGCCACAACCGGAGACCAACCAATTGCTGTAGAAAAGCAAATAATCCCCCACTTGTCGAAAGAAAGTTGAGTGATTCTAACGTACATAATCAAACTAGATAAATAACCCTTACAAAATAGTCTGTAGTATATTATGCACTTCATTTTCGTATAAGTTAAAGATTTAGAAGCTTTGACCGGAAGACTGTCACAAGAACAATGGCACCAAAATAATATGGCAAAACCGAAAAAAGTCTTTATGTTGTAGTTAGGTGATTTTTGAGTACGAACAATGTCGAAGACGATTCTGACATATCCCTCGGTGGGGTATCCCATAGAGGTGAATTGGTCGGATGGTAACAGGAGGCGAGTTTTTACCCAGGTTCAGTCCTCGAGAAGAGGTAATGCCCTACCCTTGCTCATGTATATTGCAATAGGGGGTGTGTACAAACTACAGGTAAAGTACGAAGGGATTGTTCTGTAACTAGCCCGACCCTCAGTTTTTATAGCATACCGGGGCCCAGGGTTACAAATCCTATTCGGCTACCGGTAGAAGCGGAGTCCTTCACGGCTCCGATATCTAGGGATTGTACCGCAAGTCTTCCGGAGTCCTCGTATAACACGTCATGGGCCCTTCAATGTGGCCCAAGCAGGATCCGACCTAGGGGTCCTCAGCTGGGACAACATGAGTAGCCCCTGAACTGGCCTTCAACCTTGACTGCACCTTGACCAGCTCCAAGTTGCAGTCGTCTCGGGCGGCCAAGGTTGAATCTGATTCTTCGAGGCTTCCCCCATAGTATCTACTTGCAACCGACCTCCATGCCAGACTGCATTCGAAGTGGCGCGTACCACTGATGAGTTTGATTTTTGTGATGTTTTTCACCTCTTGTTTCATTTAGTAGCTACAGAATTGTTCGGATTTTATTACGTCCGCACACTTCTTTTATATGTTTTCACCAGGTTGTCATGTTTCTCCTGTAATACTTCAAGTATTGGATCACGGCGGCTGCACCCTCCTCTACGACGGCGCCTCATTGTCCCTCCGGCCGCCTCAACGCAATCTCCTTCACCGTCGGCGACGACCTCTACGTCATAGCCAAAGAGCCTGAGACGTTCCCGTGGCACCATTTCCAGGCTCTCATCTCCGGCCGTCCCAAGGGCTAACTCTCACACAATGCCCTCTACCGCAGTGTGACTTCGATTATCCTGACCACGATGTCGACCCGAGCACCTACTCCCCGGCGGAGGCAGCGAACCCCAGTGCATTCAATGCCTTCACGGTGTACGATGACCCGCAGGTCTGGATATCCACGGTGGCCGCCGGCACGCGCTCCTACAACATCGCAAGCAGCCATGGAGCAAGGCCCGCCCGTGCGCCACTGCCGTTCAGAGGCCGGGCCGAGCACGACCTCTGGTTTGGCTTCTCGTGCCAAGACGGGAGGCTCTGCGCATCCGACCTCGCCCAAATGCGACCGGTGCTGGAAGACGACCCGCCTCCGGCTGAGGCGTGCTCCCCGACGACGACGACGTGCAAAAATGTTGTACGGAGTCATGGTGCAGTCAAACCCATGCTCAACACGTACATCCTCTCACACCATCTATTGGGATTTGTGTCCGGCGTGCATCAAAACTCATGGCAGGAGTCATTAACTCTTTGTTTAATAGACTATTAGCATTGCTAAGGCTGGTCATAGTGGGGAGTAACTTAGATTAGTAACATACATATGTTACTAGTCTATGTTACTACCTTCATAGTGAGTAGTGTCATAGGTGTGGTAGCATAGTTGCCTTCATTTATTACTTTGTAGACTCATTATGCATTGGAAACCGCTATGTGATGGTAACATATTATGTTACTCTATTTGCCTCTCTCCTCATTAACTACTTGCCACATCATCATTTTTGCTTATGTGGCATCTATGTTACTACCTATGTTACTCCCACTATGACCAGCCTAATAAAGCCTACTGTTTGCTGATCCCCCTAGGCATTAAATTATGAACCTTGCATTGGTAAATACAATACGTCTTCAATCTACTAGGTCAGCTCACTATTTCTTATTCACCTCGTTATGTGTGATTGCAACAGTCCCACTCACGAAAATATGTGTATGGTGCTCTGACTTTGTTCTTTCCCTCTTTTTTTTCTTTTTTGCAGAAAATTTTGTTCTTCGTTTTACTCGGCATAAAGTGATTTTCTTGGTGTCTTACTGATTTTGTGTCACCTCAGACGAATACGTGTCAGTTAACTGACAAAATTCAGTATTTTGTTCTGACAAGACATGAATTTTGTTCTGACAAAACGTGAACACATATTTTTCTGACAAAATTAAGCCTTTAGTTTTGGCAAAATCAGAGGATGAGCACAAGAAACAATATGTTTGCTATATTCATCGATTTGTACAGGAGAATATGAAGAGTGCTGAACATATATGTTTTTTATTCTCAAAGTTTGTCTAGTGTGCTACAGTACTTGGGAGCACGTGCCAATACATGCAGATTAAAGAAAGGTGAGCACTGCTGCAGGTCTACAAGTCAAATGATCATTATATGATTAGCACAAACAATAAAATTTGAATCCTAGCATGGCCGTATCCTCATGAAAGTACTGCTACATCCAACGGCGCTGAGCGTGGGTTCGGCCGAGGCGCCGAGCCATGGTTCTGAATCTTCTCTCTCGACGGCGTGCCGCCTCCTGCCGCTGGGCTCCGGCAAGCTGTGCGTCGCCAGGCTGTTCCGGGGAACAGAGCGGGGGGAGCTTTATCCAACGGGCTACTCCAAAGCTGCTCAGAGCTTTGCGGTGCTGTCCGGTGTCCGGGTTATCGGGGCTGTCAGCACGAGAAGCCTCCAAGCGATCAAGCACGATCAAGCACAAGTCCCAACGTTACAGCTTCGGTCACCATGAGGTCAAGCTGCTGTGATGTATTCCTGCCACGCGGCAGGACTATTTTTAGTGGTTCGCTGTGAGGATCATATCTTGCTTGTTGCCTGTGCAAGTGCAATTGGAATGTCAAGTCACTGTTGCCAGTTCCTAAGAGCATCTCCAGCCGTTAGCCCCCCAGGAGGCACAAAAATCGCCGCCTGGCGGCGAGCCAACAGTATGATCGGTTTTAGGGGCTATTGGATATCCAGCCGTCGTCCCTAGGCGCCGATATCGGTCCATTTTTTGCGCAAATGTGGCCGCTTTTCGGCCCATTTTCGGCAAAAATTTGGCCCGATATCTTCAACATAAGTAATTTTTTATCACATAGTTCTTCACAGAAAATCAATAATAATAATATAGTTTAACAAATAAAAACTCATATTTCATCACACATCGAGCTAGGCGTTGTCCTTGAGCCTCCATAGGTGCCCCATCAGATCCTGCTGCAGTTGTTGATGCACCTGTGGGTCTCGGATCTCCTGACGCATGTTGAGGAAGGCGGTCCAGGTTGCCAGTAGCTGATGATCAACTTGTGCAAGAGGACTCTGCTGTAATATGGTTCAATGTCAAACACTATCTCTTCTTGCTCGCTCTCAATGATCATGTTGTGCAAAATGACACAGCAAGTCATGACCTCCCACATTTGATCTTTCGACCAGGTCTGAGGAGGGTACCGGACAACCACAAATCGAGATTGGAGCACATCAAATGCCTGCTCGACATCCTTCCTGCAAGCCTCCTGAACCTTCGCAAAGTGGGACTTCTTGCCTCCTAGCACATCATTTGAGATAGTATTCACAAATGTAGACCATCTCGGATAGATGCCATCAGCTAGATAGTACCCCTTGTTGTAGTGTCGCCTATTGACCTCAAAGTTCACCGGAGGAGAATGACCTTCAACAAGCTTGGCAAAGACAGGGGAGCATTGCAGCACGTTGATGTCATTGTGAGTTCCTGGCATACCAAAGAAGGAATGCCAAATCCAAAGGTCCTGTGTGACCACCGCCTCAAGTACCACACTGCAACCGCCTTTGGCGCCTTTGTACATCCCTTGCCAAGCAAATGGGTAGTTCTTCCATTTCCAATGCATGCAGTCGATGCTTCCAAGCATCCTAGGAAATCCTCTTGCTGCATTCTGTGCTAGGATCCGTGCAGTGTCTTCCGCATTGAGTGATCGCAACTATTGCGGTCCAAACAGTTCCACCACTGCCCTACAGAACTTGTATAAACACTCAATGGTCGTGGACTCGACCATGCGCCCATAGTCGTTGAGTGAATCACCGGGAGCTCCGTATGCAAGCATCGTCATAGCTGTCATGCACTTCTGGATTGAGGTGAATCCAAGTTTCCTGGTGCAATCCTTCTTGCACTTGAAGTAGCTGTCGAACTCCCAGATGGAATTCACAATCTTGAGGAAAAGCTTTCGGCTCATCCAATAACGGCGCTGAAATACTTTGTCGTCGTGCAGTGGAGCGTCGGCGAAGTAGTTGGAGTAGAGCATGCAATAGCCTTCCAGACGATGCCGATTCTGGTGTCTAGATTGGATTTGGTGTTTCTGGAACTTGCGGTGGCTGGAATTGATTTTCATCAACTCCTCTAGGGTTTCTGGAATATTGGGGTATTTATAGAGCAAAGAGGCGGTGCGGGAGGCCACCAAGGTGGGCACAACCCACCCATGCGCGCCCTTGTGGGTTGCTCCCCTCGGAGCTCCCCTCAGGTACTTTCGTGGCCCATTGGATGTCTTCTGGTCCAAAAAAATCCATAAAAAATTTCGCTGCGTTTGGACTCCATTTGGAATTAATTTCCTGCGATGTAAAAACAAGCAGAGAATAACAACTGGCACTGGGCACTATGTCAATAGGTTAGTATCAAAAAATGATATAAAATGACTATGAAATGATTGTAAAACATTCAAGAATGATAATATAACAGCATGGAACAATAAAAAAATTATAGATACGTTGGAGACATATCAGCATCCTCAAGCTTAATTCCCGCTCGTCCTCGAGTAGGTAAATGATAAAAACAGAATTTTTTATGTGGAATGCCGCCTAACATGTTCATCACATAATCTTTTCTTTGTAGCATGGACATTTGGACTTTTATATGGTTCAAAGAAATAGTGTAGTTTTGACATGAAGACTTTAATACTCAAGCATACCAACAAGCAACCATGTCTTTAAAATATCAACACTAAAACAAGTTATCCCTAGCCCATTATGCTCAACCATTGATCCATTCATGAAATACACTCAAATATTAGCTACACCCAATGCTCAAATACGATCATAGTGCCCCTTAGTTGGTGCTTTATAAGAGAAGACGGAGACTCAAGTTCAAAAATAATTTTTTTCATAAAGTAAAAGAAAGGCCCTTCGCAAAGGGAAGCAGAGATTTGTAGAGGTGCCAGATCTCAAAGCGAAAATTGAGAGATAAAAATATTTTGGGAGACATACATTTCCCACCAACGAAAACAACTTAGAGCTCCCAACACTTTCCATGCTAGATACATCATAGACGGTTCCCAAACAGAAAATAAAGTTTATTCATTTTTCCACCATTACTTTCACTTTTCATAGCTTGTCCGTATCCACGGGTGCCCTCCATACCAACACTTTCCAAGGAATTTGTTATTTTACAACATAAAGTAAATTCATTTTTCATTTCAGGACTGGGCATCCATAATACCTTTTCCGTACTCTCGTGCGATGACAAGTGAATAAACACTCATCGTGAGAATAACACATATAGCATGGAAAATATTGGCCACCCCTCACCGCCCGCGAGCAGTACGAGCACACAAAAGAGAATTTTATTTTGAAAATTAGAGATGGCACATGCAAATTTGCTTATAATGGCACGGAAATACCGCATATCGGTAGGTATAGTGGACTCATATGGCAAAACTGGTTTAAAGGGTTTTGGATGCACAAGTAGTGATCATACTTAGTGCAAAATGAAGGCTAGCAAAAAGATTGAGAAGCGACCAACCAAGAAACAAAAAATCTCCTATCAAAGCATTAAGCATAAGTTACACCGAATAATGCAACACAAGTAGGATATAAATTTCATTGCATAACTATTGACTTTTATGCTTGCATAGGGAATCACAAACCTTAACATCAATATTCTTACTAAAACACAATTACTCGTCAACATGACTCACGTATTACATCATCATATCTCGAAACCATTACTAAGAATCAAATTTAATTTGTCCACTGATCTTCATGAAAGTTTTTATTATATCCTTCTTGGATATCTATCACTTTGGGACTATTTTCATATGTTGCTTTTGATAAGCTCAAACAATTTTAAGTGAAGAACATGAACATAATATTTCTCTCTCAAAATAATATAAGTGAAGCAAGAGATAATTTCTCAAAAAATTTAAAGACTCCCAAATAAATTTAAGTGAAGCATGAGAGCATTTCTTCAAAAATAACAAAGTTCACCATGCTCAAAAAGATATAAATGAAGCACTAGAGCAATTCCATGGTTCTAAAAATTTAAGGGAAGCATAGGAGCAAGCATAGCATAATTTTTGGCTCTCTCAAAAAGGTGTGTCAAGCAAGGATTCAAGAATTAAAACACAAAGCAAAACAAGCAAAGACTCATATCACACAAGACGCTCCAAGCAAAACTCATAATATGTGACGAATAAAAATATAGCTCCAAGTAAATTACCGATGGTTGTTAGAAGAATGAGGGGATGCCACTCGGGGGCATCCCCAATCTTAGTTGCTTGCTACTTCTTGAATATTATCTTGGGGTGCCTCGAGCATCCCCAAGCTTAGCCTTTTGCTAATGCTTATTCCTTCATCCATCGTAAGATCACCCAAAACTTGAAAACTTCAATCACACAAAACTCAACAAAATCTTCGTGAGATCCGTTAGTATAAGAAAGCAAACCACTACTATAAGTACTGTTGCAAACCCATTCATATTTTATTTTTGCATTATATCTACTGTATTCCAACTTTTCTATGGAAAAAACTCTTCAAAAAAAGCATTTAGATATATTATAACCAAGCACTCTTGCAGCCCTCTTAGGCCATCAGTACTTTTAGTCGTCGGATGTACGTTTGTTGGAGTTTATGGCCAACTGATTAAACTTTAAGCGCAACACTTAACACGACTAAAATGGGAAGCTGCTCTCGCAGCAAAATTGGAGGCATGTGGTTAATTGGGCCGTTGCTTTCACTGAAGCCCATTGAGACCACACGAGGAAACAACCGAATAAGCGACCCACCCGTCGTTTATATCAAAAAAGAAAAAAAGAGCGAACCCATCTCTCGACTCCCCTCTTTCCTTCCTTTATGTCCCCCATTTCTTTTTTGCGGCGCCTCCCCACCCCAACCCTAGCCGGCTAGCTGCCCCAAGATCTATAGCGCCACATGGTCTCTCTCTCTCTGTCTCCAATCCTAACCGCGGATCAGCACCGCGGCAGCCCATGTGCCCTTTCATCTTGGTAGCGTGAATCCCACATCGCCGCCTCCGCCACGGAGGTCCACTACTCGCCTTCTCCATCTCCCCAGTGGCCGGCGGCGGTTATGACGAAGCAGAGGCTGCGGTAAGGTTCGCTCTTGGCCGCAAGGGCAACAAACCATTACGTTTCTTGCCTACGCCCCATGACTATTTGCTACTTTGCTCCTTGCATTCCTCATCCAAGTGCTCCGTGTGTTGGTTGACTTTTGCCTCTTCGATGACCAAATACGGGAATTTCATATGCTACATTTAGATTATATCGCATTTTTGTTGGAACCAACAAAGGGAATAATTTTCTTGTGTCTAATATAGGCAGTCCTACCTGAACTTGTAGCTCTCTTTTTTCAATCTTGCTTAGCATCTGAGTCAACATTTCATATTAAATCTTCTCATTTCTTATGCTACATTCAGATTATTGCACAGAGCTTGTCATGGGAAGAGAGGATGATCTTAAGATAGAAATACTCAAATACCTTGATACTTTTAACAGAAAGGACACTTAGTCTTGAAGGTATTGGTCCAGTATGTTGTCTTAGCCTTGATGTTTAATATTTCCCTACTTTGTCTTGTCTCTGCACGTTTACCTTATCTGCATTTTATGCATTAACTAGCAACTTACATTTTTTTGCACAACTAAATAACATATGATGAATCAAAAGAAGCTCCGAACAAGTATGGTGTGCAACATTTGAGACAACAATCAAAGAAAAATGATTGCTAAAGCAGATACAGTTCATGTGAGTGATCTCAGCATAAATTATATGTTGCCTTATTGCTCTCGGGAAGGGAACATTGACATGATGCTCCAAGGTAGAGACAACCATCTAACTCTGTTCCCATATTGCTTTGAAGTTCACTTCTTAGTACTATGTATTCTGCACTGTATCGAGTATTAATTGAATATGAGTCCCTCCTTTGGATACTAAAGTAGCAAAGTATTTGTAAGTAATTTATATTTGATATTTCCACTTGCTACAAGTCCATAATTGGGATAAATACATGATATAGCCTGACATGGATTTGAAACTTTTTACTTATGTTTTTATCAGGTTGATAAATGCTCTCCACTAGAGGATCCAATGATTTCTTATGGGTACCTCATAGCCAAGATAAGGTCTCTAAAATGACAGCGAATGTTGGACAAGTATTTGAAACAGTGCAACCATGTTTGAGTCAAGAAGTTCAGTACAATTAGTTTGACTAGACAGGCACAAGGGCTTTGCTCCTACAACCATCTTTGTGGTATGGTTATAATGCTCGCAGGAAATATTTTTTGTTCACGTGTCTGGTTCAGATACTTCAAAACCTACAAGCTTATGATGTGCTGGTTTTAACCATGTAGAATAAGAATGATTGCAGACATATATATAGGAGAATAGGGTGTATGTTTTGGAGTAAAGCAGATTCTTAGAGTGAACCATGATGATGTACTCTTTGCTGCAGAGTTCTGCCGATTTAGCTGAATAGAAGGGACAAACAACCACTATTCTGCCATTAAGATGTTCTCATACTTGTGAGAAAAGTTACACAGTGAACTGTTGTTGAAATATTAAAATACGTACATGTATTTGGATTTGTTAGTGAAGTTGACAAAAAGATCACCAGAATTCTTTGTGGGCAAATCCTTGAATATTGCTATTTATATGTTAGTAGATACTAAGGTGATATAAAGACCATGAGTAATATAAATAAATATGCCTCACCACTATATTGAGCCAATGTATATGTAAACTATTGGACTTTTTTATGCATTTAACTTTTCTTAAAGATTATTTATTTATTTTTGAAAATAGATGGCATGGGCACGTTAACACACCTTTTATTTCACTTCATGAAAATTTAACTTTTTTTCAATTCATATCGTGTGGAAATTTCTACCATTCTATGCAACAAATGGAGGGGCGCGGCAACGCTTGCTTGCTTTGGTTGTATATTTGTGTTACTGTCGCCATGTTTAGAAATCTCTCCTTCCTGTTGTCTTTTTACTTTGATAATATTTGATTTGGTTATTGTTCGAGAAGTCTGTAATGGCGTGGCTGATTGATGTAGCTGCCTACTTGCCCAGGAACATGTAAGCCTGTTTGGTCTATGACATCACAAACTTTGTAAATCATTTGGTCGCTGTCAATTTGGCTAGCTCATCCCTCAAATGGAAAATGTCATAGTAGTATGGTGCTTATGCCATCCTTGCTGATAAAGTGCGGCCTTGGAGATTGATTATATGAGAAAGATAGCATTTTTTTTATTAACTATGTTCATTGTGGGCTAAGTGGGTTATGAGCAATGCCTCTTTTTTTTTAATATCAACTCTGCATTGTAAACGAAATGTCATATTTTCATGATCAAAGCAACAATCTATGAACCAAATGTTGGCATTTAGGAACTTGCATTGCAATGTCTGTCTTTATGAATTTCACAATAATTTGTAGCTATGTAGTAGTGAATTCTAACTGGGGTTATAGAGCTCTTTTGCTGGACTATGTATAACTGACATAGCAAATAAAGGAGCGCAAATGCCCACCACATGTACAATTGACCAAATCGACATTAAAATTCACTACTTTGAAAAACAGTAAATCTCAACATATATTTGTTTCAATCTCTAACATTAAAGTGCATAAATAGACGGGCGCAGCAATGCGCGCCATCATTGATCTAGTAGAATCATCAAAACAAGCACACAACGCAAAGAAAACAGAATCTGTCAAAAACAGAACAGTCTGTAGCAATCTGACTACTTCGAATACTTCTATAACTCCAAAAGTTCTTAAAAATTTGGACGACCTGAATAATTTGTTTATTAATATTCTACAAAAAGAATCAACTCAAAAGCACTCTTCTGATAAAAATGAAAAATAATTTCGTGAGCGCAAAAGTTTCTGTTTTTCAGCAAGATCAAATCAACTCTCACCCAAATCATCCCAAAGGCCTTGCTTGGCACAAACACTAATTTAAACCACAAAACACATCTAACCAGAGGCATAATTGTGTATTTTATTGAAAACAAAAAGAAAATCAAAAAGCAAAAAGATACAAGTTGGGTTGCCTCCCAACGAGCGCTATCGTTTTACGCCCCTAGCTAGGCATAACGCATAGGATCTAAGTGTTGTCCTCCGTGATGTTTGCCACTTTAGTAAGGATCTTTTCAAATCCGGGAGGCTCTTTGTGATTACCTAAATTTTTCGGGAAAGAAACCATCTTGAGATCTTTTTATAAAATATCCAACCGTTTATTGCAAAGGTTAATCAAAGTGTTCATCCGGTTGATGCTACCGTTGAGATGTTTAAGAGGTTCATTATATTTTTGCAACCCGACCATATGCTTATGCAGATCACCAAGTTTGTCTAAAATTTGAGCTCCCTATGGGGCGAAAGAAAACCATTTCTTTTGTGGTGGAACCCCCAAATTTCTTCTAAGATTTCATAGGCAACATTGACATCAAGCTCAATAAAATTCCCTTTTGCGACAAAATCTAAAAGTTGTCTATGATGCAAAGCCAACCCCACATAAAAATTTCTAAGCAAATTTTTTGCGTCTGCCTTTAAATTGCAAACACGATAGGACTCCATTAGCCTATACCAAGCATCTTTCAAAGTTTCTCGTTGTCTTTGTTTGAAGTATAAAACTTCAAAATCTGGTAACAAAGGAGGAGCGTTCAAACCAGTCATTGTGATGAGAGAACAAGAACACGGATAGATCTGACGAGAAAATAGCGAATGCAAAAGAGGGCGAATAAAACAAATTTTTTTTGTGAAGTGGGGGAGAGGAAAAAGAGAGGCAAATAAAAAATAATGTAAACTACGAGGAGATGAGATTTGCGATTAGGAACCTGGTTGATGTTGATGATCCTCCCTGGTATTTCCCCAAAGAGGAAGAGATGATGCAGCATAACGACCGTAGGTATTTCCCTCAATGATGATACCAAGGTTATCGAACCAGTAGGAGAACCAAGCAACACAACGTAAATAGCCCCTGCACACAAATAACAAATACTCGTAACCCGACATGTTATAGGGGTTGTCAATCCCTTTCGGGTAACGGTGCCTCAAATTGGCGAGAAGACGCGATAAAGTTGTAATAGATAGGATAAATAGATCACAAATAAAATAAAGTGCAGCAAGGTATTTTTGTATTTTTGGTTTAATAGATCTGAAAATAAAATAAAAGGAAAATAGATCGCAAAGGCAAATATGATGAAAAGAGACCCGGGGGCCGTAGGTTTCACTAGTGGCTTCTCTCGAGAAAAGTAGCAAATAGTGGGAAAACAATTACTATTGGGTAATTGATAGAACTTCAAATAATCATGATGATATCCAGGAAATGATCATTATATAGGCATCACGTCCAAGATTAGTACACCAACTCCTACCTGCATCTACTACTATTACTCCACACATCGACCGCTATCCAGGATGCATCTAGTGTATTAAGTTCATGGAAAAATGGAGTAATGCAATAAGAATGATGGCATGATATAGACAAGATCTATTTATGTAGAAATAGACCCCATCTTGTTATCTTTAGTAACAACGATACATATGTGTCGTTTCCCTTTCTGTCACTGGGATCAAGCACCGTAAGGTTGAACCCATCACAAAGCACCTCTTCCCATTGCAAGATAAATAGATCAAGTTGGCCAAACAAAACCCAAACATTGGAGAAAAAATACGAGGCTATAAGCAATCATGCATATAAGAGATCGAAGAAGACTCAAATAACTTTCATGGATAAAAACATAGATCTGATCATAAACTCAAAGTTCATTGGATCCCAACAAACACATCGCAAAAAGACTTACATCATATGGATCTCCAAGAGACCATTGTATTGAGAATCAAGAGAGAGGGAGAGAGAGAGAGAGAAAGAGAGAGATAGAGAGAGAGAGAGATAGAGAGAGAGATAGATAGATAGATAGATAGATAGATAGAGGAAGCCATCTAGCTACTAACTATGGACCCGTAGGTCTATAAAGAACTACTCACGCATCATCGGAGAGGCACCAATGGACATGATGAACCCCTCCGAGATGGTGCCTAGATTGGATCTGGTGTTTCTGGAACTTGCGGCGGCTGGAATTGATTTTCGTCGACTCCTCTAGGGTTTCTGGAATATTGGGGTATTTATAGAGCAAAGAGGCTGTGCAGGGGGCCACCGAGGTGGGCACAACTATTGGAAATATGCCCTAGAGGCAATAATAAAATGATTATTATTATATTTCCTTGTTCATGATAATTGTCTATTATTCATGCTATAATTGTGTTATCCGGAAATCGTAATACATGTGTGAATAAATAGACCACAACATGTCCCTAGTGAGCCTCTAGTTGACTAGCTCGTTGGTCAACTGATAGTCATGGTTTCCTGACTATGGACATTGGATGTCGTTGATAACGGGATCATATCATTAGGAGAATGATGTGATGGAAAAGACCCAATCCTAAGCATAGCACAAGATCGTGTAGTTCGTTTGCTAGAGCTTTTCCAATGTCAAGTATCTTTTCCTTAGACCATGAGATCGTGTAACTCCCGGATACCGTAGGAGTGCTTTGGGTGTACCAAACGTCACAACGTAACTGCGTGACTATAAAGGTATACTACGGGTATCCCCGAAAGTGTATATTGGGTTGACACGGATTGAGACTGGGATTTGTCACTCCGTATGATGGAGAGGTATCTCTGGGCCCACTCGGTAATGCATCATCATAATGACCTCAAAGTGACCAAGTGTTTGGTCACGGGATCATGCATTACACTATGAGTAAAGTGACTTGCCGGTAACGAGATTGAACGAGGTATTGGGATACCCATGATCAAATCTCGGGAAAGTAACATACCGATTGACAAAGGGAATTGTATACGGGGTTACTTGAATCATCAACATCGTGGTTCATCCGATGAGATCATCGTGGAACATGTGGGAGCCAACATGCGTATCCAGATCCCGCTGTTGGTTATTGACCGGAGAGTCGTCTCGGTCATGTCTGCGTGTCTCCCGAACCCGTAGGGTCTACACACTTAAGGTTCGGTGACGCTAGGATTGTAGAGATATTAGTATGCAGTAACCCGAAAGTTGTTCAGAGTCCCGGATGAGATCCCGGATGTCACGAGGAGTTCCGGAATTTTCCGAAGGTGAAGAATTATATATAGGAAGTCAGGTTTTGGCCATCGGGAAAGTTTCGGGGGTCACCGGTATTGTACCGGGACCACCGGAAGGGTCCCGGGGGTCCACCGGGTGGGGCCACCTATCCCGGAGGGCCCCATGGGCTGAAGTGGGAGGGGAACCAGCCCCTGGTGGGCTGGTGCGCCCCCCTTGGGCGCCCCCTGCGCCTAGGGTTGGAAACCCTAGGGGTGGGGGCGCCTCCACCTGGCTTGGGGGGCAAGTTTCCCCCCTGGCCATCGCCCTCCTTGGAGATTGGATCTCCTAGGGCCGGCGCCCCCCCTAGGTGCCCTATATATAGTGGGGGGAGGGGAGGGAGGGCAGCCGCACCCCAAGTCTCTGGCGCCTCCCTCTCCCTCCGCAACACCTCTCCCTCTTGTAGAGCTTAGCGAAGCCCTGCCGAGATCGCTGCTGCATCCACCACCACGCCGTCGTGCTGCTGGATCTCCATCAACCTCTCCTTCCCCCTTGCTGGATCAAGAAGGAGGAGATGTCTTCCCCAACCGTACGTGTGTTGAACGCGGAGGTGCTGTCCGTTCAGCACTAGGATCATCGGTGATTTGGATCACGACGAGTACGACTCCGTCAACCCCGTTGTCTTGAACGCTTCCGCTCACGATCTACAAGGGTATGTAGATGCAATCCTCTCTATCGTTGCTAGATGAACTCCATAGATTGATCTTGGTGAAGCGTAGATTTTTTTTATTTTCTGCAACGTTCCCCAACAGTGGCATCATGAGCTAGGTCTATGCGTAGTTTCTTTGCACGAGTAGAACACAAATTTGTTGTGGGCGTAGATGTTGTAAATTTTATTACCACTACTAGTCTTATCTTGTTTCGGAGGCATCGTGGGATGAAGCGGCCCGGACCGACCTTACACGTACGCTTACGTGAGATAGGTTCCACCGACTGACATGCACTAGTTGCATAAGGTGGCTAGCGGGTGTCTGTCTCTCCCACTTTAGTCGGATCGGATTTGATGAAAAGGGTCCTTATGAAGGGTAAATAGAAATTGGCATATCACGTTGTGGCTTTCACGTAGGTAAGAAACGTTCTTGCTAGAACCCTATTGCAACCACGTAAAAACATGCAACAACAATTAGAGGACGTCTAACTTGTTTTTGCAGCATATGCCTTGTGATGTCATATGGCCAAAAGTTGTGATGAATTATATATATGTGATGCATACGGTGGCTAGCGGGTGTCTGTCTCTCCCACTTTAGTTGGAGCGGATTCGATGAAAAGGGTCCTTATGAAGGGTAAATATAAGTTGACAAATCACATTGTGGCTTTATCATAGGTAAGAAAAGTTCTTGCTAGAACCCTATTGCAGCCACGTAAAAGATGCAACAACAATTAGAGGACGTCTAACTTGTTTTTGCAGCAATTGCTTTGTGATGTGATATGGCCAGAAGTTGTGATGAATGATGAATGATATATTGTGATGTATGAGATCATGTTCTTGTAATAGGAATCACGACTTGCATGTCGATGAGTATGACAACCGGCAGGAGCCATAGGAGTTGTCTTAATTATTGTATGACCTGCGTGTCAATGATTAAACACCATGTAATTACTTTACTTTATTGCTAAACCGTTAGCCATAGTAGTAGAAGTAATAGTTGGCAAGCAACTTCATGTAGACACGATGATGGAGATCATGATGATGGAGATCATGCTGTCATGCCGGTGACGAAGATGATCATGGAGCCCCGAAGATGGAGATCAAAGGAGCTATATGATATTGGCCATATCATGTCACTATTTGATTGCATGTGATGTTTATCATGTTTTTGCATCTTATTTGCTCAGAACGACGGTAGTAAATAAGATGATCCCTCATAATAATTTCAAGAAAGTGTTCCCCCTAACTGTGCGCCATTGCGAAAGTTCGTTGTTTCGAAGCACCACGTGATGATCGGGTGTGATAGATTCCAACGTCCACATACAATGGGTGTAAGACAGATTTACACATGCAAAACACTTATGTTAACTTGACGAGCCTAGCATGTACAGACATGGACTCGGAACACAAGGGACCGAAAGGTCGAACATGAGTCGTATGGAAGATACGATCAACATGGAGATGTTCACCGATGATGACTAGTCCGTCTCACATGATGATCGGACACGGCCTAGTTGACTCGGATCATGTATCACTCAGATGACTAGAGGGATGTCTAATCTGAGTGGGAGTTCATTAAATAATTTGATTAGATGAACTTAATTATCATGAACTTAGTCTAAAAACCTTTGCAAAATGTCTTGTAAATCAAATGGCCAACGCTCATGTCAACCTCAACTTCAACGCGTTCCTAGAGAAAACCAAGCTGAAAGATGATGGCAGCAACTATTCAGACTGGGTCCGGAACCTGAGGATCATCCTCATAGCTGCCAAGAAAGCATATGTCCTAGAAGGACCGCTAGGTGAAGCACCCATCCCATAGAACCAAGACGTTATGAACGCTTGGCAGTCACGTGCTGATGATTACTCCTCGTTCAGTGCGGCATGCTTTACAGCTTGGAACCGGGGCTCCAAAAGCGTTTTGAGCAACACGGAGGATATGAGATGTTCGAGGAGCTGAAAATGGTTTTCCAAGCTCATGGCCGGGTCGAGAGATATGAAGTCTCTGACAAGTTCTACAGTTGTAAGATGGAGGAAAATAGTTCTGTCAATGAGCACATACTCAAAATGTCTGGGTTGCACAACCGCTTGTCCCAGCTGGACATTAACCTCCCAGATGAAGCGGTCATTGACAGAATCCTTCAGTCACTCCCACCTAGCTACAAGAGCTTTGTGATGAACTACAATATGCAGGGGATGGTGAAAACTATTCCTGAAGTATTTTCAATGCTGAAATTAGCGGAGATGGAAATCAAAAAGGAACATCAAGTGTTGATGGTCAATAAAACCACTAAGTTCAAGAAAGGCAAGGGTAAGAAGAACTTCAAGAAAGACGGCAAGGAAGTTGCCGCGCCCGGTAAACCAGTTGCCAGGAAGAAGCCAAAGAATGGACCCAAACCTGAGACTGAGTGCTTTTATTGCAAAGGGAAGGGTCACTGGAAGCGTAACTGCCCCAAATACTTAGCGGACAAGAAGGCTGGCAACACTAAAGGTATATGTGATATACATGTAATTGATGTGTACCTTACCAGTACTCGTAGTAGCTCCTGGCTATTTGATACCGGTGCGGTTGCTCATATTTGTAACTCAAAGCAGGAGCTGCAGAATAAGCGGAGACTGGCGAAGGACGAGGTGACGATGCGCGTCGGGAATGGTTCCAAGGTCGATGTGATCGCCGTTGGCAAGCTACCTCTACATTTACCTACGGGATTAGTTTCAAACCTCAATAATTGCTATTTAGTGCCAGCTTTGAGCATGAACATTGTATCAGGATCTCGTTTAATGCGAGATGGCTACTCATTTAAATCCGAGAATAATGGTTGTTCTATTTATATGAGAGATATGTTTTATGGTCATGCCCCACTGGTCAATGGTTTATTCTTAATGAATCTCGAACCTGATGTTACACATATTCATAGTGTGAATACTAAAAGATGTAAGGTTGATAACGATAGTCCCACATACTTGTGGCACTGCCGCCTTGGTTACATTGGTGTCAAGTGCATGAAGAAGCTCCATGCTGATGGACTTTTGGAGTCTCTCGATTATGAATCTTTTGACACATGCGAACCATGCCTCATGGGCAAAATGACCAAGACTCCGTTCTCTGGAACAATGGAGCGAGCAACCAACTTATTGGAAATCATACATACTGATGTGTGCGGTCCAATGAGCGTTGAGGCTCGCGGAGGCTATCGTTATGTTCTCACTCTCACTGATGACTTAAGTAGATATGGGTATGTCTACTTGATGAAACACAAGTCTGAGACCTTTGAAAAGTTCAAGGAATTTCAGAATGAGGTAGAGAACAACGTGACCGAAAAATAAAGTTCTTACGATCAGATCGTGGAGGAGAATATTTAAGTCACGAATTTGGTACGCACTTAAGGAAATGTGGAATCGTTTCACAACTCACGCCGCCTGGAACACCTCAGCGTAATGGTGTGTCCGAACGTCGTAATCGCACTCTATTGGATATGGTGCGATCTATGATGTCACTCATCGATTTACCGCTATCATTTTGGGGATACGCTCTAGAGACAGCTACATTCACGTTAAATAGGGCACCGTCTAAATCCGTTGAGACGACATCGTATGAATTATGGTTTGGGAAGAAACCTAAGCTGTCGTTTCTAAAAGTTTGGGGATGCGATGCTTATGTCAAGAAACTTCAACCTGAAAAGTTCGAACCCAAGTCGGAAAAATGCGTCTTCATAGGATACCCTAAGGAAACCATTGGGTATACCTTCTACCTTAGATCCGAAGGCAAGATCTTTGTTGCCAAGAACGGGTCTTTTCTGGAGAAAGAGTTTCTCTCAAAAGAAGTAAGTGGGAGGAAAGTAGAACTCGATGAAGTGCTACCTCTTGAACCGGAAAGTGGTGCAGCTCAGGAAGATGTTCCTGTGGTGCCTACACCAACTGGAGAGGAAATTAATGATGATGATCAAGGTACTTCGGATCAAGTTGCTACTAAACTTCGTAGGTCCACAAGGACATGTTCCACACCAGAGTGGTATGGCAACCCTGTCCTGGAAATCATGTTGTTAGACAATGGTGAACCTTCGAACTATGAAGAAGCGATGGCGGGCCCAGATTCCAACAAATGGCTTGAAGCCATGCAATCCGAGATAGGATCCATGTATGAAAACAAAGTGTGGACTTTGACAGACTTGCCCGATGATCGGTGAGCAATAGAAAACAAATGGATCTTTAAGAAGAAGACGGACGCGGATGGTAATGTTACCATCTATAAAGTTCGACTTGTTGCTAAGGGTTATCGACAAGTTCAAGGGGTTGACTATGATGAGACTTTCTCTCCCGTAGCGAAGCTGAAGTCCGTCCGAATCATGTTAGCAATTGCCGCATACTATGATTATGAGATATGGCAAATGGACGTCAAAACAACATTCCTTAACGACTATCTTAAGGAAGAACTGTATATGATGCAGCCGGAAGGTTTTGTCGATCCCGAGAATGCTAACAATGTATGCAAGCTCCAGCGATCCATTTATGGGCTGGTACAAGCATCTCGGAGTTGGAACATTCGCTTTGATGAGATGATCAAAGCGTTTGGGTTTATGCAGACTTATGGAGAAGCCTGCGTTTACAAGAAAGTGAGTGGGAGCTCTGTAGCATTTCTCATATTATATGTAGATGACATACTTTTGATGGGAAATGATATAGAACTTTTGGACAGCATTAAGGCCTACTTGAATAAGTGTTTTTCAATGAAGGACCTTGGAGAAGCTGCTTACATATTAGGCATCAAGATCTATAGGGATAGATCGAGACGCCTCATAGGTCTTTCACAAAGCACATACCTTGATAAGATATTGAAGAAGTTCAATATGGATCAGTCCAAGAAAGGGTTCTTGCCTGCATTGCAAGGTGTGAGATTGAGCTTGGCTCAATGCCCGACCACGGCAGAAGATATAGAAGAGATGAGTGTCATCCCCTATGCCTCAGCCATAGGGTCTATTATGTATGCCATGCTGTGTACCAGACCTGATGTAAACCTTGCCGTAAGTTTGGTAGGAAGGTACCAAAGTAATCCCGGCAAGGAACTGGACAGCGGTCAAGAATATCCTGAAGTACCTGAAAAGGACAAAGGACATGTTTCTCGTTTATGGAGGTGATGAAGAGCTCGTCGTAAAGGGTTACGTCGATGCTAGCTTCGACACAGATCTGGATGACTCTAAGTCACAAACTGGATACGTGTATATTTTGAATGGAGGGGCAGTAAGCTGGTGCAGTTGCAAGCAGAGCGTCGTGGCGGGATCTACATGTGAAGCGGAGTACATGGCAGCCTCGGAGGCAGCACATGAAGCAATCTGGATGAAGGAGTTCATCACCGACCTAGGAGTCATACCCAATGCGTCGGGGCCAATCATCCTCTTCTGTGACAACACTAGAGCTATTGCCCTTGCCAAGGAGCCCATGTTTCACAAGAAGACCAGGCACATCAAGCGTCGCTTCAACTCCATTCGTGAAAATGTTCAAGATGGAGACATAGAGAGTTGCAAAGTGCATACGGATCTGAATGTCGCAGATCCGTTAACTAAACCTCTTCCGCGAGCAAAAACATGATCAACGCCAGAACTCTATGGGTGTTTGATTCATCACAATGTAACTAGATTTTTGACTCTAGTGCAAGTGGGAGACTATTGGAAATATGCCCTAGAGGCAATAATAAAATGATTATTATTATATTTCCTTGTTCATGATAATTGTCTATTATTCATGCTATAATTGTGTTATCCGGAAATCGTAATACATGTGTGAATAAATAGACCACAACATGTCCCTAGTGAGCCTCTAGTTGACTAGCTCGTTGATCAACTGATAGTCATGGTTTCCTGACTATGGACATTGGATGTCGTTGATAACGGGATCATATCATTAGGAGAATGATGTGATGGACAAGACCCAATCCTAAGCATAGCACAAGATCGTGTAGTTCGTTTGCTAGAGCTTTTCCAATGTCAAGTATCTTTTCCTTAGACCATGAGATCGTGTAACTCCCAGATACCGTAGGAGTGCTTTGGGTGTACCAAACGTCACAACGTAACTGGGTGACTATAAAGGTATACTACGGGTATCCCCGAAAGTGTCTGTTGGGTTGACACAGATCGAGATTGGGATTTGTCACTCCGTATGACGGAGAGGTATCTCTGGTCCCACTTAGTAATGCATCATCATAATGAGCTCAAAGTGACCAAGTGTTTGGTCATGGGATCATGCATTATGGTATGAGTAAAGTGACTTGCCGGTAACAAGATTGAACGAGGTATTGGGATACCGACGATCGAATCTCGGGCAAGTAACATACCGATTGACAAAGGGAATTGTATAAGGGGTTACTTGAATCCTCAACATTGTGGTTCATCCGATGAGATCATCGTGGAACATGTGGGATCCAACATGGTATCCAGATCCTGCTGTTGGTTATTGACCGGACAGTCGTCTCGGTCATGTCCGCGTGTCTCCCGAACCCGTAGGGTCTACACACTTAAGGTTCGGTAACACTAGGGTTGTAGAGATATTAGTATGCAGTAACCCGAAAGTTGTTCGGATGAGATCCTGGACATCACGAGGAGTTCCGGAATGGTCCGAAGGTGAAGAATTATATATAGGAAGTCAGGTTTCGGCCATCGGGAAAGTTTCGAGGGTCACGATATTATACCGGGACCACCGGAAGGGTCCCGGGGGTCCACCGGGTGGGGCCACCTATACCGGAGGGCCCCATGGGCTGAAGTGGGAGGGGAACCAGCCCCTGGTGGGCTGGTGCGCCCCCCTTGCCCCCCTGCGCCTAGGGTTGGAAACCCTATGGGTGGGGGAGCCTCCACCTGGCTTGGGGGGCAAGTTTCCCCCCTGGCCGCCGCCCACCTTGGAGATTGGATCTCCTAGGGCCGCCCCCCTAGGGGCCCTATATATAGTGGGGGGGGGGGGAGGGCAGCTGCACCCCAAGTCTCTGGCGCCTCCCTCTCCCTCCGCAACACCTCTCCCTCTCGTAGAGCTTGGCGAAGCCCTGCTGAGATCGCTGCTGCATCCACCACCACGTTGTCGTGCTGCTGGATCTCCATCAACCTCTCCTTCCCCCTTGCAGGATCAAGAAGGAGGAGACGTCTTCCCCAACCGTACGTGTGTTGAACGCGGAGGTGCTGTCCGTTCAGCACTAGGATTATCTGTGATTTGGATCACGACGAGTACGACTCCCTCAACCCGTTCTCTTGAACGCTTCCGCTCACGATCTACAAGGGTATGTAGATGCACTCCTCTCTCTCGTTTCTAGATAAACTCCATAGATTGATCTTGGTGAAGCGTAGATTTTTTTTTATTTTCTGCAATGTTCCCCAACAACAACCCACCTGGGCGTGCCTGGGCCTCCAGGCGCACCCTGGTGGGTTGTGCTCTCCTAAGAGCTCCCCTTAGGTACTTTCTTGGGCCACTGGATGTCTTCTGGTCCAAAAATAATCCACAAAAAGTTTCGCTGTGTTTGGACTCCGTTTGGTATTTATTTCCCAAGATGTAAAAAACAAGCAGAAAACAACAACTGGCACTGGGCACTATGTCAATAGGTTAGTACGAAAAAATGAAATAAAATGACTATGAAATGATTGTAAAACATCGAAGAATGATAATATAACAAAATGGAACAATAAAAAAATTTAGATACGTTGGAGACATATCAATCGTCACCTCGTCCTTAGCCAATCTTCGTTTAATCCGTAGTCCTAACCGATACCAATCTTCGTTTAATACAAAGGATGACTAACCTACTAACTGGAGGCCCAGCCCGAATTGCTATTTTTTTTTGCCTATTTCAGTATATCAAAGGAAAGGAATATCAAACGGAGTCCAAACGGAATGAAACCTTCGGGAGCGATCTTTTTGGAACAAACACAATCCAGGAGACTTGGAGTGGACGTCAAGAAGCAACAGAGGAGGCCACGAGGGTGGCCGGCGCGCCCTAAGGGGGTGGGCGCGCCACCTACCTCGTGGGCCCCTCGTGGCTCCACAAAAGTACTTCTTCCTCCTATATACATCCACGTACCCCGAAAACATCCAGGAGCACCACGAGAAACTATTTCCACCTCCGCAACCTTCTGTATCTACGAGATCCCATCTTGAAGCCTTTGCCGGTGCTCCGCCAGAGGGGAAATCGACCATGGAGGGCCTCTACATCATCTCCAAGGCCTCTCCAATGAGTTGTGAGTAGTTTAACATAGACCTTAGGGTCCATAGTTATTAGCTAGATGGCTTCTTCTCTCTCTTTGAATCTCAACACAAAGTTCTCCTCGATCTTCTTGGAGATCTATTCGATGTAACTCTTTTTGTGGTGTGTTTGTCGAGATCCGATGAATTGTGGGTTTATGATCAAGTTTATCTATGAGAAATAATTGAATCTTCTCTGAATTCTTTTATGTATGATTGGTTATCTTTGCAAGTCTCTTCGAATTATCAGTTTGGTTTGGGCTACTAGTTTGATCTTTCTTGCAATGGGAGAAGTGCTTAGCTTTGGGTTCAATCTTGCGGTGTCCTTTCCCAGTGACAGCAGGGGCAGCAAGGCACGTATTGTATTGTTGCCACCGAGGATAAAAAGATGGGGTTTATATCATATTGCATGAGTTTATCCCTCTACATCATGTCATCTTTCTTAATGCGTTACTCTGTTCTTCATGAACTTAATACTCTAGATGCAGGCAGGAGTGGGTCGTTGTGTGTAGTAATAGTAGTAGGTGCAGAATCGTTTCGATCTAGTTGTTGTGGACGTGATGCCTATATACATGATCATGCCTAGACACTCTCATAACTATGCACTTTTCTATCAATTGCTCGACAGTAATTTGTTCACCCACTGTAATACTTATGCTATCTTGAGAGAAGCTACTAGTGAAACCTATGGCCCCTGGGTCTACCTTTTATCATATAAGTTTCCCATTTACTTTTATTTGCATCTTTTACTTTCCAATCTATATCATAAAATACCAAAATATTTATCTTATCTTATTATCCCTATTAGATCTCACTTTTGTAAGTTACCGTGAAGGGATTGACAACCCCTTTATCGCATTGGTTGCGAGGTTCTTGTTTGTTTGTGTAGGTACGAGGGACTTTTGAGGAGCCTCCTACTGGATTGATACCTTGGTTCTCAAAAACTGAGGGAAATACTTACGCTACTTTGCTGCATCACCCTTTCTTCTTCAAGGGAAAAAACAACGCATGCTCAAGAGGTAGCAAGAAGGATTTCTGGTGCCGTTGCCGGAGAGGTGTTCGCTCAAGTCAAGACATACCAAGTACCCATCACAAACTCATCTCCCTTGCATTACATTATTTGCCATTTGCCTCTCGTTTTCCTCTCCCCCACTTCACCCTTGCCGTTTTATTCACCCTCCTTTCATTCGATCTTGTGTTACCATGTATCTTCTTTTTGCTTGCATCTTCACTTGCTAAAAGTTTATGGATCCTCATCCACTTGCCAATCTCTTTAAGAGATCCAATTATGATGAACTTATTGCTAGTGCGTTGAGTGCACTAGATTATCTTTATGAGGTTTTGCTTGAAATTCGTGAATCTGAAAATTGTGATGAAGTACTTTATGAAGCGATTCACGATAGATCTTTAAATAAAAAGCATGATTGCAATGATTTCATTATAAATTCTATTGATGTAAATTGTGCTAATAATATGCAAAACCCTAAGCTTGGGGATGCTAATTTTGCTATGTCTACTACTTGTTGCAATGATCATGATTGGGGTGATTCTTCTTATGATTTTGAAAATTTATTTAAGCCCCATGATGATATGAGATTGATAATAGTGTTTGCAATATTATTGAAAGTGGTTTTGGAAGAGAGTCAACTTTAGATCCCACATATTTGGATAATGTTCAATCTTATGAAATTGTTTGATAAAAGTGGGTTTGGAGAGGTCATGACTTTAGTTAATGTTAATCCCACTATTTTGGAAGAGTGTCAACTTTGCATGCATGTGGATCATGTTGGAAATATTTTATGTGATAGCTATTTTGTTGAATTTGCTTATGATCCCACATGTAATTATTATGAGAGAGGAAAATATGATTGTAGAAATTTTTATCTTACTAAATTACCTCTCGTTATGTTGAGATTACTATTGTTTCTTTCCGCTTCCTTGCATATGCTAGTTTTTGCTTGCTATGATAATTTGTTTTCCTATAAGATGCCTATGCATAGGAAGTATGTTAGACTTAGATGTATTTTGTCACGTGTTTCATGATGCTCTCTTTGCCCTTCAATTCTTGTCTTTCATGTCAGCATCATTAAATTTATCAATGCCTAGCTAAGGGCGTTAAATGATAGCGCTTGTTGGGAGGCAACCCAATTTTATTTTTGTTCCTTGATTTTTGCTTCTGTTTAGTAATGAATAATTCATCTAGCCTCTGTTTAGATGTGGTTTTATGTTTTAATTAGTGTTTGTGCCAAGTAGAACCTATAGGATAACCTACGGTGATAGTTAATTTGATTCTGCTGAAAAACAGAAACTTTTGCGCTTACGAGAAAAAAATTCAATAAATCAACGTGCTTTTGCGTTGATTATTTTTGATGTAGATCAATAGACAAATTGCCTAGGGAGTCCTATTTTGGTAGGATTTTTACAGTTCCAGAAGTATTCTAAAGTTACAGATTGCTACAGACTGTTCTGTTTTTGAAAGATTCTATTTTTCGTGTGTTGTTTGC